>NC_136430.1:433070999-433670999 GCF_052849685.1 Lactuca virosa
TCATTTATTAGAGTATATATATATATAAACACACACACACACACACACATATATATATATATATATATATATATATATATATATATATATATATATATATATATATAAGACTAGGTTATAATGTGGTGGATGACATCCGTTGTGTGGACATAAAGCCAATTCTGACCGGTCATTTAGGATTAATACATACTTTTTGAAACTTTTTTAGAATATAAAAAATTATGGATTCAAATTTAAACTTATTTTAAGGGTAATATAGACTTTTTGTGTATCCTCATTTTAGGCAACTAATTAGTCAAATCTATAAATTTAGAAAATTTATCTAATGAAAATTAATTACGTATAATATTTAAAGAATACTTGTATATTTTTTTCCACTGTACGTCCCCTCCAAAATGAGAATTTCAAAACGAAGAACATTCTTAAAGAATATTTATAAATATTCTCTAAAACAAAACATATTTCTAAAAGAATTACAATAACAAAGGAAAATTTTTCTACATTTGAAACAATTTTTATATGAAAACTAATCTTTCGATGCAACGCCAATAGTATAATGAATAATTACAACAACAGATAAATAATAAAGAATCAAAACCGTTCTTATTATTAAATTACATAAAAAAATAACTAGTATTCTTAAATAATGTACAATATCCTTACAACTTTAAAAAATGTGAAGTATTCTAAAAGAACATACAACATATTATTGACGTATGCCGGCAGAAAACGTAAAATGCTTAGTAGAATAAAGTTGGTCTTCTTTGGTGATATATAGAATTAATTTTATCTTCTTCTCTTTGAAATAAAAGAATGGTTGTTACAAGAATTCTGTACGAATTAATTTTATCTTCTTCTCTTTGAAATAAAAGAATGGTTGTTACAAGAATTCCTACAGAATGAAAAAACAAACTGTGCTAGGAAGTTTTCTACATTGATTCTCCATGTAGATGTCCATCTTCCATATTTACATATTTTTCCATCATTTCTCTGTTAAAATGATATAGATAGCTAACAGTGGATCCTCTGTATAATGGAGGTATGATTGTTGGCAAATTCATCCTCAATATATATGGATATAACATAAGCATTTATAATAAGAGTTTTTGAAAGTTATATACAAAAACCAAATATACATACCGGCATACAACAACAATGAATAAAAATAAACAACTAGTTACATGTTCATGTAGAACCATGTGAAAGAATCTGATTTCAAATGTCTGATGGGACCAAACACTCCAAAAAACGTATTCATCTAAAAAGAGTTTTTACAAAGAAACCATCATTTGGTATTCATCTAGATTGTTGCCTGAATAATACTTATTACCTCTCTTTTAAGAATCCAAACCGACAACAGACTAAATTTACGGGAGAGAAAACGCAATACAGTTTTTTCACATTGAATTTTAACACCAAATTTCACATAGACATTTGGTATGGTTTGTTTAAGAGAAATTTAGAAGAAAAAATTGAATTTTTTTGAGTGCATATACAAGTAATTGTTTTTTAAAAGAATGTTTTCCCATGCGCCAGTTAAATGCATAGCTTCATGTGCATACGCACAATTTAAAATGAAAATATCCAAGCATTTTTTTTAAATATTTTATAATCCTTTTATTCGATTATCATTGAATAATTTTGCAAAAACAATAAAATAAAATAAAAAGATTTTTTATGCACCATTTAAATGCATAGCTTCATGTGCATATCAGCATATGCACAATTTCAAGTGTATAATTGTTTTAAAAAAAAACATAAGTATTTAGTGTTCAACTTTAAAAAGCATTTTTTTTTGAAAAAAAAAAATTGTATATATGGTGCATTTACATATATTTTTATTTTTTTGTGCATATGCATATTCATAAAAAAAATATGCATATGCACCTCTGGTGGCAGGTTTATGAGGCTATTATTTTTATGTTTTGTTGCTTCTGTTGTGCGTCTTTATGACATTTAATGTAACACCTAAAAACTTTTCAAACTTTAGAATGTTATGGTTTTAACAAAATCACGGGTATTAACCCACATTTAACAAAAACTGGCCCCACAAAACATTTATGATTAAAACATTGAGTGTGACCATTAAACATCATATAAACCACAACAAGCAAATAAGAATTACATCAATAAAATACATAAGTAACTTAACAAATTCCACCCCATTCTCTATCTCATAACTTCTACTTCTATTTATCACCTTTTTCCATGAATATAACCTGGAATACATGACATTAAAAAGAGATATGTAAGGCAAATATGTCTCGTGAGTTACGTGGTTTTGTCACCCAAAACATTTCAAACATTTCTATGAAAAATCATTTCATTCATAACGTAACATAGTTTTATACCATAAAACATTTTCAAGCATTTTGAAGGTAAACTCTTTTCATACACATCAAAAATATCATGTCACACCCCAAAACCGGAACGGCGGAAACGTTCGGTGGTGGAGGACGTCATGTACAGTATCACAACAATGCAAAGTAGTAAACAAGCAACAACATCATCCATTGCATTAATAATATAATTTCATACAAGTGTGTTCTGTCAAGTTAAATAGACACCAAAAATATGTATCAAAAAAAAGATGAGTCTTGAACGAGCTCCATCTTCTCAAAACCTGGCACCGGTACCTGTCTACTGGTGACTTGAGAATACAAGTTATTTTGAAAGAGTTTATCAGCTTTAAAGCTGGTGAGATCATAAGTATATTAGTTTCTGTATTTGTATGAAAGCATTTGTAAGATGTTTGTAAGATGTTTGTGAGATGTTTGTAAGATGTTTGTAAGATGTTTTGTAAGATGTTTGTATAAGTTTGTAAAAGTTTGAATTCTCCTAGAAAACCCCATGTTTCCTACTAAAAGTAGCCTTCTACCAAGGCATCAAGTGTCTGTGTGTGTGTCTCTTGTAAGAGTATGTATTTTCCCAAATCTGACTATCATTAACCAAAAATATAGTTTTTACATTACTGTTCATTGTGTAAATGTTCACAAAGTGAATGTAATGGGAAAATGAAATAGTACTGTAGTGTTGTATTAAGTAACTACTGCTGTACTAACTACCTTAAACCAATTGTTATTTAAAACCATGTGATCAGCCTGTACCCTGCTACCGACTCATAGAAAAACGACGATGTAAGACGTCGTAAGAAATGACGTTTGGCACCCGTAGACTTGCAAGTCCCACTGTAGCGAGCAGCAATGTGTAGGATAGTCAATCCAGTATAGATCTATGCACAAACTCATACGCTCCCCAATTAAGGAGATTATGGATACAAAACGGTCATGGCAGGTAGTGCCATGCCCCGTTACGTGGCTCACATAACTGTAATAATGTATATGTAATGTATGTGCTAGCTGTATTGTGTGTTCTTCCTCTGTCTAGCCTGTATGTATGTTCTCTCTGTATGGTATTGTTTGTTTCTCATCACTATGTATTATGTTTGTTTCTCATCACTATAAGTTATGTTTGTTTCTCATCACTATAAGTTATGTTTGTTTCTCATCACTATAAGTTATGACACATGTATGAACTGACTCATTGTATGTTTCATTGGTCTAGTAATAGATTTGTAACTTCCTAAACTATACCTATTATAGTTTACTAGTAATGTTGTTTGTATGTATGAACATGTTTGTATACCCTTGCTACCCAAAGGTATTGAACTGGAAAGAAGTAACCTTTTATATCTATATACATATACATAATATATAACTAGGATTCAAACGACCTTCGGACAAATAACCCTGATACCCTAAGTCCACAACCAAACAAGGAACAGGAAGTAAGGTGAGCTATCAGTCCTAAGTCCTTTCAATCCTACTTATATAACTATATCTATATAGATACACTTTTAACAGAATATAAGTTTAAAAGAGTTTAAGTAACAGTATTTGACATGTAAAAGAGTTTGATAAAAGCATTTGGTATGAAAAAGAGTTTGTAAAACAGTTTGAAGTAAAACAGTTTGGTAACACAGTTTGAAAAGTAAGAAATCCACTTGTTTGGTAGTTATTAATCACATGTGATTGATATAATAACTATAATTGTTCAACTTGTATTCCCCCCCCCCCCCCATAAAAGCATTTAAAAACATTTAAAAGGTTAATTAAGGGGTATGAACTCACCTGTAGTGAGTGGTTTGGATGAACGGAATGTATAGGATGCTAAGTGTCAAGTGAAGACTTGAACACACACAAGGATCCTAGTTAACATATAATAACACATATATGTATCCAATTAGTCATTAAACAACTAATTAACCAAGTTAAGACATTCTAAGACATGTAAAACACTTGATTTAAGTGCTATAAGTCCTAAGGATTGCATCTAAGGGTGGTAGGACCTTGTAATTGAGTTTAGGGTTCAAGGGTAAACTCCTTTGGAGTTTACGGTTTTGTGACCATCACCCCTTGAGTTTACGGTCGTAAACCCATGAGTTTACGGCCGTAAACTCATGGTACTTTGACCATTTTGTGTTTTGAAGCCTTAAAGGTCATAAGAAGCATTCCTACTTCATGTTTAAGCCTTAGGAAGTGATTAGGGCACCATTTCACTCCTTTATGGAGTTTACGGTCCTTGGACCACTTCTCTTTGGGTTTACGGCCGTAAACCCAAATGATTTATGGTCTTTTTGTTGTTTTGAGTTCCTAGCACATCAAGGAAGGGGTCTAGACTAGTTTCCAAGGCTTGGTAAGGGACTAGGGTCACTTTGGCCCCTTTGTTAGGGTTTACGGTCCAAGAACATCTTGGACCGTAAACACCTTTGATCTTGTGTTTCATTGGTGTTTTCTTGATGATTAGAAGTGTAACAAGTCTTATAATACACTAGGGTAGGAGTACTTACTAGGTAGAAGCTTGAAAAGGTGCTAAAAGTCCAAGAACACTAGTGTGTGTTCTTGGTGTTCTTGGTGAAACTTGAAGATCTACACTTTTGGAATGATTTCACGGATGGAATCATGTAAGATCACTAGATTAAGTAAGATATCAACTTTTTAGGGATATAAACACTTACAAAGTTGAAGATCTTGAAGAAAAGTCGGATGATACTTGAGAGAGAAATGGGTTTTGGATCTTGAAAATGTGAAAAGTGGTAAATAATGACTAAGTGTCATATTTATACCCCCTTTTAGGGTTTACGGCCGTAAACACCTTTGTTTAGGCCGTAAACTCCAAACTCTTGGAGTTTTGGGACTTTATTGTTGCACAATAAACCCTAGGGCATCCTCTCTCCTGATATCTCCTAAAGTAATAACTTTAAAACACTCAAACTTATTCCAAAAAGCTTGAAAATTAGCAGAAACAGTTCTGACTTCTATTGAATTGAATGGTTGTACAGAATAGAAATTTCGGGTTGTCACATATCATTTCATATCTTACCATTTCATGTCTTATCATATCATTTCATTTAATCCTTTTCCATTTTCATTTTCATTTTCATTTCCATTTTCATATTCCATTTCCAAGACCAATGTGGAAAGAACCAATCAATCTACCAAAGCATCATGCTTTCAAAGACCAAGGTGAAAAGAACAAAATCAATTCATTAATGTATCATTCCCTTGGATTTCTATCCATGTCCAGTGTCTAGGTGAAAAGAACAAATCGATCCACCAAGGTATCATAATGATCAGGTCATCTACTTCGCGAAGAGAAGGTACCACCCTGGTAGATTCCTCTAGTGCTTCTTATGAGGTATCATGACCAACCCAGGCAGTTTTCATTATTTCTTTACTTTCTTTCCCTTTTATTACTTTCCAATTCTTTTAATGACTTGTCCATTTCTTGTCTTTACATTTCATGTTATACACATTGCATATGTTAGTATCAAAATATTCATTTCCATACTTAAAGCATCTATATTTCAAAACATGTCAACATGTTATCAAAACGTTCGTTCTTCCAAAACGTTCTTTGCTTTCAAAAACATTATTGCCTTCAAGGCATTCTTTCTAAACATTCTTTCCAAAAAATTTAACACTTTGTTTTCAAAGCATTTCATATATCAAAACATTGCATTTCATTATCATAAAATCATTTTGCCATGTACCCCAAAGTGGGAAAAATGCCAACATGTTCTCACCTAGTTCTCCAATGTAGTTTAGCTAGTCCTCTTCTATTTCCTTCGCTTAGATCAACACTTCTCAAATACCACCTATATAACATAAAGGTGAAGGTCAGAAAAATGACCAAAATACCCCTCACGGGTTCCATTACTAAAATTTATTGCTTTAAACTATTCCATATGCAAAAAAATGAACGTAGGCAAAAATCGAGAGTAAATCTGAGTTCGTATGCAAAAATTATGAGTAAAACAACATTTCCCAAATAGGAGGTTCCACACGGGGCGTGTGGAATTTCACATAGGGCGTGTGGAATGGTCTGTATGCCTAAAAAAGTGCAATTTTTCTCATAACAACATCCCACTTTGCATAGATCTTGAAGACCCCTATTCAATTCACTTTGCACCACTTGTATGGGTCCTCACACATGATTAGGAGGTGTTTTATCATCCAAAAGCACTCCGCTTAATCCATTAAGTGTTGATTGAAACCCTTAAGAACATAATGTTTCTCATCTTTTCTAATAGAAGGGTTAGTTATGCTACAATGGAATTGGACATTCCAAAGTTTACACAACTTGAACCTAACTCACCGTACACTCATATGAAATTTTTTAAGTACTTGAAAATAAATAAACTCGTTGTAAATGTCTAATATACCTTTGGAATCCTCAGTTCCATTCTATGTTCCTAAAATTGCCCTTTAGGCCAAAACAATCACTAGGGCTAGAACTTCACTAGGATCCATTCATGTTTATGTTCCAATTACATCTCTAGAGTGTCAATTCATATTCATCAATGTAATTCACTTCTTAGATGTTAAACATTACGTAGTTATCCATATATTTCCCAAAATACCCTTATGAAAAATATTCCATAAATTCAAATAGGAATCATTCAATTCTTCATGTTCTTGCATTCAAATCATATCATTAGTATCAAATCATATTCATGAGTATCATATACTCATCAAATGCTCATAAAAAGGATTCCATTGTTTTCATCACATTTCAATCAATTCCATTCCAATTCTATCATAAACATGATTCTACCATAATTGATGAATTTGAGCATTCTAATTGTATTTGTTGCTATCAAATATCATCTAGGCCATAGAATGCAATCCCATTTCATCAACAATTGCATTATTTCCAATTTGGATTTTGTAGGGTTCATGGAGCTTTTTACCAAAATCATCAAATCCATCAATGAGATGATTGGATTGAGATTAGAACCATGGAAACCACTCAAGGGAGGTTAGAAAACCAAACCCTAATCATCATTTCCTTTAAATTTCGACATTGTGTTTTACTACTTCACCAAAAATGATTTCTAGGCTAAATGGGGAGAAGATTTTTACATTACAAGCCTTGATTCCTTCTTTCCTTTGCTTGATTGTTTAATTCTCCACTTAGATTGAATCCCTAGATGCATGTAGATGAAGAATAGACATTATATCTCTCTTGAATTTCAAAACACGACTGGAAGATAGAATGAAGGGGGTTTGTATCTCATTTCCCAAAACGTTCCCAATTGGTCCCTCTAGTTTGCATCTTTTGACCGAAACCCACCAAACCTCAATATTTATGATTTTAACTTAAGTTTTTTTACATAGTAAGTCCTCCACCATCCATTATATAACTTTTTTAATCCAACCCATTAATTGAATCAACCCTTTGGTCAACTCACTTTTCCATCTTGACACTTTTGGCCCTTTAACTTTCAAAATGTTATTATTTTCCACCTTTAACTTTCTAAAAATATATCAATTAATGATATGATTAACCCATAATGATTTAGTTTATAACTAATATTTTGGCCCTTTAACTTTCAAAATGTTATTATTTTCCACCTTTAACTTTCTAAAAATATATCAATTAATGATATGATCCGAATATCATCACATTTTTTTCATGGCCGATTCATTGTTTTAAAGTAAAAACGTTAATCATACGCTAACCATGAAAATGAACATTTATCATTTTATACTGTTGCTGGAGCGTGCGTGGTTTACCGTCTCACCAATTTGCGAATATAGTTGAAGATGTAGTGACCCCCGCGAGAATTAATTATGTTAATGTGCGTGTGTGGTTTACTGGTACGTCAATGTGAGATTAATTTGGCCTGAGCATCACGCATATTTTGTATGGTTGATTTACCATTTGGATTTATGATCGTCGACTAATCTAAACATGAATGCTAGATGAGTGTGTAAGAGATTAACATGATATTGACATATAAGTCAATACATCTCAAAAGATCTACGCGTTTCATAAAGATTGAAACTATCAAATAGTTGCCTACCTAAATAGCTTCTTGGTGCGATTTTCGACAAATCCACTTCATATCATGGAGTGAAATATGGATCCTAGCCTTACTTGAAATAATTTAGTAATTGGGTAATTATTTGTTAAGGATTAATAAAACAAACTCGGATAGAACTTTGTATTGAATGATGTGTATACTTATAATGTATCCACTAAAATTTAACTACTTTAAAACCTCTGGAAGGATAAGCTAAAAGGAATTATCAATCTTGTCCAAAGTCGTAGCTTGAGAATAGCTCTCATGAACGAAAAGAAAAATCGTAGCTTTGACAAAGCTTTTCTTGAGATTCCTACAACTATTGTTTCTTTAGCTGTAGAAAGGGTGAAATATCAAATGTACCTTGTACATTGATAAAATTGGAGCAACATGGAATTCTGTCATGTTGGGAATTGACTGACAAAACTGGAGCAGCATAAAATCGGGTGATTTTGATTTTAATATGAATAATGAGGAAAGATCCTTTGTGGAGCTGCATTGCATGTTGAGGACCTTTTGGAACTAACATGGCTAAATATATAAACTCCAAGCTTCAAATGCTCCTATATATGATATCATGAATGAAGTGTCAAAAAGAAAAAAACCAATTGTCCATGGGAAAAGGGTGGTTGAAGTTGGTGTACCCAGCTGCAACACCAAATGCCAAGGACAAAAAGAAGGCCTATTTTGAGACATATTTTGATAGGTTGTTTATTTCAAAAACAAGAAAAATAATAACAAAGCACAAATTCCCAAAATGTCTGCAAGAGACTAAAACATAGAGAAGTTTATTTAATCAAGGATAACGAGATCCTATTACTATCCTTATGATCAAGAGACAACCCATTCTCCTAAGTGTTTGAGTATATAATCAGATTAATGAATCCTACCATCATTAGAATGATTACTTATACTCCTTAAGTGTTTCACTAAAGGATAGGTACTGCCATTTTAAAAAATATACAATAACTAAAAGGAAGTAATGGATTAAAACATAGAAAAGAGTTTATTGATTGAAATTGTCTTATGATTGAAATTGTTTACACAATGTTTCATGAGATGGTTCTAACTTATTTAAATGTAAAACATTTCGTATGCTTTCTATTTAAAGGCAAGGCATGAATCTATTAAACTAGTATAGTAACAATAGTTCAACAATGATTCAAGTATTAAGATGAAATGTTATTATGGAAGTCATCTTCTTGAATTTATGAACGAGAGATGCATTAACAAATATCAGTTGAATAGGATTTTGGAAATCATTTGACCTCAAGTATTATGACAAATTCAGATCTCGTTTATCAAGATACATGATGAACACACACTTGGTGATGAAAATTATCTATTGGAATTTATTCACACTAATGGACCATTCAGATTACTAGTGAAGCATGAGCAACTTCGTTACCTTCAAATGTATAAAAATGTTTATCTGAATAAACATAAGTCTAAAACCCTCGTGGTGTTCATAGATGTAAAAGAATGAAGTTAATAGTCGATTGTGCAATAAGATATGTAACATCCTGAAATAAGGTATATTTTATTATCTCTTGAATCTTTATCAAAAGTGGCACATTTGTTCCCTTGAAGAAAAAGGCTCGCGGAATTGGTCGTACACAGGGTGTACATAAGAGTATGTGAAACATAATCATGCAATGTGCATGATCGTGGATGGCCAACTAGTATGTTGGGTGTACGTATGGTATGTCGGGCGTACTAGCCCGTATTTCAAACCCTAATTTTAAGGGTTGCCCCCTATTTAAATAACATTATGTCTTCATTTGAGCATCCTTATCAGCTTCCAAACCCTCTCTAAAACCCTAATCCCGAGTTGCGTTGCTAGTGTGAGCTTTTGCAAGTTTTTGAGTGTTCTTGGTGCTTGTAATGGAAGAAGGAGACTTGAGAGGAAGGAGTGGGTGATAGAAAGCTTGTAGATCCATAAACCATCCCTCTTTGTGCATCATTTTCAGGTATAAAGTCTTTACCTTGGCAAGACTTTCTTTAGATCTTCATGGTTGAAGTTTTATTAACTTTTGTCCCCAAGATTGGACCTTTATGAGTTTGGAGCACTCCAGGGAATTGTAGTTGTCCTTTCATGCATTTTAGGACCTATAGATCCATAAAAATAGTTCCTCGATCATTCCCTTTGGCTCATGCATGAGTAAAGTAGGTTAGAGTGCATTAGAAACTAAATATTGTTGCATTAGGTCCTTACTAGCCATGCAAAGGCTTAAAGACAACAACTTTATGGGTTAAGACATCCTAGATTAGTCAGATCTGTGGTTGGGTTAGTTTTCTTAAAGGATTAAGACACTAACTTGGTGGAAGTAGAGACAGACAGAGTATGTCGGACGTACTCCTGACTACGCCCAACGTAGTCGGTTCTTCCCCTGATGAAAGCTGACTTTGTTGTGCGCCCCGCGTAAGGAACGGTACGCCCAACATACTCGCTGGGCAGTTGACTTTTGTTGACTTTGACCTTTGGTCAATATTTAGGGTTTTGGACCATGAGAAGGGCAAAATGGTCCTTTTACCCTTAGAAGGTTTAGCTGTGGGATTTGGAATCGCGAGTGAGTTTTGGACCTTAATTATTAATTAGGGTTAATTATTTTGTTGACTAGGCGGAGTCTAGATCCGACAGTTCGGGTGCTAGATTTACTTGTCGTTAATATCAGGTGAGTCTCCTCACTTATTCTTACCTGTATGGTACAATAGTTGTATTTATGATGACCAGCTGGGTCTAGCTGTTATGGTTGTGTTATGCTATTTATATGTGACTGAGACTGCTGATAGCCATCCAAGGTTGCTGATAACCCACAGGACGTGCTGTTAGCCCATTGGGACTATTGATAATCCCCAGGGTTGCTGATAACCCATAGTTGTTAATCTATGTTGTGTTGTATGTGGTATCTTGGGGAACTCACTAAGCTTCGTGCCTATAGTTGTTTATTTATATGTGGCAGGTACTTCCGAGGACCGCGGTAAGGCGAAGGTCTGATTGTACACACGCGTTGGGAGATTTACTACTGGGACATGTTTGTGAACTCTGATATTTGTGATACTAGTTGTTTTGGGATACTTATGTAATTGATAACTTGGTTGTGAAACTCTGATTCTGGTAAATTAAAATTGAAAAATTAGGTCTAAAATTAGAGATGTTACAATTTGGTATCAGAGCCCTGGTTTGAGGGATTTTGATGAACCTCTGGGTGATTCCAAACACAAACTAAGGATCTGAAGAATTTGTTTTAAAAAAAAACTTAACAAGAAATGAAGACTTTTACAGGAGAAAAACACAGAGAAGAAGTGTGTACAATCAACCAGCGCTCGAGCGGTAGTTACCTAAAATACCTCAATTTATATTATGAGTAGTGCAAAGCAGATATGTCTATATTATTAGCTGATAGAATTGCATGCTAACTAGGGGTAGGCTAAGGAATCTTGCAGAGTTAGGGTGAAAATATTGCCTAATTTGTGATGCCTTAGCCTAGGAGTTCATTCTTATGAGATGTAATTTGCCATTACTATTTGCTTAGTGTATGCTACATAGTTGTACATTGTTAGGATTCTATAGCCTTAGAATGCCTAATTTAGCCTTTCTTCTTGTTCCTTGTTTGGTTATGGATTTGAGGTAGAATCATTTATTTGAATGTATATTGAGTCTCGTATTATGTACAATTGGCATACACGAAGCAAATGGCGAGGGTAGCGGAGATCTTGTGAGGCGGAGCAGTGCTGGAAGCAGTCTAGAGTCAGAGTCTAGATGCTTAGTTGTGGTTATAAGGGACCAGCAGGGAGAGTCCATAGTTGATTTAAGGAGGTAGAGTCCTTGTGACTTGGGCTCTTGAGGGGAAGACTCGAGATAAATACGGGTTGGTGTGGAAGGTGGTGTTGGCCTCGTACTACTGGAAGCATTGGATCCGTACGCGGCTCAAGGAATAACCTCAAGGAACTAAAGAGCTTGTAGGAGTGTGAGTGTCGGTACATGCAGTTTAGCATGTTTGCTAATAATTTTCTTATTTGTTTTAGTATGGTGGTTACCCGAGGTTCAGGCTTCAGCGACCCCGAGAGGTCGAGTGCCAGCGATGATGAGATCCGCAGTATTGTTGCCACAGAGGTAGCCACAACAATTAGAGAGGCTATCCCGGAGATGTTTGGGTTTGTCAAGACCATGTTGGTTGAGACTTTTGACGAGCGTTATGCCGCTGTCACTGAGGCTGATGTTGTCGCAGCCATCGCAACTCTTGCTGCTGCGAGGCCACGGGGGGGTGATTCGTTGTGGTACCGGGAGTTCACCAACACGAATCTAACCGATTTTGATGGGACCCAGTGTCTAATTGCTGCTATGAGATGGATCTATGATGTTGAGAGATGTTTCTATACATGATCCTGTCTGGAGAATCTGAGGTTCGATTCGCACTGAACCTACTTCGCTTGGGAGCGAAGGACTGGTGGAAGTTTGTGACAGCTGACTACTTTATTGCAGAGCATACTGCAATGACTTGGGATAGGTTTACTGAGATGTTCAGGGATGAGTTCGTACCCGTGGTCGAGCTGGAAAGGTTGGCCCATGAATTCTTGTCTCTCAAGTAGATGACTGAGATGGTGACTGAGATCACCAGGATGCTTCATGAGAGGGATTTGTTTTTCCCTGAGCAGATGTCCACGGAGCAGGCCCGTGTGAACCAGTATTTGAGTATTCTGAGGAGGTATATCTAGGAGTTTGTGGCGAACACCACGTATCATACATTAGCTGAGTTGCAGACCAATGTTAGGAGGAGAGAGATTGAGCTGGAGACTCATGCTAGGGAGGAGAGGGAAACCCAGGGAAGAGATAGGAGGCCATTGCAGTCGCAGCCGGCGACTAAGCGGCCCAAGCCCGCTGATCAGAGAGTTGGAGGCCAGAAGGGCCGCACTTGCGGGAAATGCGGCAAGGGACACGAGGGACCCTGTCGGTCCGGGTCAACTTGCTACCTGTGTGGCAATGAGGGGCATTTGGCTAGGGAATTCCCTAAGGGATTTTGCGTTTGTTTCGGCTGCAACCAGACGGGCCATGTGAAGGCAGATTGTCCTCAGCTTGCATCTAGGGCGGTTAAGACTCCAGCCCCCGCGACCTTGCGTATCGCTGATGGCTGGCAGGGGAAGGCCGAGGCACTGAGGGTTTGAGGGAGAGCATTTCAGTTGACAACAGAGGAGGCCATTGCAGCTCCAGACATCGTGGTTGTTATGTGTTCTTTATATTTCTGTTGATTTATTTATGTTGCTTATATTATCGATTGTGTAGGTACTTTTCTTGTGAATTTTGTGCCTGTGCTTGTGTTGTTTGACTCGGATGCGAGTTGGTCGTTTATGCCTTCATCATTTTGTCGTGATTTTAGTATTTCGCGAGAGACCTTGAGCAGGCCCTTAAGAGTCTTGATACCTGATGAGCATCCAGTCTCTACTCCTTGTGTCTACCGGGGTTGTGTATTAGAGATCTGTGGTGTTGGATATCCGATAGATCTCATCCCTATCACGATGGGAGATGTTTGTGTGATCGTGGGTATGGATTGGTTGAGCCGGTTTGGGGATCTGATTGACTGTGAGCGTCAGTTAGTGACGGTTCGAGACCCTAGTGGGGGAGTGCTGACTATCTACAACGAGGGTACTATATCGGGATCAACTTTCTATTCTGCTGTCAGGGCAAGGCAGAGTTTGCAGCATGGGGTATGGGTTATCTGACATATGTAGTGGATGCTCGGGTTGAGAAGAAGGGATCGATCTCTATTTCTGATATTCCGGTGGTATGTGATTTTTTTCGATGTTTTTCCTGAGGAGTTACCGGGTGTGCCTCCTGATAGGTAAGTAGAGCTCTGGATCGATCCGATACCAGGTGTGGCACCGATTGCCAAGGCACCATACCGTCTTGCACCTCCTGAGATGCAGGAGTTATCCTCTCAGCTGCAGGAGCTGTTAGGAAAAGGATTTATTTGGACGAGAAGTTCCCCTTGGGGAGCCCCGATCCTTTTTTTCAGAAAGAAGGATAGTTCACACCGGATGTGCATCGACTACCGGGAACTGAACAAGTTGACGGTGAAAAACCGCTACCATTTGACGAGAATTGATGATATTTTTGACCAGCTTCAGGGGGCATCTTGGTTTTCCAAGATCGATTTGAGGTCTGGATATCATCATATGAGGGTGCGGGAGGAGGATATTCAGAAAACAGCCTTCCGAACTTGCTATGGGCATTACGAGTTTGTGGTGATGCCTTTTGGGCTCACCAATGCGCTGGCGGCGTTCATGGACCTCATGAAGTGGGTGTGTAGGCCTATGTTGGATCGATTAGTGATCGTTTTCATCGATGACATTCTGGTATATTAGAAGACTAGTGAACAACATGAGGAGCATCTACAAGAGGTTTCTTAGGGTTTTGAGGATGGAGAGGCTTTATGCCAAGTTCACCAAGTGTGAATTCTGGTTACGTGAGGTTCATTTTTTGGGACACCTCGTCAATCAGAATGGTATCTTGGTTGACCCAGCCAAGATAGAGGCAGTGACGCAGTGGGAAGCGCCGAGATCTCCATTTGAGATTCGAAGCTTCCTCGGATTGGGAGGTTATTATCGGAGATTCATCAGAGACTTCTCCAATATTGTTGTTCCTCTCACCAGGTTGACAAGGAAGGATGTTGTTTTTAGTTGGGGGCCTGAGCCGCATGCATCATTTGAGACGCTTCTCCAGAGGTTGTGTGAGGCGCCAGTACTTGCCCTCCATGAGGGAGTTGAGGACTTTGTGGTCTACTATGATACATCCATTATAGGATTGGATGTTGTGTTGATGCAGAAAAGGGCATGTGATAACATACGCTTCGAAGCAGCTGAAGCCTCACAAAGCAAAGTATCCCATGCACGATTTGGAGTTGGGGGCAGTGGTTTTCGCACTTAAGATTTGGCGCCACTATCTCTATGGTGTTCGGTGTACTATCTACATGGACCATAAGAGCCTGAGATATCTTATCGACCGGCCTAACCTGAATATGAGGCAAATGAGGTGCTTGGATGTAGTGAAAGACTATGACTGTGAGATCTTGTTGTTGGATTAGTGTCTAAGTCCATAACTATTTTGGTATGTACTTGACCCGATTATGAGCATGGTCCTTTTGGGTTGCCTTCACCATAGCAATATGAAGGATGAATTAAGGAGAGAAATGTTTAATTATGATTTATTAATATATTATAAGAATAATATATTAAAGGAGAAATCATATAGTTTAATTAATATTAGTCAAGAATTAATTAAGAATTAATTTTGTGGCTAAAAGAGATTAATTAAACTTAGGGGACTGGATTTGTAATTATAAGATAATTACGATTGGGCTATGGATCACCTAATAATATATAGGTTGGACAATTTCTATGGGAAGCCCATTAGAAATCGTCCAAGGGATATGTTAAAGGAGTCCATGGGCTGCTTAGGGTTTAAGCAGCCAGATTAGGGTTTCCTAGTTGTAAACCCTAATAGCCTACATGTATATATAGGACCCCTATGCCCCAAAAACGTGGCTAAGTGTTCCTCTAGGGTTTCCAGCCGTTTTTGGTGCATCCACTCTCCTCCCTCTTCATCCAAGTTGCTTAGTGGTGTTTGTGACTCCATTAGAGGTGCAACACTTGAGGCACTAAGCTTTCTGAAGCTAATCAAAGCAAGGATTGATTGTTATTGCTATATAACAATCAAAGGTAATTACTAAACCCTTATTTCAGTTCTTATTTGATAGATCTAGGGTTTGTAAGTCTTGGATTCATTGCATGTATAATAGAGAAACCTAGATCCAAGCATTAGGGTTTGTATGAGCACATAGGATTGTTCTTATGCTTAAAATCCATCAGTGGTATCAGAGCCTTGACTGGTTTCTGTTGTATGTGATGCAATTGTCGTTTTTCTACTGAAAATCGTTTTTTTTTTGCCTCTGCCCGACTCAACTCGGCGAGTCAGTATCTGGACTCGGCGAGTTGGCCCTACTCGGCGAGTTCAGGCTTGACTCGGCGAGTCCGGGAGTCAGACAGAATATGTTTCGGGATTTACTTGCTGTTTTATTGTAGGATTGATGCCAAAATCGTTTTTTGATAATAAAATCCGAATTTTATTGTATGTAAATGATTATCCTTACCAAAACAAAAGATAATTTCAAATCTTTTGAATAATAGTTTCTTTATATGATAAATATAGATTATTCAAATAATTTGGTAATTATCTTGTGACTAAAATTGGATTAGGTCAAACATAAGATAATCACTAAATTAATTGTTTGATTTATATTATTTGTTATTTGATCCCTAGTAAGTTTGAATAGTTTCAAATTACTCCCTTTAGGTTTTATAGTTTAAATTTGAACTTAAAAGTTTTGTTTTTGAAATTTAAATAGTTAAACCCTAATGTTTTGAAAAGTTTCAAAACTTGCCCTCAAGTTTTGGAATTTAAAATTTTGATTAATAGTTTAATTATGTAATATTTAAATTCTAAAACTCTAGTATTTTGAAAAGTTCAAATTACACCCTCATGGTTTTGTTAAGTTAATTAAAAGTTTAATTAAAAGAGAAAGTGAATATAACCACCTAGTATTTTAAAAGTGTAAAATACACCCTATACTATATATATGTAACATTAAAAGTCTAATATTATATATATGAGTAAAGAGTCAGTCTTACCGTTAGTAGGCCTCATTCACGAAGCTGGTCTATAAGGGGTGTTTAAGGAAATTGCCTATAAAATGGCGATTGAATGGGTATCCACTCTTACCCACCGCACTCTTGACCAGTGGAAGGTCTTTAGCCGAACGGGTAGGATAGGACGAAACCTTCCATTATAAGTATAATGAAGTACAAAGTAACTAAATGCTTTTACAAATTCCCAATCTTAGTTACTTTATGGCTAAATGTGAATTTGTATGCTAATCCATGGAATTACAATTCGTACCCTTGTCAAACGTTAGTGGAGCATGTGTGGCTAACCGGCACACTAATTTGGGATTGACATTGGTGGCAAAGGGTGGTTCGATGTTTATCATAGATCAATGGAGCGTGTGTGGCTAACCGGCACATTGATTAGGTGATAATAGCAATTGGGTGCACCACGTGATTCGTATGGTTATTCACACCTTATTTGTGATCCTCGGCATCCCAGTCACAAATAGAAGGGCATAATCGAGATTAAACATGACATTGAAAAGTTCAATGAATCTCAAAGGATCTAGGAGTTTCAATTCATTTAAAACTTAAATTTCCTTTTCGTTTTTCATGGTGGGAATTGGTAAATCGTCATTTACCTACCTTCAAATATTCTGCAACTAGATTACGGCATCCCTCTTCTAGGTTGTAGAATGTTGTGTTGGATCCTAGCCTTGATGTTTCATTTGGGTGTTACATCAAGGATTCTTATCAACCAACTTGAATTTTCTCCCGTTTTGAAGATGTCTAAATCTTACAATGGTCTTCCCAAGTCCCTTGGAACAAGCTTTCCAAATGAAGATGACGTTCCACGATACGATCAAGGAAATGAGAGTCATGCTTCACTTCCTCCACCTCCTCCAATTATTCTCCCTAACCTACAAGTTCAAAGGCTTGAAAAGTTCAAGCTCACTCAAGTCCTTTTGGCAAGTAAACACGAAGATGGGAAACCTGTGTGTGCACACATCTTAGAGATGAAGCCACACATTGATAGGTTAAGGATAATGGGTGTCGATATCACAAAAATGTTGGTTGTTGACTGGGTTCTTCAGTTACTTCCTGAATCATATAGTGAGTTCGTTAGAGAGTATTATATGATGGACCATGACGTGACCTTCATTGATTTGACCTATTTGCTTATAGCTGCTGAATCAGAAATGATTTGGCGTGCTGATCGAGCAAATTTGTCTGGCAAATCAAACTCCCAAACTTCAATGGACATTGAAAATGGTGACATTGGAAATCCAGAAAAGGTAAATTCTGAGATAGTTCCTTGTGCCATTCCAAAAGAGTCCATCTGCTGCCAAGAGAAGGGGCATTGGAGACGAAGCTGCCCTGTTTACCTGAGAGATCTAAGAGATGGGAGAGTCAAGACGTATGGCTCTACTTCAGGTAAAATCCAATAACTAACTCTATAAGTTCCTATTCTTTGATTTTCAATACATGATGTGATAAGATTACATTTTGATGTTTTGTAGGATCGAAGAAAAGAGAGGAAGCTTAAGGGAAGAAGTAAGTTGAATCTGATCGTGAAGAAATGGATTTCGATCGCATTGCTTGAAGATCGGATTTTTGAGCTACTACTTTAGAGTTAGAATAGATTGCTTAGAAATTGAAATATCATAGTTTTCATTTGAATTACATTGTAAGGACAAGTTTTTCCGCAATAAAATGAATTTTGATTTCGTCCTATTTATTTATCCTTGCAATGGCATATGTGAAAATGGATGTTTATGTATTTCTAATTTTAGCAATGTTGAATTGGATGTGATTCTTGATTATGTTATTTGTGAAATGTCGAGGATTTGCCAAATAAAGGAATATTCTCATCGCCCAAGTTTCAATTGGACAGAAACTTGGAATCATACAACTTGGTTGCGTGATGAATGAGAAACTTCATATTTTGGAAATTAGACTAATTCTTTGGCAAAGTGTCAAGAGAAGGACCAGGAGATCGAGTACACTAGGTTGTGCGTTGATCAAGTCCACCACAAGAGTGGTAAAGATATTCATCATGGTTTACTAAAGTTTAGTAAATATGATTATACTTATAAGATTAAGTATAATTCTGAGTTGATTGAAAGAGTTTCAATCAATAGCAGAACGAATAAGAAGAATCAAGTAGGCAGAAAGATAAAAGTTTCTCTATTCTAAGAAGAAGGGAGAGTACCTTTTATTGTGTTTTATGATAAGTCTTAATGATTAAGAACCATATCTCAATTGATCCTCTAAGTGAGTCTTAGTGCAATTGCATGTCTAAGAAGAGGAATCGAGAATTGTAGAAATGGTTAAATCAAGAAGTCAATCATACTTCGTTCCAATATCAAGTCTTAGAATCAAGATTCTGACATGAGTGACAAGTCTTAAGTAGGTTTATAACACTCGACAAATGTGGAATTTGGAAAAGTTTTCTTATTCTTGCACATTTGAAATTGGTAAGTTGTGATGTCAAAGACCAACCAGGACCAATTGTGTGAAGTGTTAAACTTGACAAAAAGGCTACACTAACTCTTGAATATTTGTTTGTCAAGAAATGTTTCTTGACAAGAGAATCTTATATGTCAAGGAGTCAGTGGGAGTCTTAATGGTCTTGAAAAGTTTCAAGAACAAATCAAGAGTAAACCTAGTTGATCATCACTAGCACACGACTTGAGGTTTAAAAGCCTATCGTGGATGACATACTCTTTTTCTGTGCCATTCCAATTGAGTTAAATATGCGTGTGAGTTCTATGAGTTCTCATTTGAATGCATAAAGACAAATCACCTTGATCAATGGAAAGTACATTGATATGAAAGGGTGATTTGCGTGGAAGACATGGTGGGCATTCATGTTACCATGTGGCAAGAAATCAAGATTGAACAAGTTCAGTCCATATGGTTTTGGATTTGTCGCAAACTTTCGTTTTGACAAATTCACATGGATAGGAACACATACATCATAAAATCTAAGTGTCATAAGGTTTTCCTCCTTCATGAAAATGATTGTGAGGAAATGCTTTCACTAAGAGAGATTTTAAGAAGATAGCAATTGTGAAAATTGTATTCTCAAATTCGATTATGATTACGGCATCCCTTTTCATAGTTCGAAATGTGAGATTTGGCAATTGATCTGAACATTTGGGACTTAGTAACATAAATTCTGAATTGTTTAGACACACATGTGAGCTATCTAAGGCAAAGGTGTATGAGCTTAAAAAGCTTAGATAAAGGCTTATCAAAGCATTAGGTATTAGAAATATGAACTTAAGGAATTCAATAAGCATTGTTTTCTAGAAGTTCAATTGTTTTCTGAATACATGTCAAAGCTAGTGGGAGCATAAGTGTTATGTTGGTAAGAAAATAATCATCATGTTAGTGGGAGCATGATTATTATGGTAAGTATTGCAAGTTAGCAATATTAATTATAGAAAACAAAGATTCACTTTGCAAAGTTGCAAGGGTTGAAAAGTTGTTTTGCTATAATTAAGGGAGAGAATATTATATTTCGTTTCAAAATTCTAAAGCTTAGATCGAGAAACGTTAATAAATATAGTCAAGGATACATAGTGCATTCTCAAAATTCGATTATGATTACGGCATCCCTCTTCATAGTTCGAATTGTGGGACAAGGCACATAAAATATTATGGCAGAAGGCTGATAAAGTATCACGTCTTTATGTGAGACATTATGCATCGTGTCCAATACGCTTCGGGTATAGGATCGATTGCATATGCTATAATATTTGACCATTCTAAAATTTTCTAAATGCCTAGGGCATTAAGAGGGAAAAAGGACTAGAACTGGTTTTGACTAAAATAATTAAACAACTATCAAAGGACGATCTGAGGTTCACTGAGGATTTGTCGCTTGTGAGTAGTTGGAAGTATAGTACTGGATGGACTATATTGACATTATTATGAATAGATAAGATTCTATTAAGAATGAGTTGTCATATGGCAAATATGGAAATGTTTCCATTAATGGGAGTTGGATATTAAGAAATATGTCTAGATTAGAAACTTTTATGCGGGAAGGATGTTCAAAGGAATGTACTTTGAATGTGAGACTTCACGTCTATGGACTTGTCTTGTAACAATTTCCGATAGAATACCTTGTAATTTCATTAGTCGGGTCTTGGTGACTTTTGTGTTATGACATTACGAAAGAATCATTGCAAAAAATGTTAGAATCTGACATATTCTAAAAGTGGCAAGAATTTGGTATTCTTATACTAATAATAAGGATTGGGGATTATGAAATGAGTATCATTGGAAAAATTTTCAATTGATCTATTTCACAAAGTATGGACCATAGGAAACCAAAGTGTGTATGCTTGGAGCATGGGACAATTGTGGTCATAATTCGAGTAATGAGTTGTTTTTCTGAAACAGTAAGCAATGAATAATGAGTAATCAATATGGTGTTTAAATAAAATTGTTTTTATTTACGCTCAAAAAGTTTTGGGACCATATAGGATTAATATTATTATTGCGTTTCATTTTGCATGTTTTGACTTCCAGAATAACTAGGTTATTCGAACCTCCACAGTCGGTCATACGTTGGAAGTAGGTATGAAGGAAGATTGTCATGAATCTGTCTGTAGATTGTCTAAAGTGTTTAGACATAGCACAAGTTTGCTGTAGAGTTCATGAGTGCTTTGATAAGATTAAAGTATTGGATCAAACCCACACTCACTAGAATCACTTCATGGTTTTATCACGAGTGATTGGTGAGACGATAACATTGTATATTCTTAAAACCGAGACGTGTGAGTTGTTATTTGCTGGTCGGTTGCACATTGATGATGAGTAAACGCACCAGTAACTTGGTGTTATAAAACTTATTGTTGTGTGTGATTCGATTAGTAGGTGCAAGCAAGCATTTGAGTCAAAGTTTATCCATTCCTTTTACCCAAGGTGGGATAAAAGCCATATCTGTGGGCCCCTCGATGATTTAGTGATGACAAAGGAAAGTGCTCGGCCGGGCCAGGACTGATTTGATTTGTTCAATTAGTCAGTCGTCATAAATCGGAAATCGGGAAACGACACATAGACTGAGAGAATGATTTCAATCCATGTCTCATGTCTATACGATATCTTATAGAATGGAGGAATATATGATCCCTTATCTAAAGGACACGCGTATCTGATAAGATAAGAGTTGACAGCGGCTTTTGGAAGCTACGATTGCTGATCAGGTTCTGAAGTCATACGCAGAATAGTTATTAGAGTTATCCAAGTGGGAGACTGTTGGATTAATGTCTAAGTCCATAACTATTTTGGTATGTACTTGACCCGATTATGAGCATGGTCCTTTTGGATTGCCTTCACCATAGCAATATGTAGGATGAATTAAGGAGAGAAAGGTTTAATTATGATTTATTAATATATTATAAGAATAATATATTAAAGGAGAAATCATATAGTTTAATTAATATTAGTCAAGAATTAATTAAGAATTAATTTTGTGGCTAAAAGAGATTAATTAAACTTAGGGGACTGGATTTGTAATTATAAGATAATTACGATTGGGCTATGGATCACCTAATAATATATAGGTTGGACGAATTCTATGGGAAGCCCATTAGAAATCGTCCAAGGGATATGTTAAAGGAGTCCATGGGCTGCTTAGGGTCTAAGCAGCCAGATTAGGGTTTCCTAGTTGTAAACCCTAATAGCCTACATGTATATATAGGACCCCTATGCCCCAAAAACGTGGCTAAGTGTTCCTTTAGGGTTTCCAGCCGTTTTTGGTGCATCCACTCTCCTCCCTCTTCATCCAAGTTGCTTAGTGGTGTTTGTGACTCCATTAGAGGTGCAACACTTGAGGCACTAAGCTTTCTGAAGCTAATCAAAGCAAGGATTGATTGTTATTGCTATATAACAATCAAAGGTAATTACTAAACCCTTATTTCAGTTCTTATTTGATAGATCTAGGGTTTGTAAGTCTTGGATTCATTGCATGTATAATAGAGAAACCTAGATCCAAGCATTAGGGTTTGTATGAGCACATAGGATTGTTCTTATGCTTAAAATCCATCACTTGTATCATCCGGGCACGGCCAATGTTGTGGCCGACGCCTTGAGCCGGAGGGAGGTAAGTACCCCGATTCAGGATGTGTGCATGAGGATGACCGTGATGACTCCATTCTTAGAGATCATCAAGGAAGCGCAGTCGGAGGCTATAAAAGAGGAAAATTGGAAAGGTGAGAGGGTGATCAGTCAGATTTCAGCCTTTGACATTGACAGCTGAGGGTTTTTGACTCTTCATGGATGGGTATGGGTACCGTATGCGGGTGGGGCCCAACGGATTTTGACGGAGGAGGCCCACAAATCGAGATTTTCCACCCAACTGGGGGACACCAAGATGTATCTCGACTTGAAGCATAATTATGGGTGGCCATGTATGAAGAGAGATGTGTCATGGTTTGTAGAGTGATGTTTGACCTACCGGAAGGTCAAGGCCGCGCACCAGCTTCCTCATGGCAAGTTGCAGCCTCTGGAGGTTCCCCTATGGACGAGGGATCATATTACAATGGATTTCATTATAAAGTTATCGAGGACCTTTGATCAATATTTAGGGTTTTGGACCATGAGAAGGGAAAAATGTGTGACATCCCCAAATTCACGGCCAGAAAAGACCGATTTGTTTATGATTTATTTTAAAAATCAGAGTATCCTTTTTAAAGAAAAGTGTTACGGAATTTGTTCCCAAAAAAACATGATAAATATATTATCAAAGCATTTCCGAAGAAATGTATTTTGTGATGGGTTTTAAGCATAAGAACAATCCTATGTGCTCATACAAACCCTAATGCTCGGATCTAGGTTTCTCTATTGTACATGCAATGAATCCAAGACTTACAAACCCTAGATCTATCAAATAAGAACTGAAATAAGAGTTTAGGAATTACCTTTGATTGTTATATACCAATAACAATCAATCCTTGCTTTGATTGGCTTCAGAAAGCTTAGTGCCTCAAGTGTTGCACCTCTAATGGAGTCACAAACACCACTAAGCAACTTGGATGAAGAGGGAGGAGAGTGGATGCACCAAAAACGGCTGTAAACCCTAAAGAAAGTGTTCACCACGTTTTTGGGGCTTAAGGTTCCTTTATATACATGTAGGCTATTAGGGTTTACAACTAGGAAACCCTAATCTGACTGCTTAAGCCCTAAGCAGTCCAATGGACCATTCCAGAAGGCCCTTAGACGATTTCTTTATGGTCCTCCATATAGAATTCGTCCATTGCCATCTAATGGATCCTAAGCCCAACTTTGTAACTATCTTATAGTTACAATATCAGTCCCCTTAATTTAATTAATCTCTTTTAGCCACAAAATTAATTCTTAATTAATTCTTGACTAATATTAATTAAACTATATGATTTCTCCTTTAATATATTATTCTTATAATATATTAATAAATCATAATTAAACCTTTCTCTCCCCTTAATTCATCCTACATATTGCTATGGTGAAGGCAACCCAAAAGGACCATGCTCATAATCGGGTCAAGTACATACCAAAATAGTTATGGACTTAGACATTAATCCAACAGTCTCCCACTTGGATAAGTCTAATAACTATTCTGCGTATGACTTCAGAACCTGATCAGCAATCGTAGCTTCCAAAAGTCGCTGTCAACTCTGATCTTATCAGATACGCGTGTCCTTTAGATAAGGGATCATATATTCCTCCATTCTATAAGATATCGTATAGACATGAGACATGGATTGAAATCATTCTCTCAGTCTATGTGTCGTTTACCGATTTCCGATTTATGACGACTGACTAATTGAACAAATCAAATCAGTCCTGGCCCGGCCGAGCACTTTCCTTTGTCATCACTAAATCATCGAGGGGCCCACAGATATGGCTTTTATCCCACCTTGGGTAAAAGGAATGGATAAACTTTGACTCAAATGCTTGCTTGCACCTACTAATCGAATCACACACAACAATAAGTTTTATAACACCAAGTTACTGGTGCGTTTACTCATCATCAATGTGCAACCGACCAGCAAATAACAACTCACACGTCTCGGTTTTAAGAATATACAATGTTATCGTCTCACCAATCACTCGTGATAAAACCATGAAGTGATTCTAGTGAGTGTGGGTTTGATCCAATACTTTAATCTTATCAAAGCACTCATGAACTCTACAGCAAACTTGTGCTATGTCTAAACACTTTAGACAATCTACAGACAGATTCATGACAATCTTCCTTCATACCTACTTCCAACGTATGACCGACTGTGGAGGTTCGAATAACCTAGTTATTCTGGAAGTCAAAACATGCAAAATGAAACGCAATAATAATATTAATCCTATATGGTCCCAAAACTTTTTGAGCGTAAATAAAAACAATTTTATTTAAACACCATATTGATTACTCATTATTCATTGCTTACTGTTTCAGAAAAACAACTCATTACTCGAATTATGACCACAATTGTCCCATGCTCCAAGCATGCACACTTTGGTTTCCTATGGTCCATACTTTGTAAAATTAGATCAATTGAAAACCTTTTCCAATGAAACTCATTTCACAATCCCTAATCTTTATCATTAGTGTAAGAATACAAGGTTCTTGCCACTATTAGAATATGTTAGATTCTAACATTTTATGCAACGACCCCTTTGTAAAGTCATAGCACAAAAGTCACTAGGACTTGGCTAATGAAATTACTAAGTTCTCTATCAGAAATTGTTACAAAACAATTTTATAGATGTGATGTCTCTCACTCATTACTCGAATTATGACCACAATTGTCCCATGCTCCAAGCATACACACTTTGGTTTCCTATGGTCCATACTTTGTGAAATAGATCAATTGAAAATTTTTCCAATGATACTCATTTCATAATCCCCAATCCTTATTATTAGTATAAGAATACCAAATTCTTGCCACTTTTAGAATATGTCAGATTCTAACATTTTTTGCAATGATTCTTTCGTAATGTCATAACACAAAAGTCACCAAGACCCGACTAATGAAATTACAAGGTATTCTATCGGAAATTGTTACAAGACAAGTCCATAGACGTGAAGTCTCACATTCAAAGTACATTCCTTTGAACATCCTTTTGCATAAAAGTTTCTAATCTACATAGATTCTTAATATCCAACTCCCATTAATGGAAACATTTCCATATTTTCCATATGACAACTCATTCTTAATAGAATCCTATCTATTCATAATAATGTCAATATAGTCCATCCAATACTATACTTCCAACTACTCACAAGTGACAAATCCTCAGTGAACCTCAGATCGTCCTTTGATAGTTGTTTAATTATTTTAGTCAAAACCGATTCTAGTTCCTTTTTCCCTCTTAATGCCCTAGGCATTTGGAAAATTATAGAATGGTCTAATATTATAGCATATGCAATCGATCCTATACCCGAAGTGTATTGGACACGATGCATAATGTCTCACATAAAGACATGATACTTCATCATCCTTCTGCCATAATATTTTATGTGCCCTGTTCCCACAATTCGAACTATGAAGAGGGATGCCATAATCATAATCGAATTTTGAGAATGCACTGTGTATCCTTGACTAAATTTATTAACATTTCTCGATCTAAGCTTTACAATTTTTGAAACGAAGTATAATATTCTCTCCCTTAATTATAGCAAAACAACTTTTCAACCCTTGCAACTTTGCAAAGTGAATCTTTGTTTTCTATAATTAATATTGCTAACTTGCAATACTTACCATAATAATCATGCTCCCACTAACATGATGATTATTTTCTTACCAGCATAACACTTATGCTCCCACTAGCTTTGACATGTATTCAGAAAACAATTGAACTTCCAGAAAACAATGCTTATTGAATTCCTTAAGTTCACATTTCTAATACCTAATGCTTTGATAAGCCTTTATCTAAGCTTTTTAAGCTCATACACCTTTGCCTTAGATAGCTCACATGTGTGTCTAAACAATT
Organism: Lactuca virosa; assembly: GCF_052849685.1. NCBI lineage: Eukaryota > Viridiplantae > Streptophyta > Magnoliopsida > Asterales > Asteraceae > Lactuca > Lactuca virosa. Next base: position 433,098,013 of record NC_136430.1, read on the forward strand.
CAGAATTTATGTTACTAAGTCCCAAATGTTCAGATCAATTGCCAAATCTCACAATTCGAACTATGAAAAGGGATGTCGTAATCATAATCGAATTTGAGAATACAATTTTCACAATTGCTATCTTCTTAAAATTTCTCTTAGTGAAAGCATTTCCTCACAATCATTTTCATGAAGGAGGAAAACCTTATGACACTTAGATTTTATGATGTATGTGTTCCTGTCCATGTGAATTTGTCAAAACGAAAGTTTGCGACAAATCCAAAACCATATGGACTGAACTTGTTCAATCTTGATTTCTTGCCTCATGGTAACATGAATGCCCACCATGTCTTCCAAGCAACTCACCCTTTCATATTAATGTACTTTCCATTGATCAAGGTGCTTTGTCTTTATGCATTCAAATGAGGACTCATAGAACTCATACGCATAATTAACTCAATTGGAATGGCACAGAAAAAGAGTATGTCATCCACGATAGGCTTTAAACCTCAAGTCGTGTGCTAGTGATGATCAACTAGGTTTACTTTTGATTTGTTCTTGAAACTTTTCAAGACCATTAAGACTCCCACTGACTCCTTGACATATAAAATTCTCTTGTCAAGAAACATTTCTTGACAAACAAATATTCAAGAGTTAGTGTAGCCTTTTTTCAAGTTTAACACTTCACATAATTGGTCCTGGTTGGTCTTTGTCTTATCCAAGACATCACAACTTACCAATTTCAAATGTGCAAGAATAAGAAAACTTTTCCAAATTCCACATTTATCGAGTGTTATAAACCTACTTAAGACTTGTCACTCATGTCAGAATCTTGACTCTAAGACTTGATATTGGAACGAAGTATGATTGACTTCTTGATTTAACCATTTCTACAATTCTCGATTCCTCTTCTTAGACATGCAATTGCACTAAGACTCACTTAGAGGATCAATTGAGATATGGTTCTTAATCATTAAGACTTATCATAAAACACAATAAAAGGTACTCTCCCTTCTTCTTAGAATAGAGAAACTTTTATCTTTCTGCCTACTTGATTCTTCTTATTCGTTCTGCTATTGATTTAAACTCTTTCAATCAACTCAGAATTATACTTAATCTTATAAGTATAATCATATTTACTAAACTTTAGTAAACCATGACGAATATCTTTACCACTCTTGTGGTGGACTTGATCAACGCACAACCTAGTGTACTCGATCTCCTGGTCCTTCTCTTGACACTTTGCCAAAAAAAATTAGTCTAATTTCCAAAATATGAAGTTTCTCATTCATCACGCAACCAAGTTGTATGATTCTAAGTTTCTGTCCAATTGAAACTTGGGCGATGAGAATCTTCCTTTATTTGGCAAATCCTCGACATTTCACAAATCAAGAATCTCATCCAATTCAACATTGCTAAAATTAGAAATACATAAACATCCATTTTCACATATGCCATTGCAAGGATAAATAAATAGGACGAAATCAAAATTCATTTTATTGCGGAAAAAACTTGTCCTTACATTGCAATTCAAATGAAAACTATGCTATTTCAATTTCTAAGCAATCTATTCTAACTCTAAAGTAGTAGCTCAAAAATCCGATTTTCAAGCAATGCGATCGAAATCCATTTCTTCACGATCAGATTCAGCTTACTTCTTCCCTTAAGCTTCCTCTCTTTTCTTCGATCCTACAAAACATCAAAATGTAATCTTATCACATCATGTATTGAAAATCAAAGAATAGGAACTTATAGAGTTAGTTATTGGATTTTACCTGAAGTAGAGCCATACGTCTTGACTCTCCCATCTCTTAGATCTCTCAGGAAACAGGGCAGCTTCATCTCCAATGCCCCTTCTCTTGGCAGTAGAAGCAGATGGACTCTTTTGGAATGGCACAAGGAACTATCTCAGAATTTACCTTTTCTGGATTTCCAATGTCACCATTTTCAATGTCCATTGAAGTTTGGAGTTTGATTTGCCAGACAAATTTGCTCGATCAGCACGCCAAATCATTTCTGATTCAACAGCTATAAGCAAATAGGTCAAATCAATGAGGGTCACGTCATGGTCCATCATATAGTACTCTCTAACGAACTCACTATATGATTCAGGAAGTAACTGAAGAACCCAGTCAACAGCCAACATTTCTGAGATATCGACACCCATCATCCTTAACCTATCAATGTGTGACTTCATCTCTAAGATGTGTGCACACACAGGTTTCCCATCTTCGTGTTTACTTGCCAATAGGGCTTGAGTGAGCTTGAACTTTTCAAGCCTTTGAACTTGTAGGTTAGGGAGAATAATTGGAGGAGGTGGAGGAAGTGAAGCATGACTCTCATTTCCTTGATCGTATCGTGGAACGTCATCTTCATTTGGAAAGCTTGTTCCAAGGGACTTGGGAAGACCATTGTAAGATTTAGACATCTTCAAAACGGGAGAAAATTCAAGTTAGTTGATAAGAATCCTTGATGTAACACCCAAATGAAACATCAAGGCTAGGATCCAACACAATACTCTACAACCTAGAAGAAGGATGCCATAATCTAGTTGCAGAATATTTGAAGGTAGGTAAATGACGATTTACCAATTCCACCATGAAAAACAAAAAGACTTTTAAGTTTTAAATGAATTGAAACTCCTAGATCTTTTGAGATTCATTGAAATTTTTCAATGGCATGTTTAATCTCGATTATGCCCTTCAACTTTGCGACTGGGATGCCGAGGATCACAAACAAGGTGTGAATAACCATACGAATCACGTGGTGCACCCAATTGCTACTATCACCTAATCAATGTGCCGGTTAGCCACACACGCTCCATTGATCTATGATAAACATCGAGCCACCCTTCGCCACCAATGTCAATCCCAAATTAGTGTGCCGGTTAGCCACACACGCTCCACTAACGTTTGACAAGGGTACGAAGTGAAATTCCATGGATTAGCATACAAATTCACATTTTGCCCTAAAGTAACTAGAATTTGGGAATTTGTAAAAGCATGTGGTTACTTTGTACTTTATTATACTTATAATGGAAGGTTCGTCCTATCCTACCCGTTCGGCTAACGACCCTCCACTAGTCAAGAGTGTGGTGGGTAAGAGTGGATACCCATTCAATCGCCATTTTATAGGCAATTTCCTTAAACACCCCTTATAGACCAGCTTCGTGAATGAGGCCTACTAACGGTAAGACTGACTCTTTACTCATATATATAATATTAGACTTTTAATGTTACATATATATAATATAGGGTGTATTTTACACTTTTAAAATACTAGGTGGTTTTATTAACTTTCTCTTTTAATTAAACTTTTAATTAACTTAACAAAACCATGAGGGTGTAATTTGAACTTTTCAATATACTAGAGTTTTAGAATTTAAATATTACATAATTAAACTATTAATCAAAATTTTAAATTCCAAAACTTGAGGGCAAGTTTTGAAACATTTCAAATCATTAGGTTTTAGAATTTAAATATTTCAACATTAAACTTTTAATCAAAATTTTAAATTCCAAAACTTGAGGGCAAGTTTTGAAACTTTTCAAAACATTAGGGTTTAACTATTTAAATTTCAAAAACAAAACTTTTAAGTTCAAATTTTAACTATAAAACCTAAAGGGAGTAATTTGAAACTATTCAAACTTACTAGGGATCAAATAACAAATAATATAAATCAAACAATTAATTTTGTGATTATCTATATTTGACCTAATCCAATTTTAGTCACAAGATAATTACCAAATAATTTGAATAATCTATATTTATCATATAAAGAAACTATTATTCAAAAGATTTGAAATTATCTTTTGTTTTGGTAAGGATAATCATTAACATACAATAAAATTCGGATTTTATTATCAAAAAACGATTTTGGCATCAATCCTACAGCAAAACAGCAAGTAAATCCCAAAATATACTCTGTCAGACTCCCGGACTCGCCGAGTCAGTCCTGAACTCGCCGAGTAGGGCCAACTCGCCGAATCCAGATACTGACTCGCCGAGTTGAGTCGGGCAGAGGCAAGAAAAACGATTTTCAGCATGAATTCGACAATTGCATCACATACAACAGAAACCAATCAAGTCTCTGATACCACTGATGGGTTTTAAGCATAAGAACAATCCTATGTGCTCATACAAACCCTAATGCTCGGATCTAGGTTTCTCTATTGTACATGCAATGAATCCAAGACTTACAAACCCTAGATCTATCAAATAAGAACTGAAATAAGAGTTTAGGAATTACCTTTGATTGTTATATACCAATAACAATCAATCCTTGCTTTGATTGGCTTCAGAAAGCTTAGTGCCTCAAGTGTTGCACCTCTAATGGAGTCACAAACACCACTAAGCAACTTGGATGAAGAGGGAGGAGAGTGGATGCACCAAAAACGGCTGTAAACCCTAAAGGAAGTGTTCACCACGTTTTTGGGGCTTAAGGGTCCTTTATATACATGTAAGCTATTAGGGTTTACAACTAGGAAACCCTAATCTGACTGCTTAAGCCCTAAGCAGTCCAATGGACCATTCCAGAAGGCCCTTGGACGATTTCTTTATGGTCCTCCATATAGAATTTGTCCATTGCCATCTAATGGATCCTAAGCCCAACTTTGTAACTATCTTATAATTACAATATCAGTCCCCTTAATTTAATTAATCTCTTTTAGCCACAAAATTAATTCTTGACTAATATTAATTAAACTATATGATTTCTCCTTTAATATATTATTCTTATAATATATTAATAAATCATAATTAAACCTTTCTCTCCCCTTAATTCATCCTACATATTGCTATGGTGAAGGCAACCCAAAAGGACCATGCTCATAATCGGGTCAAGTACATACCAAAATAGTTATGGACTTAGACACTAATCCAACATTTTGTTCATATTAAAACTTTGGGATGCCATCGTCAATACTGAAACATAAGCATAAACAGACCTTACATTTATTTACACTAGTGATCTACATCTCCTTTAAATCTCTCAGTGTAAAGTAGCTTTGTATCGACACCCGTGATACAAATAAACTGAGTGGGTCAGGTTGGGAAACCTGGTAAGTACATAGGGTTTTTAACCCACAATAATATAGTTATTATGTTTCATCATCAAACAATTAACCCAATTACCCATCCCCATTATCTTCTTTATTTCTTAAGGATCTACCCTAAGAATCATCTATCACTCATTCCTAAGGATTCTTCCTAGGGAATAGGCACGAAGTCCATAGCCGCCAGGGTTTATACAACAGGCACTAAATCCATAGTTTCCAGGGCTCATCCAACGGGTGCTAAGTCCATAGCTCTCATTTATCGACAGTATTAATTGCGGGAGTCCACCTGCAATACATGTCAATGGGTTTTTAGAGTACACCGGGTGAACATATCGTTCACAACACCTACAGGTTGCGAGCATGCTAGTGTTCCACTGAACTGTCTAGAATAGTCCGTGGTTGTCATCTATACTCTGCTAGATGACGGGGCCATCGCTTGGGTCATCGCTTGGTATATCGCTTGGCTCATCGCTTCTCACCACATTTTACCACTCATATATCACCTCTCATCTTTCATCGCTCATCATTTATCTCATCTTTAATCTACCCATCTTTTACCCATCATAATTATAGGTATAAAACACATATATACAGTTTAAGACAAATAAAACATGTATATTTTTGTTCATCAAACATAGATATCAAGAACCCAGATAATATGCACACATATCACGTAATTTATATTAAATACTTCATATCTATGTGTAAGATTAAAGTAATTATGCACTCATCTTAGTAGCGTGAGTTGATAGAATCTAACTAGAAACGGTCAGCGGTTCGTGATCGTCGGGCTCGGGACGTGGAACGGCTTCAACAAACGAGGGAGAGGAAGAAAGTTTAGGTGTAAGGAATGAAATGGTCGAATTGGCTATTTATAGGCTGATTTTTGGCCTCTCACATCGTGAGAATCAATGCTCAAGTCGTGAGCCATGGCTGTATCACCTCGTAGCTTCGTCATCTGTGTTTATAGCTCCGAAACGTGTTCGGGCGACTTCTCACGTCGTGAGAATGATATGCTCATGTCTTGAGCTTCCGAGAGTCATCGTGTAGACTTCCCATGTGTTTTCTAGGCTCAATTAGTGTCCGTTTGACTCCTCACGTCGTGAGTCCAGTCAGATTAGGGTTTCTGACACGTGTCATTCTCTCAGACAGCTGTATCTTCGGAACGTCATAAATTTTGCATACGAGCTCCGTTTTTTACGTTATTTATATCCACACGTAGGTGGAGACATACTCTAAAACTTTCATTTAGACTTCTAATGCTAAAAAGTACTTTATCGTAAACTCACTTTTTACAATTCGCGGTGTAGTGTCGGTTTTGTCGCGAAACTTCGACAGGTCATAACTTCTTCATTATAATTCGGATTTCAACATTCTTTATATGTACGGAAACCTTGTGAAATATACTAAAACTTAGTTAAGATTATTTATTCTAAATAATCTTCTATCAAAAATTCATTGTTTTGACGCTTATTGTCTCAAAACTGACTAGCCCGAATCTGCGGGCGTTACAATTATCTCCCCATTAGGATGATTACGTCCCAGAATCATCAACAAAATAGGGCTTGTATAATGACTCCATGTGTTGTCTCTTCATCCTAGGAAATAAACGTAACTTCTATGTTCCTTCGAATGAGTTTCTAACTCTTGGACTTCTTGACTGCATGCGATGCTCAATCTTGCACCCGCTCTTTATCCTATATTGGACTTTCAATCGTAACCTTTGAGTTACAAAATCGACCCTTATTGGAGAATCTTACTTATTCTTAAACAGACTTAACTTAAGAGAAGTTCTTTACTTCGATTATCATAACAGACCGGTGGGTCATTTTCTAATGACCTCTCATCGTATGATGCAACGCTTAGACTCAGGTCTCTTTGAGTCAAATTCCAGAATGAAATATTACTTCCTTCATGTTCTAATGTGATATAAACATATTTTAGGATGTAGCATTTCTATCTATAGACTTCTTAATTAAACAATGGTCGCGATACTTCTATTGACCGCTTCGATTATCTTTCACTTCAATCTTCTAGCTTAAGTCGGATGCTACATCGAACTTGGTTCTCTGAACCACGTAGAATACATATCTTAGTCGGACACGATATGATATGACCACTAGGGTCGAAATAACAATCATCCTCTTAGTCATTACCGAAACCATGGTAACGACAAACTTGAGAAAAGCGGAATCAATTACTAGCTTCTTGGTAACCTTATGACTTTCCATGATCCAAGTGCGAGTCCTGTGCTTCCGGTAGTATAGGCCTCTACTACCATTCACACCTACTCATACTCGTCCCAAATATTGTCTCGCAGTTTTTCCAAGTCACCATTCAAGAATTTTCACATAATCATTTAACACATCAGATAACAAAATCGAGGTTTTATATTATTTCTTGAAATGGTTACATATATGTTCAAGTTCAACCTATACTATGCCTCTAATAGGCTACACCTCTTGATACTATCCACATGGCTACTTCATATCTTGATCTTTGGATATGAAGTCCTCATCCTTGATTCCTCGCGTTGTTATCTGCTTCGTCGAGGATAATGTGGAATGCCTTTGGCTTTGGCGGTGCATTTGGCCTTGCTGCTTTGTTTTTCTTTGGGTAGTCTCTAGAAATATGCCCTTCTTTGTTACATCTAAAACATACCTTCTTGTTGAATGTGCACTTGTTGGCATAATGCCCAAAATTTCCACACTTGAAGCATATCACCTCTTCGACACATTTTCCCAATTGTTTCTTCTTGCACTTATCGCACCACCTTGTTTCACCTCCTCCTCCTCCTCCAAACTTTGAGAATTTTCTTTCCTTGTTGGAACCTGAAGTTCCTACAAACTTTCTCTTCTCGCCAACTTCAACATTGCTGGCGGCTCTTCCCTTGATCATCTCCTCAACAGACTTAGCAGCCCAGATAGCTGCCTCCAGAGTAAGTGCCTGACATACTGGCACCGCGTACTACCATGGAAGTCCCTTTGCCTACCTGTCGATTTTTGTCAGCTCGTCTGGGACAATACGCAAAGCAAACTCCATTTTGTCTGTGAAGTTATTGGTGTATTCATCGATGGACATCCTGCGCTTCTTCAATGTAAGAAATTGGTTCTCTAGCTCAAGCAGATTTTGGGCCGAGCAGTACTTGCGCTTGAAATGCACCAAGAACTCTGCCCAAGTCAGTTGCAGTGGCTCATTAAGGCTTAGGGTCTTCCCCAGAGTGTTCCACCATCGAATAGCGCCACCTCTGAACTGACGCACTGCAAATGTGGTTTGTAGCTTGCCTTTGCAACCACATGTCATGAAGGGTAATTCCATCTCCGAGATCCAATCCATTACTCCGATGGGATCTTCCTTTCCAGTGAAATTTGACGGCTTGCAAGTCGTGAAGTGTTTGTACTTGTATCTATTTCTCTCGACTCCGTCCTCTTGGTTATTCCTCCTAACCACAGGTGGTTCAGCTCGACCAACATTTCTACTATAATTTCCTTCCTCTGACTGACCCTCATTCTGTTCAGGTTGTTCAACAGGAATCGTAGGTTCATCCCTATTCTCGTGCAACATCTGCCTCATCTATTCCCTCTGTTCGGCCATCATAGCCCGAATCATGGCTTGTACTCCAGTCATTGTGATTGGCTCAGGTACAGCTGCTACCACCGGTACTTGCTCAATCACTTGGGGTTGAGGCTGCTGATTGTTATTTGTATTGGCATTTCCGACTCCACTTCGGGTTCTTGCCATTTCGATCTATAGATCAAATCAGACGTTCAGTGTGCAGTGACGAGAATTAAGATAGGAAAACTTTATTTATGATAGACGTATAAATCTCCTTATCACTCCAAAAAGTTACATGCCAGTTCTAATATCGTAATTAAACGTTTAGAATCCTGAACACATAAGGTTTCCAGATCCGGTCGGCAATAGACCATAGATCCAACCAAATAGTAGCATATAAGCATCTTTATAGCTATAACATAAAGCATTTAGCACATAAAAACATTTAGGCATCTTTCCTAAAATAAACTAGTGCTCGTGTCTAAATTATGGTAGACACTCATATCACGATCATCGCTTAGCATTCTAAGTTTAAGTCTAGAAATCCTACAAATTCCTAGTTCACTTAAACTAATGCTCTGATACCAACTGTGACATCCTCAAATTCACGGCCATAAAAGACCGATTTGTTTATGCTTTATTTTAAAAATCAGAGTATCCCTTTTAAATAAAAGTGTTGCGGAATTTGTTCCCAGAAAAACATGATCAATATATTATCAAATCATTTTCGAAGAAATGTATTTTGTTCATATTAAAACTTTGAGATGTCATCATCAATACTGAAACATAAGCATAAACAGACCTTACATTTATTTACACTAGTGATCTACATCTCCTTTAAATATCTCAGTGTAAAGTAGCTTCGTATCGACACCTGTGAATCTGTGATACAGATGAACTGAGAGGGTCAGGTTGGGAAACCTGGTGAGTACATAGGGTTTTCAACCCACAATAATATAGTTATTATGTTTCTGATGGGTTTTGAGCATTCTAACACTCCTATGGTGTACATGCAACCCTAGAAACCTTGGATCTATGTTTTCTCTTTTATACATGCAAATATTGAATATTCCAAGGTTTCATCCTAACTAGCATAATATGAAGTATATACAATACAATAATCTAGTAGAATGACATACCTTTTGATGGAGCTTGAAGTCTTGAATCTTTAAGAGCTTAGTGCCCCAAGTGTTGCACCTCAAATGGTTCACACAACACCAAAAACCCTTGGAATAACTAGAGAAGAAGAATACTTAGGTACACTCTATGAAAATCGGCCTTGCCCTCTTTTGTGTATGCACTATTGCCAATTTCATGAACTAGAGACCTATTTATATAATGTGGAGGATTAGGGTTACATTCATGTAAACCCTAATACCCATGACCTTTCATTTCTATAGGATCCATGAGTTAAAACTCCATGGACTATCCATGAAAGCTTAGCCCAACCTAAATGAACTTGGCCCATCCTATATATATAAGAGTCCATATTTAATTAGTTCCTTTTTGATCACTAAATTAATTCTAAACTAATTCTTGATCAAGACTAATTAAATAATATGATTTCATATTAATATATTAGAACTTATAATATATTAATATAAATCATAAGTATCCTTTTTTCTCATTTTGTCTATCCAATTGTTCTGATGCCATGCAACCCAAATGGAGCATGCTACTCTCGGGTCGAATGCATACCAATAATAGTTATGGGCTTAGACATCTAATCCAACAGTCTCCCACTTGAATAAGTCTAAAACTATTATTGCGTATGACTCCAAGATCCCGACTAGCAATTGTAGCTCTTAAAGCCGCTGCCGAAACCTGACCTAGTCAAATGACGTGTCCATTAGATAAGGGATCATATATTCTTCCATTCTAGATATCATATGGACTGAGACATGGATTATAATCATTCTCTCTGTCCATTTGTTGTTTCCCGATTTCCGATTTATGACGACTGACTAATTGAACAAATCAAATTAGTCCAGGCTTGGCCAAGCACTTCGGGGTGTCATCACTAAATCATCGAGGGGCCCACATATATCGCTTTTATCCCTCCAAGGGTAAAAGGAATGGATAAACTTTGACCCAAGTGTTCGCTTGTACTTACTCATCAAATTACACACAACGATAAGTTTTATAACAACCAAGTTACTGGTTGCGTTTACATATGTCAATGTGCAACTGACGCGCAACTACAACTCACACGTCTCCATTTAAAGAATATAAGATATTATCGTCTCATGATTCACTCGTGATAAAATCCATGAAGTGATTCAAATGAGCGTAGGTTGAATCCAATACTCGAATCTCATTCCAGGAGCACTCACGAACACTGCAGCCACTTTGTCCCAAACAAACTACAGACCCTTCATGACAGTATTGCCTCAATACCTACTTCCAAAGTATGATCGACTGTGGATAGTTTGAATAACCTAGTTATTCGGGAAGTCAAAACATGCAAAGTGAAACACAAGAATAATCGAATCCAATATGGTCTCAGAACTTATGAATATAAATAAAACATCTTTTATTTATCACCATATTGATTACACATTATTCATTGCATAATGTTTCAAATAATCAACTTAATACTTGAATTAAAACAATAGTCATGCCATGCTCCAAGCATGCACACTATGTTTGTCCGAACAATAGTTATGCCATACACCAAGTATGCACACTATGTTTGTCTATGATCCTTACTTTGTGGAATAGATCAATTGAACATAATTCCATTGATTCTCATTTCACAATCCCAAATCCTTATCGTAAGTGTAAGAATTCCAAATTATGGCCATTTACCTAAATTTGTTAGATTCTAAACTTATATGCATTGATCCTTTTGTAATGACTATGCACAAAGTCACAAAGACTTGGCAACAGACATTACAAAGTACTTCAATGGAGATCAATTCCATGGAAACGAAGTCTCAAATTCAAAGTACATTCCTTTGAACATCCTTCTTGCATTAAGTTTTTCTAATCTTACAAAGATTAAATAACTTCCACCTATGGAGACATTTCCATATTCCCATTTTGACTATCACTTTTGAACAAAAGTTGCCTCCTTTTCAGAATATGTCAATATGGTCCTCTCCAAAAATTTACAACATACTTCCAACTGTCCATGAGCAACCAATCTTTGGTAAAACCTCATATTGTCCTCAACAATTGCTTAATCATTTTAGTCATATCCAATTCTAGGCCTTTTCCCCTCTTAATGCCCCAAGCATTTGGAAAATTTAGAAAGGATAAATATTATAGCACATGTAATCGATCCTATATTCGAAGCATATGGGACATGATTCATGATGTCTCACATAAAGACATGATCCTAGACCAGTCTTTTGCTACAATACATTTGTTTTTGCCATGTTTTCATAATTCGACTATGAAGAGGGATGCCGTAATCATAATCGAATTTTGAGAACGCAATATATATATAGAATTTCTTTATGTTGAACCATTCCAACATAAAATTCATATATATATCCTTGACTAAAGATGATTAAAATATCAATCTAAGCTTTTAAAATTGAAATGAAGTATAATTTTCTCTCCCTTAATTATAGCAAAACAACTTTTCAAAACTTGCAGAGTCACGAATTGAGACTTTCGTTTTCTATAATTAACACTTTACATAATAATCATGCTCCCACTAACATGATAATTATTAGCATAACACTTATGCTCCCACTAGCTTTGACATGTATCCAGAAATTAGCTGGACTTCTAGAAATCAATACTTTATTGACTTTCTTACCAAAGTTCATATTTCTGATACGAGGTGCTTTGATAAAACTTTATCAAAATCATACACCTTTCCTTAGATAGCTCACATGTGTGTCTAAACAATTACGAAGAGGGATGCCGTAATCATAATGTTTAGACCTTTTTGCCATTTCTCACAAGTCCATGTTAGTGTGGCGGTTAACCACACACGCTCAACTAACGACTTTGAGAATGCAAATATCATAATTGCTATCTACTTAAAATCTACTTAGTGAAAGCGTTTCCTCACCATCATTTTCATGAATCGGAGAGAAACTTTATGACACTTAGATTTTAGGGTGTATGTGTCCCTATCCATGTGAATTTGTCAAAACCATAATCACAAGACAAGGTTAGTGACAAATCCAAACTCATATGGACCAAACTTGTGCAATCTTAACTTCTTGCCACCTGGCAGCACAAGGGTCTGCCATTGGAGATAGTGTCTAAGTCCATAAATATATTTGGTATGTACTTGACCCGACCCGTCATGGTCCATTTGGGTTGCACTTCACCCGAACAATTTACGGATAATCTTTTGAGAATAGTATAAGTTATGATTTATTAATATATTATAAGTTCTAATATATTAATATAAAATCATATTATTTAATTAGTGTTGATCTATAATTAATTTAGAATTAATTTAGAGATCAAAAGTATGACTAATTAAATATGGGCTCTTGTATTTATATAGTGTGGGCTAATGCTTATTTGGAATGGGCTAGGCTTGCATGGAAAGTCCATGGATACTCCATGGAGCTTTAACCCATGGATCTCATGGAAATGAAAAGACATGGGTATTAGGGTTTACATGGATGTAACCCTAATCCACCACACTATATAAAGGAGGCTTTGGTTCTTGAAATTACACTAGTTGATGTGTGTAAACTAAGAGGGCCGATTTCAAGAAGTTTGTGACTATTCTCTCAAGTTTCCAAGTTTGTGGTGATTTGTGACTTCCATTTGAGGCATCCACATTATTGGTGCTAGGCTTTCAAACTCCAAGAAATCAACTACTACTACAAGGTAAGTAATTCTACTAGTTTTATTTGATTCAAGTACCCCATGCCATGCTAGTTAGGATAAGAACCTTGGAAAAATAATTATTTGCATGTATCTTAGTCAAACATAGATCCAAGGTTTCTAGGGTTGCATGTACACCATAGGAGTGTTAGAATGCTCAAAACCCATCAATTACATATTTCCTAGAAATCTATCATAACCCCTAAGTAGTAGCTCAAAAATCCGATCTTCGAACCATGCGAATGAAATCCATCTTCGCGATCAAATTCAGCATACTCGTCTTTTAAGCTTCCTTCCTTTTGCTTGATCCTGAAAAACATCAAAATGCAACCTAGTCACATAATGTATTAAGAATCATCAATTAGGAACTTAATTGAGTTAGATAGTGGACTTACCTGAAGTAGAGTCAAACTTTTTGAATCTTCCTTCTCTCAGATATTTCAGGTAGTCAGGGCAGCTTCGCAACCAATGCCCCTTCTCTTGACAATAAAAACATATAGACTCTTTGGGAATGGAACACGGGACTATCACAGACTTAGCCTTTCCCTTTACCTTTTGGTTAACCAAGTTGACCAAGGCCGATCCCTTTCCATTGGGAAGAGAAAGCTTTTCTGGACTTCCAATGTTACCATTGTCAATGTCCATGAATGTTTGAGAAATAGACCTTCCACCCAAATTTACTTTTCCAGTGCGCCAAAACATTTTTGATTCAGCATCAACAAGCAAATAAGAAAGATCAATAAGGGTCATGTCGTTATCTGTCACACGGTAGTCCTTAATGAACTCACTATACGGCTCAGGAAGTGACTGAAGAACCCAGTCAATAGCCAGCTTCCTTGGGATAACGACACCCAACATTCTCAACCTGTCAATGTGTGACTTCATCTCTAAGACATGAGTACACACAGGTGTTCCATCCTTATGTTTCATTGCGAGTAGGGCTTGAGTGATCTTGAACTTTTCAAGTCTTCGAGCTTGTGGGTCAGGGAGAATAATTGGAGGAGGTTGAGGAAGAGAAGTATGATTTCCATGATCCAATCGCGGGACATCATCTTCATTAGGAAAGCTTGTTCCAAGAAATTTGGGAAGATAATAGTTGTCTGAACCAGACATCTACAATGGGAGAAATTCAAGTTAGTTGATTTAAATCCTTAATAGAACACCCAGTATGAAATATTAAGGCTAGGACCCAACACAATATTTTATAACTTGGAAGAGGGATGCCGTAATCCAAGCTACAAAATATTTGAAGGTAGGCGAATGACGATTCACCAATTTCCACCATGAAAAACGAAATAAATTATATGTTTTAATTGGATTTGAAACTCCTAGATCTTTTGAGATTCATTGAACTTTTAAATGGCATGTTTAAATCTCGATTGTGCCCTCTCAAGTTTGTGACTGGGATGTCGAGGATCACAAACAAGGTGTGAATAACCATGCAAATTAACTTGGTACTCTTAATTTTATCACCTAATCGATGTGCCGGTTAACCACACGCGCTCCACCGATCTATGATAAACCTTAAGCCACCCTTTGTCATCCTTGTCAAGTCCAAGTTAGTGTGCTGGTTAATCACACACGCTCTACCAACGACTTGGTAAGGTACAAAGTGTAATTTCATGGGTTATCACCAAATTCATATTTTCCTAAAGTAACTAAGATTTGAATTTATAAAAGGTTTAGTTACTTTATCATTATACTTATAATGAGAATTATAGTTATTGTCTTACCCGTTCAGCTAACGACCCTTCACCAGTCAAGGAAGCGGTGGGTGAGAGTGGACACCCATTAAGCTGCCATTTTATAGGCAAAAACCTTATACCCCCTTATAGACTGGCTTCGTGAATGAGACCTACTAACGGTAAGACTGACTTGCTCTTATACATATATATATTATTAACTTATAATACTATAAAGTATAAGGGTTGAGTTTTAACTTTTAAAACTCTAGGGTTTGGAATTAAAGTGTGTATTAGACTTTACAAATTCCAAAACTTGAGGTCAAGTTTTGAACAATTCAAAAACCTTTTGGATTTTCATAACTTACGAGTTTAATTAAGGTTTTAAAAACTTTAATGAAGAGACTCTTGAACATCCATAACTTGAGGACAAGTTATGGAGTCCATAAAACTATTTATGAGAAAGACTCTTCAGTTATGTAACCTATGAGTTTTTAATGGATATTTAAAAGAAATGACTTTTGCTAATCCATAACTTGAGGACAAATATGGACTCCATTAAAAAACATTTAGATCAAGAATTAACTAACAACCAATTTGCAAATAATTCCTATGATCTTGATAAGTCTATTTTATGAATGTACTAAATTGTCATAAATCTGTTGAATTGATGTATAATTGTCCAAGAATGGCACTACTTTGATGAGTTATTGAACTTTATACACAGGTCAATATGTAGTACTAAAACTGGGTGGAATCTGCAAGAAAAACGAGCAAAATGAAGCTAACAAGCATGGGAGACGAATTGCTAAAAGAATGAAGAAAAATGGTACTGAGAAATTTGACGACTCTTCAATGTTTCGATCATATATCAAGATCTAGAGCTCCGATTGACATGAATGAAGAAGTTCTGGAAACTAGACAAAATTTCCTACAACTTTCATGTTTTGCGGTTTTACTCATTCTACCGTTTTCATCACCAAAAAGGGGCAACAAAGATGAGGGACGTCCTAGAACGCGTCTAAGACGGAGGCTAGGATGCATACCCGTTTTAGGCCATTTTCAAATGCAAATCAAGGAAGACAAAAGCCATGTAAAATGCCACGAAGGATGCCCAGACGTCCTACATGACGTCTAGGACGCCTACTAGGACGCCGACGCGGAAAAAGACCCGAAAATCAGTTTTTAGCACCTATTTAAGGGAGATTAAACCCTAATCGACTTTGAACTTCTCCCCTGCGATTTTCCACAGTTTTGGAGGGTTCCAAACACTTTCAAACCTTCTCCAAACGCGTTATTGATCATCAATTTCTGAATCCGAGGCTACGAACCACCTGCGATTTTCAGAGTTTTTCCTGCGTTTTTTAGGCTTCTAAAACCCTTGGAAACATTTGGAAACACAAATCCATTCCATTTTAATCCGGATTCAAGTCAAGAGTTCAGCAATTTCAACATCAAGCAACATTGGAAGATCATTCAACCGGTGATTTTGTAATGCCCGTGTTTCTAGGCTAGGCATTAATATTGACATGATAGTCTAGGTTAACCTTTGTAACTCATTTTGAAGAAATGAAAAGAAATTATGTGAATATTATGTGAATTATGTGTTTTATGCTTATTTGTTAGGATTTAATTAATTAAGAATAAAAATGAGCATGGAAAATAAATATTAAATAAAGCCGATATCTATTAAGAAAGTTGTAGTGGTCGTGACAAGGATTACGGATATATAAAGAATACCGAAATCCGAGTAATAACGAAGAAGTTATGACCTGTCGAAGTTTCGCGAAAAATAAAAAGTGAGTTTTTGATAAACTAATTTTTAGCCTTAGTGATCTAAACGAAAGTCGTAGTGTTCGTTAAACCGGGAGTGTGTATAAAAAGAACGCCCAAATCTGACATCGTATGAGGAAGTTATGATTTTTCTAAGTTTCAGCTTAGTAGTTGACAGCTAAAAACTCGAATTTTAGATCGAGTGATTTTTAGCCGACACAACCTAAACGAGAATCGAAGGTCTCATCAATAGTAGTACAACGGTAAAAAGACAGACGAAAACGGACGTCGGATGAAGAAGTTATGAATTTTTAACGGATTTCCTGTCCCGGTTTGTTAAAAATAATAATATAAAAATTAAAGTAAAAATTAGCCAACAAGGTCTAAACGAAATTTGTAGAGCGTAATTTTACCTACGCGTGCATATAAAGAACGTCAAAAACGGAGCTCGTATGCGAAAGTTATGGATTTTAGAAGTTTTTGCACAAAAATCGAGAAAAAAATGCCAAATCCAAGAAATTTCGCGTTGTGGACTTCGGCCACGTCACCTTCGCTCATAACGCGCCACGTGTCCGAAATTTGCTGAGTCACCGAAGCCATCTGGCGAGGCGTGTCGCCTGCCCTCGCATCCGAAGTGCGGTCCAATGGGTATCCGACGCGTGCCCTTGCTTGACGTGTCCGAGCTTCGCACATAGCGCCACGACCGAACCCTCGTACCTAGACCTCGGTCCAATCAGAAGGCCACACTTGGACCCTCGCACATGCAAGCCACCTGTCCTCTCTTCGGATCTGCTGCCACCTGGAAGCCTCTCAGCCGTCCGATCAGAAGCCTTGCCCCTATAAATAGAAGGGTGCGAGACCTCCCGGGGATAATTTGGAAATTTGTCAATTTTCACCCCTCTTTCAATATTTCTTTCATTCCAACTTCCCCCAAAGCCCCGGTATTATACCAAACACCCGAAATACGCCCCGAAGTGCCCGAGAAGCCCGAGAAATTTATCTTTTCGGTTTTGAAGCCCGACCCTCGCAGAGCCCGGTTTCTCAATAAAACTCCCGGTTTTATTAGAAACGATCGTTTTAGGAAACGAAGTGCTGCCCGATTATCATTAAATCATGTGAGTGTGTAGTTACTTTCACCTTACACATAGATATGAAGTATTTTATATAAAATACGTGATGTGTGAATATATATTGTTTGTTTATTTGAGATGGATGTTGAAGGAATGATTTATACAGGTTTTTAAATAATTTAAACTGTATATGTACTTTTATCTACAAAAATGTTGGGTAAAACATGGGTAGATGAAATAGTGGGTGTGTGATGAAAGGTAAGTTGGATAAATGAGATGATCATTGATATAGATCATGAGTTGAGGGTGAGTGGTGAAATATAGATCATTAGTCAAACATAGATCCAAGGTTTCTAGGGTTGCATGTACACCATAGGAGTGTTAGAATGCTCAAAACCCATCAGTGGTATCAGAGCCTGGTTTGTTTATTTGATACTTGATGCAAAAAAAAAAAAAAAAAAAAAACTTGAAAATCGAAGTTTTGTTCAAAAGCTCGTATCAAAATTTCAAGTTTTGTATATGTACTTACGATTCTTGAAATTTTTGATATGAACATTCATAAACATATGAGTTTAGAAGATCATAGAAATTATGTGCTAATAATTGATTAGATTAATTCTTGATCTTTATGTGTTTTAATGGAGTCCATAACTAGTTCTTAAGTTATGGATAACCAAAAGTCACATTTATAAATAACCATTAAAAGAACACATAGGTTACAAAAAATGAAGAGTCTTCATTTTTAATAACCATTAACTCATAAGTTATGAGAAATGAAAAGTTTTGAAAGTTTACAAAACTTGCCCTCAAGTTTTGGAACATGTAAAGTCATATTAAAAACTTTAGTTCCAACCCCTAGAATTTTAAAAGTTAAAATTCAACCCTTATACTTTATAATATTATAAGTTTAATAATATTTATATATGTATAAGATCAAGTCGTCTTACCGCTAGTACGCCTCATTCACGAAGCCGGTCTATAAGGGGGGTATAAGGTTGTTGCCTATAAAATGGCAACTTAATGGGTGTCCACTCTCTTACCCACCGCTTCCTTGATTGGTGGAGGGTCGTTAGCCGAACGGGTAGGACAAGGACTTATAAATTCTCATTAAAAGTATAATGATAATACTAAAGTAACTAAACTTTATTGAATTCCCAATCTTAGTTATTTTAGGAAAATGTGAATAAGGTGCTAATCCATGAAATTACATTTTACACTTTGTTTAAGTAGTTAGTGGAGCGTGTGTGGTTAACCGGCACACTAACTTGAACTTAACAAGGTAGGTAAAGGGTGACTTAATGTTTATCATAGTATCGATGGAGCGTGTGTGGTTAACCGGCACATCGATTGAGGGGTAATACATTAAGGGTACCAAGTAATTTGCATGGTTACTTCACACCTTGTTTTGTGATCCTCGGCATCCCAGTCACAAAACTTGAAGGGCACACTCGAGATTGAAACATGCCATTGAAGAAAGTTCAATGAATCTCAAAGAATCTAGGAGTTTCTAAACCAATTAAAACCTAATTAAATATTTCGTTTTTCATTGTGGAAATTGGTGAATCGTCATTCACCTACCTTCAAATATCTTATAGCTTAGATTACGGCATCCCTCTTCTAAGTTATAAAATATTGTGTTGGGTCCTAGCCTTAATATTACATTTGGGTGTTTTGTTAAGGACTATCTCTATATCTAATCTAATCTATTCCCTCTTCTTTTCAGATGTCTTCCAATAACAATGCTTCTGGCTCAAACCCTACTAGCTCCTTCTCTCTCATGAATCTTTGTGGGAGAGTCATCTTTGATGGGTCTAACTTTACAGATTGGATCAGAAACATCAGGATGGTCACTCGGTATGAGAACAAAGAATATGTTCTCGACAAGGAGCTGAAGGTACCCGAGCCAACTGCTACTCCTGAAGAGCTTGCTGAATATGAGGTACATGAAAGAGATGCTACAAAAGTGGCATGCATCTTGATGGCCACCATGACAGCCGAGCTCCAAAAGTCCTATGAGGACTATTATCCTTTTGAGATGCACCACGACTTGATGGACCGCTACCATCAAAGTGCTCGTCAAGAGCGATATGAAATAATCTCCTCCATGATAACAACCCGAATGAAGGACGGTGAACCCATCACTGACCACATGCAGAAAATGCAAAGGTATGTGGACCGTTTACTGAAGCTGAATGTGAACTTCCCTGAGGAGTTAGCAATAGACATCATTTTGCACTCATTGCCATCGTGTTATGATCTAGTTCCGCATGACATATCACATGAACAAGGAAGAAGTCACCCTCAGCAAACTTCAAGGACTCTTGAAGACCGCCGAAAGTGGTCTAAAGGGTAAGTCGGTTGTTACTACTCGTACTCCTACTCCAACTGCGGCCAATGTCTTGGCAATCGGGCATGGCAAAGGGAAGAAGAGAAAGAACCCTTCTAAGGGTACCAAGGGTAAGACCCTTAAAGGCTCCTCTTCAAGCAAAACTAAGAAAGGTTTTGTCGCTCCTTCTGCTAACCCTAATGAGGCTGAATGCTTCTATTGCCATGAAAAGTCGCACTAGAAGCGAAACTGCCCAAAGTACCAGCAAGATTTGAAGGATGGGAAAGTAAAACCCAACCATGCAGGTATATACACTATATTGTCTAATAACTCACCTCATTCTAAGTCTTGGGTCCTTGATACAGGTTGTGGTATTCACATATGTTGTGATTTGCAGGGACTAAAAAGAAGTGAGAATGTGGAGCAGGGAAAGATAAACTTGATCATGGGAAACAGGAAAGCTTCACCTGTCACCAAGATAGGAGTTTATTCCTTAGTGCTAAATAGTGGGTTTACATTAGATTTGAATAAATGTTATTATTCGCCAGAAATGGCAAGAAATGTTATTTCCTTTCATGCATTGTATAAACAAGGTTTTACCTTTTATTTTGATAATAATAATGGTAGTATTGATGCTTTCTTTAATAATGTTCTTTATTTTAAAGCATTACCTTGTGATGGCGTGTATGAAACTGTATCTGTTGTAGATAATCTAGGAAATAATGTATTGTGTATTAACTCTTCCACTAGCTTAGATAAAGCATCCTTATGGCATTGTCGTCTTGGACATGTAAGCAAGAAACGCATAGGCCAACTCCAAAAGGATGGAGTCTTGGAGTCATTTGACCTAAAGTCAGATGATAGTTGTGAATCTTGTTTGCTTGGTAAAATGACAAAGTCACCTTTTATTGGCACTTGTGCTAGGGGTGAAGGTTTGTTGGACCTCATACACACGGATGTGTGTGGACCCTTCAGAACCGCCACAAGAGATGCTAATCGGTTCTATGTGACTTTTACTGATGATTTTAGTAGATATGGATATGTCTACCTAATCAAGCATAAGTCAGAAACCTTTGAGAAATTCAAAGAGTTTAAGCAAGAAGTGGAGAATCAGTTGGGCAGGAACATTAAGATGCTTCGATCCGATCGTGGAGGTGAGTATCTTAGTACTGAGTTCCTTGACTATCTTAAGGAATGTGGGATTGTCTCACAATTGACACCTCCTAGGACACCACAGTTGAATGGTGTAGCTGAGAGGCGCAATCGGACCTTGTTGGACATGGTTCGTTCCATGATGAGTCGAGCTTCACTACCAATCTCATTTTGGGGGTATGCCTTAGAGACTGCCGCCCATATCCTTAATCTAGTCCCTACAAAGAAGGTTGCCAAAACACCTCACGAGGTGTGGACTGGAAAAGTTCCCAATCTAGACCACATCAAGATTTGGGGTTGCGAGGCTTTCGTGAGACGCGAGACTCACGATAAGCTCGAACCCCGAAGCGAAAGGTGTATTTTCATCGGCTACCCACAGAAATCCTTTGGTTACATCTTCTACAGACCCAGTGATAATGTGGTCTTTGTATCAAGAAGAGGATTCTTTCGAGAGAGAGAATTCATGAGCCAAGGAGACAGTGGGAGGCAAATTGACCTTGAGGAAATTCAAGAGTCAAGTGGTGAAGGAACCTCAAACCCTAGCCCTCAACCTGAGGAGGAAACTCCTGTTGAGCCGACTGAAGAATCTATACCTCTGAGGCGTTCCACCAGAGTTAGGAATGCACCTGAGCATTATTATGGTTTTCATATTACTGCAGAAGGTGAGACACTTATCAGTGATAACACACTGGTAAATCTGGATGAGCCTAACAGCTATACGGAAGCCATGGCAGGCCCTGAGGCTGCTAAATGGAAAGAGGCTATGGATAGCGAGATACAGTCCATGTATGACAATCAAGTTTGGAACTTGGTTGACAATGTACCTGATCGTAAGATAGTTGGGTGCAAATGGATCTTCAAGAAGAAGAGTGACATGGATGGTAATGTACACACTTATAAGGCATGACTGGTTGTAAATGGTTATTCTCAAACTCCGGGAGTTGATTATGATGAGACCTTTTCACCAGTGGCCAAGATTAAGTCTATTAGGGTTCTGTTAGCCATTGCTGCATTTCATGATTATGAAATATGGCAAATGGATGTCAAAACCGCTTTGCTTAATGGAAAGTTGGCTGAAGATGTTTACATGGTTCAGCCAGAGGGTTTTGTCAGTACAGAGTACCCCAGTAGAGTGTGTAAGCTCGAGAAATCCATTTATGGATTAAAACAGGCACCTCGCAGATGGAATCTTTGCTTTGATGAGAAAGTCAAAGAATTTGGCTTTTCAAGGAGTGAAGATGAATCTTGTGTCTATATCAAGGCTAGTGGGAGTATAGTCAGCTTTTTGGTACTGTATGTGGATGACATACTACTCATAGGAAATGACATCCCAACCCTGCAGGAAGTTAAGTCCTGGCTTGGGAAGTGTTTCGCTATGAAGGACCTTGGAGAAGCTGCCTATATCCTAGGGATAAGGATTTTGAGAAACATGAGTAAAAGACTAATTGGACTTAGTCAAAGCACCTATGTGGACAAAGTGTTGAAAAGGTTCAACATGCCTAACTCCAAGAAAGGAGAGTTACCCATTCAGAGTAACGCCAGATTGAGTAAGACACAAAGCCCAAGTACTGAGGCTGAGATAGCAGAAATGAGTCGAATACCTTATGCTTCAGATGTAGGATCGATCATGTATGCTATGACGTGTACTCGACCTGATGTAGCCTTTGCTTTGAGCATGGTTAGCAGGTATCAGGGGAACCCTGGCAAGGCACACTGGACTGCAGTAAAGAATATCCTCAAGTACCTACGGAGGACTAAGGACTGGGTCCTTACTCTCGGTGGCAGTGAGGACTTGAGAGTTGTAGGGTACAGTGATGCTAGCTTTCAGACTGACAGGGATAATTTCCGCTCTCAGTCGGGCTGGGTCTTTACTCTAAACGGAGGGGCAATTACTTGGAAAAGTTCCAAGCAGGAGACAGTGGCTGATTCCACTTGTGAATCAAAGTATATAGCAGCAAGCGAGGCAGCAAAGGAGGCTATATGGCTAAAGAACTTCATCGGAGACCTTGGAGTTGTACCAGCTATAAAGGAGCCAATGGAGATTTTCTGTGACAGCAATAGTGCGGTTGCCTTAGCCAAGGAACCAAGAGATCATGGGAGATCCAGACACATTGACAGAAAATATCACTTCATCAGACATCGAATAGAAGAAGGAATCCTCGTGGCAAAGAGGGTATCATCGGATGAGAACCCAGCAGATCCCCTCACGAAGGGACTGACTCGGGCTAAGCATCTCCAGCATGCTCGGAGCATAGGGCTGAAGGATGATATTAGTTTTAGTAGTTAGATAATCTTGAAATTTGTAAAATGTAATTGACATTTGATAATAAATAAAAGCTGTTATTTATGAGTAAAGTGTTGCTATCTCTTGTCAATCGTTTACTATTATTTCTTTTTGCATGTTTTGACTTCCAGAATAATTATGTTATGGTTTATATCATATTATTCAAACTCTCCACAGTCGGTCATATGTTGGAAGTAGATATGAATCAAGACTGTCATGGGTTGGATTGTAGAGGTCTAAGATGTTAGACAAAGCGGGGCTACAGCACTCATGAGTGCTCATAAGTTCTGAGTATTGAATTCAACCCACGCTCACTTGTATCACTTCATGGAATTTATCTCGAGTGATCGTGAGACGGTAATATCATATAAGTCTTCAAACCTAGAGATATGATTTGTTGCCTATGAGTTGGTTATGCATTGATTGCACGAAAACGCATTGGTAACTCGATGTTATAAACCGTGCCTTTGTGTGTAGTTCAACAAGTAGTAGAGCAAACATATGAGTCGAAGTTTATCTATTCCTTCTAGGATTAGAAGCGATATCTGGGCCCCTCGATGATTTTGTTTTGACCTATGTACCGGGCCCGGTAAGAACTAAATTGATCTGTTCAGTTAAGTTCTATGTCAAACAAATCAGAAATCGGGAAACAAATGCTGCACAATAAGCAAGACCATGTTCCATGTATTTGTCCGGCTGATATCTAGAACAGAGGATTATATGATCACTTATCTAAAATGGCGCTTCATAGTTCAACAGAGTTTTAAGAGCTACGATTGCTGATCGGTTCCTAAAGTCATACTTGCAACTATAGTTATTAGACTTATCCAAGTGGGAGACTGTTGGAGATAGTGTCTAAGTCCATAAATATATTTGGTATGTACTTGACCCGACCCGGCATGGTCCATTTGGGTTGCACTTCACCCGAACAATTTACGGATAATCTTTTGAGAATAGTATAAGTTATGATTTATTAATATATTATAAGTTCTAATATATTAATATAAAATCATATTATTTAATTAGTGTTGATCTATAATTAATTTAGAATTAATTTAGAGATCAAAAGTATGACTAATTAAATATGGGCTCTTGTATTTATATAGTGTGGGCTAATGCTTATTTGGAATGGGCTAGGCTTGCATGGAAAGTCCATGGATACTTCATGGAGCTTTAACCCATGGATCTCATGGAAATGAAAAGACATGGGTATTAGGGTTTACATGGATGTAACCCTAATCCACCACACTATATAAAGGAGGCTTTGGTTCTTGAAATTACACTAGTTGATGTGTGTAAACTAAGAGGGCCGGTTTCAAGAAGTTTGTGACTATTCTCTCAATTTTCCAAGTTTGTGGTGATTTGTGACTTCCATTTGAGGCATCCACATTATTGGTGCTAGGCTCTCAAACTCCAAGAAATCAACTACTACTACAAGGTAAGTAATTCTACTAGTTTTATTTGATTCAAGTACCCCATGCCATGCTAGTTAGGATAAGAACCTTGGAAAAATAATTATTTGCATGTATCTTAGTCAAACATAGATCCAAGGTTTCTAGGGTTGCATGTACACCATAGGAGTGTTAGAATGCTCAAAACCCATCAATTACATATTTCCTAGAAATCTATCATAACCCCTAAGTAGTAGCTCAAAAATCCGATCTTCGAACCATGCGAATGAAATCCATCTTCGCGATCAAATTCAGCATACTCGTCTTTTAAGCTTCCTTCCTTTTGCTTGATCCTGAAAAACATCAAAATGCAACCTAGTCACATAATGTATTAAGAATCATCAATTAGGAACTTAATTGAGTTAGATAGTGGACTTACCTGAAGTAGAGTCAAACTTTTTGAATCTTCCTTCTCTCAGATATTTCAGGTAGTCAGGGCAGCTTCGCAACCAATGCCCCTTCTCTTGACAATAAAAACATATAGACTCTTTGGGAATGGAACACAGGACTATCACAGACTTAGCCTTTCCCTTTACCTTTTGGTTAACCAAGTTGACCAAGGCCAATCCCTTTCCATTGGGAAGAGAAAGCTTTTCTGGACTTCCAATGTTACCATTGTCAATGTCCATGAATGTTTGAGAAATAGACCTTCCACCCAAATTTACTTTTCCAGTGCGCCAAAACATTTTTGATTCAGCATCAACAAGCAAATAAGAAAGATCAATAAGGGTCATGTCGTTATCTGTCACACGGTAGTCCTTAATGAACTCACTATACGGCTCAGGAAGTGACTGAAGAACCCAGTCAATAGCCAGCTTCCTTGGGATAACGATACCCAACATTCTCAACCTGTCAATGTGTGACTTCCTCTCTAAGACATGAGTACACACAGGTGTTCCATCCTTATGTTTCATTGCGAGTAGGGCTTGAGTGATCTTGAACTTTTCAAGTCTTCGAGCTTGTGGGTCAGGGAGAATAATTGGAGGAGGTTGAGGAAGAGAAGTATGATTTCCATGATCCAATCGCGGGACATCATCTTCATTAGGAAAGCTTGTTCCAAGAAATTTGGGAAGATAATAGTTGTCTGAACCAGACATCTACAATGGGAGAAATTCAAGTTAGTTGATTTAAATCCTTAATAGAACACCCAGTATGAAATATTAAGGCTAGGACCCAACACAATATTTTATAACTTGGAAGAGGGATGCCGTAATCCAAGCTACAAAATATTTGAAGGTAGGCGAATGACGATTCACCAATTTCCACCATGAAAAACGAAATAAATTATATGTTTTAATTGGATTTGAAACTCCTAGATCTTTTGAGATTCATTGAACTTTTAAATGGCATGTTTAAATCTCGATTGTGCCCTCTCAAGTTTGTGACTGGGATGTCGAGGATCACAAACAAGGTGTGAATAACCATGCAAATTAACTTGGTACTCTTAATTTTATCACCTAATCGATGTGCCGGTTAACCACACGCGCTCCACCGATCTATGATAAACCTTAAGCCACCCTTTGTCATCCTTGTCAAGTCCAAGTTAGTGTGCTGGTTAATCACACACGCTCTACCAACGACTTGGTAAGGTACAAAGTGTAATTTCATGGGTTATCACCAAATTCATATTTTCCTAAAGTAACTAAGATTTGAATTTATAAAAGGTTTAGTTACTTTATCATTATACTTATAATGAGAATTATAGTTATTGTCTTACCCGTTCAGCTAACGACCCTTCACCAGTCAAGGAAGCGGTGGGTGAGAGTGGACACCCATTAAGCTGCCATTTTATAGGCAAAAACCTTATACCCCCTTATAGACTGGCTTCGTGAATGAGACCTACTAACGGTAAGACTGACTTGCTCTTATACATATATATATTATTAACTTATAATACTATAAAGTATAAGGGTTGAGTTTTAACTTTTAAAACTCTAGGGTTTGGAATTAAAGTGTGTATTAGACTTTACAAATTCCAAAACTTGAGGTCAAGTTTTGAACAATTCAAAAACCTTTTGGATTTTCATAACTTACGAGTTTAATTAAGGTTTTAAAAACTTTAATGAAGAGACTCTTGAACATCCATAACTTGAGGACAAGTTATGGAGTCCATAAAACTATTTATGAGAAAGACTCTTCAGTTATGTAACCTATGAGTTTTTAATGGATATTTAAAAGAAATGACTTTTGCTAATCCATAACTTGAGGACAAATATGGACTCCATTAAAAAACATTTAGATCAAGAATTAACTAACAACCAATTTGCAAATAATTCCTATGATCTTGATAAGTCTATTTTATGAATGTACTAAATTGTCATAAATCTGTTGAATTGATGTATAATTGTCCAAGAATGGCACTACTTTGATGAGTTATTGAACTTTATACACAGGTCAATATGTAGTACTAAAACTGGGTGGAATCTGCAAGAAAAACGAGCAAAATGAAGCTAACAAGCATGGGAGACGAATTGCTAAAAGAATGAAGAAAAATGGTACTGAGAAATTTGACGACTCTTCAATGTTTCGATCATATATCAAGATCTAGAGCTCCGATTGACATGAATGAAGAAGTTCTGGAAACTAGACAAAATTTCCTACAACTTTCATGTTTTGCGGTTTTACTCATTCTACCGTTTTCATCACCAAAAAGGGGCAACAAAGATGAGGGACGTCCTAGAACGCGTCTAAGACGGAGGCTAGGATGCATACCCGTTTTAGGCCATTTTCAAATGCAAATCAAGGAAGACAAAAGCCATGTAAAATGCCACGAAGGATGCCCAGACGTCCTACATGACGTCTAGGACGCCTACTAGGACGCCGACGCGGAAAAAGACCCGAAAATCAGTTTTTAGCACCTATTTAAGGGAGATTAAACCCTAATCGACTTTGAACTTCTCCCCTGCGATTTTCCACAGTTTTGGAGGGTTCCAAACACTTTCAAACCTTCTCCAAACGCGTTATTGATCATCAATTTCTGAATCCGAGGCTACGAACCACCTGCGATTTTCAGAGTTTTTCCTGCGTTTTTTAGGCTTCTAAAACCCTTGGAAACATTTGGAAACACAAATCCATTCCATTTTAATCCGGATTCAAGTCAAGAGTTCAGCAATTTCAACATCAAGCAACATTGGAAGATCATTCAACCGGTGATTTTGTAATGCCCGTGTTTCTAGGCTAGGCATTAATATTGACATGATAGTCTAGGTTAACCTTTGTAACTCATTTTGAAGAAATGAAAAGAAATTATGTGAATATTATGTGAATTATGTGTTTTATGCTTATTTGTTAGGATTTAATTAATTAAGAATAAAAATGAGCATGGAAAATAAATATTAAATAAAGCCGATATCTATTAAGAAAGTTGTAGTGGTCGTGACAAGGATTACGGATATATAAAGAATACCGAAATCCGAGTAATAACGAAGAAGTTATGACCTGTCGAAGTTTCGCGAAAAATAAAAAGTGAGTTTTTGATAAACTAATTTTTAGCCTTAGTGATCTAAACGAAAGTCGTAGTGTTCGTTAAACCGGGAGTATGTATAAAAAGAACGCCCAAATCTGACATCGTATGAGGAAGTTATGATTTTTCTAAGTTTCAGCTTAGTAGTTGACAGCTAAAAACTCGAATTTTAGATCGAGTGATTTTTAGCCGACACAACCTAAACGAGAATCGAAGGTCTCATCAATAGTAGTACAACGGTAAAAAGACAGACGAAAACTGACGTCGGATGAAGAAGTTATGAATTTTTAACGGATTTCCTATCCCGGTTTGTTAAAAATAATAATATAAAAATTAAAGTCAATATTAGCCAACAAGGTCTAAACGAAATTTGTAGAGCGTAATTTTACCTACGCGTGCATATAAAGAACGTCAAAAACGGAGCTCGTATGCGAAAGTTATGGATTTTAGAAGTTTTTGCACAAAAATCGAAAAAAAAATGCCAAATCCAAGAAATTTCGCGTTGTGGACTTCGGCCACGTCACCTTCGCTCATAACGTGCCACGTGTCCGAAATTTGCTGAGTCACCGAAGCCATCTGGCGAGGCGTGTCGCCTGCCCTCGCATCCGAAGTGCGGTCCAATGGGTATCCGACGCGTGCCCTTGCTTGACGTGTCCGAGCTTCGCACATAGCGCCACGACCGAACCCTCGGACCTAGACCTCGGTCCAATCAGAAGGCCACACTTGGAGCCTCGCACATGCAAGCCACCTGTCCTCTCTTCGGATCTGCTGCCACCTGGAAGCCTCTCAGCCGTCCGATCAGAAGCCTTGCCCCTATAAATAGAAGGGTGCGAGACCTCCCGGGGATAATTTGGAAATTTGTCAATTTTCACCCCTCTTTCAATATTTCTTTCATTCCAACTTCCCCCAAAGCCCCGGTATTATACCAAACACCCAAAATACGCCCCGAAGTGCCCGAGAAGCCCGAGAAATTTATCTTTTCGGTTTTGAAGCCCGACCCTCGCAGAGCCCGGTTTCTCAATAAAACTCCCGGTTTTATTAGAAACGATCGTTTTAGGAAACGAAGTGCTGCCCAATTATCATTAAATCATGTGAGTGTGTAGTTACTTTCACCTTACACATAGATATGAAGTATTTTATATAAAATACGTGATGTGTGAATATATATTGTTTGTTTATTTGAGATGGATGTTGAAGGAATGATTTATACAGGTTTTTAAATAATTTAAACTGTATATGTACTTTTATCTACAAAAATGTTGGGTAAAACATGGGTAGATGAAATAGTGGGTGTGTGATGAAAGGTAAGTTGGATAAATGAGATGATCATTGATATAGATCATGAGTTGAGGGTGAGTGGTGAAATATGAGAGAATCACTTACCCAAACGTGGCCCCCGTCATTCAGCAGAGTATGAATGACAACCATGGACTTTTCTAGATGATCTGTGGAACAATAGCAGGCTCGCAAACTGTAAGTGTGTGAACTATATGTTCATCAGCTGTACTCTAAAAACCCATTGGCATGTATTGCAGGGGGGATTCCCGTGAATAATATTGTCGATAAATAAGAGTTATGGACTTAGCACATGTTGTATAAATCTTGGCAGCTATGGACTTAGTGTCTATTGTATAAACCCTGGCGACGATGTAACTTCGTGCCTATTCCTTAGGATGAATCCTTAGGAATGAGTGATAGTTGAATCTTAGGGTAAATCCTTAAGAAATAAATAAGATAATGGGGTTGGGGTAATTTGGTTGATTGTTGATGTTTAAGCATAATAAATTTATTTATTGTGGGTTGAAAACCCTATATGCTCACCAGGCTTCCAAGTCTGACCTACTCAGATTTTTATATTACAGGTAGTGGACCCGAGCATAGTCGGATGATGATGATGAGTGATTTTTGGATTATAGGCCAGTAGTTGTAAATAACTGTTGTAAGGCTTATAATGTCTTGTTTATGATTTTGATCTGTATCGGAACATGACATCCCGAGGTTTTGATATGAAATGAAAATATATATTTCTTAAAGAAAGGTTTTGATAAATTTTTATCATGTTTTGTTTTGGGAACAAATTCCGCAACATCTTTTAAAAGGATTACTCTGATTTTATTTTAAAAAGCATAAAATAAATCGGTCTTTTCTGGCCGAGAAATTAGGGGATGTCACAGTTGGTATCAGAGCATTAGTTTAAGCGAACTAAGAAATTGTAGGATTTCTAGACTTAAACTTAGAATGCTAAGTGATGATTGTGAGATGAGTGTCTACCATATTTTAGACACGAGCACTAGTTTATTTTAGGAAAGATGCCTAAAATGCTTTTAGGTGCTAAATGTTATATGTTTGCCATATATGCCATTATTTGTTCGGATCTATGGTCTGTTGCCGAACGGATCTGGAAACCTTATGTGTGTAGGATTCTAAACGTATGACTACGATATTAGAACTAACATATAAACATTTCGGAGTAATAACAAAGATTTAACGTCTATCGAAAATAAAGATCTAAATTCACCTACGATTGGTGTATAGATCGAAATGGCAAGTATGCAAAGTGAATTCGGAAACGATAATCTGCAGCCTGAGCCAATCACGATGGTTGGGGTGCAGGCAATGGTGTGTACGATGTTGGATCAACAGATGGAAGAAACAAAACGTTTACTTTAACAAAGTAAGGATGAACTTACTGTGCCAGTACGTCAGGCATCTTTTCTTGAGGCAACTATCTGGGTTGCTAAGTCTATTGAAGAAATGATCAATGACAGGACCGCCAACAAGGTTGAAGTTGGCAAGAAGAGGAAATTTGAGGGGTCTTCAAGGCCCAACAAGAGCAACATATTCTCAAAGTCTGGCAAAAGAGGAGGTAAAGGAAAATGATGCGGGAAGTGCAAAAATAAACACTCTGGGAATTATGGCAGGAAGGTGAATTGCTTTAGGTGTGGAGAAATTGGGCATTACGCCAATGAGTGTACGATTCCCAAGGAGGCGTGTTACGGATGTAAGGAAGAAGGCCATATTTCTAAGGACTGTCCAAAGAAAAATGAAGTAACAAGGCCAAGCCCACCGCCAACGCCAAGGGAATTTCAGAATATCCTTGACGAAGCAAATAACAACGCTAGGAATTAGAAGTAAAGACTTGATACCCGAAGATCAAGTTATGAAGTAGTAATGTGAATAGTAACAAGTGGTTTAGCCTATTAGAGGCATAGTATAGGGTAAACTTGAACCTCTGTGTAATTGTTTCAAGGAAATAATATAAACCCTGGCTTTGTCATCTGATGAATTGAATGACTATGTGAAATTCTTGTATGGTGATTTGGAGAACTGCGAGACAATACTTGGGATGAGTATGAGTAGGTGTGAATGGTAGTAGAGCCCTATACTACCGGAAGCACAGGACTCGTACTTGGATCAAGGAAAGTCACAAGGTTACCAAGGAGCTAGTAATTGATTCCGTCTTTTTCTAGTCTGTCGTTACCATCGTTTCGGTAACGACTAAGAAGATAATTGTTATTCCGACCATAGAGGTCATATCGAATTGAGTCCGACTAAGATAAGTATGTCACGTGGTTCAGAGAACCAAGTTCGATGTAGCATTTGACTTAAGCCAGAAGATTGAAGTGAAAGATGATCAAAGCGATCAATAGAAGTATCGCGCTCATTGTTAAAGAAGTTGGTAGTTAGAAATGATACATGATGAACTGTGATTGTATCACATTAGAACATGAAGGAAGGTATAGTTGTTCCTAAATTTTTCTCTAAGAGACCTGAGTCTAAGCAGTGCATTATACGATGAGAGATCATTAGAACATGACCCATCGGTCTGTTACAATAAATGAAGGAAAGTACTTATTCTAAGAAGAAGAAGGAGTCCTCAATAAGGATTTATTTTGTAACTTGAAGGTTACAATTGAAAGTCCTACGGAGATCTGAAGCTTTTTAGGATTAGCTGGATATTACCGAAGGTTTATCCAAGGCTTTTCTTCGATCGCGACTCCATTAACAACTTTGACCCACAAAGGAGCTATTTATACTTGGAATGAGAAGCATAAGGAAGCTTTTGAGAAGTTAAATAAGAAATTGTGTGAAGCACCGATTCTTTCGTTACCTGAAGGAGTTGATGGCTTTACAGTTTATAGTGATGCCTCTGGAGTTGGTTTAGGTTGTGTTCTGACCCAAAGGGATAAAGTGATAGCGTATGCATCGAGGCAATTGAAAGAGCATGAAAAGCACTACCCCACTCATGATCTGGAGTTGGCAGCGATAGTATTCGCCTTAAAGATATGGAGGCACTATCTTTATGGTACTAAATGCAAACTTTTCACTGATCATAAGAGTCTTCAATATCTCTTTAATCAGAAGGAATTGAACATGAGGCAACGGCGCTGGCTAGAGTTACTCAGTGACTACGACTGTGAGATACTTTACCACCCTGGTAAAGCAAATGTTGTTGCTGATGCTCTCAGTCGGAAGGTAAATCTTGAAAAGAAAATGCCAAGAGCGTTGAGAATTGAAGTTGTCTCAACAATTGTGAAGGTATAAAGAAAGCTCAAGAGGAAGCTTTAGAGAAAAATGACCGAAAGGAAGAACGTTTAGGTAAAACGTTAGTGTTTGATACAAACGGTCAAGGACTGAAGGTATTCAAAGATAGGATTTGGGTACCTAAGACGGGAGGAGTAAGAGATCTTCTGATGGAAGAAGCTCACAAGACCATGTACTCGATTCATCCCGGCAGTACAAAAATGTATAGGGATCTAAAACCCTATTACTGGTGGCCGACGATGAAGCTCGATGTTGCTAAGTATGTGGCCGAGTGTGTAACATGTGCTAGGGTTAAGGCACAACATCAGAAACCGTATTTTAGAACCTTTTCCTGTACCCATGGGTAAATTGGAAGACATCACCATGGATTTTGTGACTAAACTGCCCAAAACAAGGAACGGTCACGACATGATTTGGGTGGTCGTTGATCGCTTCACTAAGAGTGCGCATTTCATAGCAGCAAACGAGAAATGGTCTATGGATAAACTTGCGAATTCTTACGTGAAGGAAATTGTGAGGCTTCACGGTGTTCCGTTAGCGATTGTATCTGATCGTGATAGCCGTTTTACCTCAAGGTTTTGGAGGAGTCTACAAGAGGAATTGGGTACCAAGTTGTGTTTGAGTACAGCTTACCATCCGCAAACTGATGGTCAAAGCAAACGAACAATTCAAACATTGGAGGATATGCTGAGAGCATGTACCCTAGAATTCCAAGGTAACTGGGATGAACACTTACCTCTAGTAGAATTTTCCTATAATAATAGTTTCCACTCGAGCATCAAGATGGCACCTTATCACGCTTTGTATGGACAAAAGTGTCGAATGCCGTCATG
Source organism: Lactuca virosa (assembly GCF_052849685.1). Taxonomy (NCBI): domain Eukaryota; kingdom Viridiplantae; phylum Streptophyta; class Magnoliopsida; order Asterales; family Asteraceae; genus Lactuca; species Lactuca virosa. The sequence goes on from NC_136430.1 coordinate 433,131,986, forward strand.
TTGGCTGGAAGCTGGGGAAAAGCAGTTTATGGGACCTGAAATAGTCCATCAGACTGCTGAAAAGTTGAAAGTGATTAGGGAAAGGATGTTAGCAGCTCAAGATCGACAAAAGAGTTATGCTGACAAGAAAAGACAACCGATATCATTCGAAGTTGGAGATTCGGTTTTACTTAAAGTCTCACCGTGGAAGGGGTTTATAAGATTTGGTAAAAGGGGAAAATTGAGTCCAAGGTTTATTGGACCATTTAAAGTTCTTCAGAGGATCGGGAATCAAGCTTACAAGCTAGAATTACCGGAAGAACTGGAGGGTATTCATAATACCTTTCATGTGTGTTATTTGAGAAAGTTCACGGGAGATGTGCCCGACATAATTCCCATTTCTGAATTAAGGTTGGATGAAAACAAGAGGTTAATTGAAGAACCTGAGGCAATCGTTGACCGTAAGACAAAGAAGTTGTGACACAAGATGGTAGATTTAGTGCTTGTGCGTTGGAAACATACGAATGAGCCAAATCTCACCTGGGAAACGGAGAGTGACATGATGAGTCGCTACCCGTATTTGTTTGCTGATGTGTGATTCCGGGGACGGAATCATCCTAAGGGGGAGAGAATTGTAATGCCCGTGTTTCTAGGCTAGGCATTAATATTGACATGATAGTCTAGGTTAACCTTTGTAACTCATTTTGAAGAAATGAAAAGGAATTATGTGAATATTATGTGAATTATGTGTTTTATGCTTAATTATTAGGATTTAATTAATTAAGAATAAAAATGAGCGTCGAAAATAAATATTAGATAAAGCCGATATCTATTAAGAAAGTTGTAGTGGTCGTGACAAGGATTACGGATATATAAAGAATACCGAAATCCGAGTTATAACGAAGAAGTTATGACCTGTCAAAGTTTCGCGACAAAACCGGCACAGTGCCGAATGACGTAAAAAGTGAGTTTTTGATAAACTACTTTTTAGCCTTAGTGATCTAAACAAAAGTCGTAGTGTTCGTTAAACCGAGAGTATGTATAAAAAGAACGCCCAAATCTGACTTCGTATGACGAAGTTATGATTTTTCTAAGTTTCAACTTAGCAGTAGACAGCTAAAAACTCGAATTTTAGATCGAGTGATTTTTAGCCGACACAACCTAAACGAGAATCGAAGGTCTCGTCAATAGTAGTACAACGGTAAAAAGACAGACGAAAACGGAAGTCGGATGAAGAAGTTATGAATTTTTAACGGATTTCCTGTCCCGGTCTGTTAAAAAATAATATAAAAATTAAAGTCAAAATTAGCCGACAAGGTTTAAACGAAAGTTGTAGAGCGTAATTTTACCTACGCGTGCATATAAAGAACATCAAAAACGGAGCTCATATGCGAAAGTTATGGATTTTAGAAGTTTTTGCACAAAAATCGAGAAAAAATGCCAAATCCGAGAAATTTCGCATGGTGGACTTCGGCCACGTCACCTTCGCTCATAACGCGCCACGTGTCCGAAATTTGCTGAGTCACCGAAGCCATCTGGCGAGGCGTGTCGCCTGCCCTCGCATCCGAAGTGCGGTCCAATGGGTATCCGACGCGTGCCCTTGCTTGACGTGTCCGAGCTTCGCACATAGCGCCACGACCGAACCCTCGGACCTAGACCTCGGTCCAATCAGAAGGCCACACCTGGACCCTCGCACGTGCAAGCCACCTGCCCTCTCTTCGGATCTGCTGCCACCTGGAAGCCTCTCAGCCGTCCGATCAGAAGCCTTGCCCCTATAAATAGAAGGGTGCGAGACCTCCCGGGGATAATTTGGAAATTTGTCAATTTTCACCCCTATTTCAATATTTCTTTCATTCCAACTTCCCCCAAAGCTCCGATATTATACCAAACACCCGAAATACGCCCCGAAGTGCCCGAGAAGCCCGAGAAATTTATCTTTTCGGTTTTGAAGCCCGACCCTCGCAGAGCCCAGTTTCTCAGTAAAACTCCCGGTTTTATTAGAAACAATCGTTTTAGGAAACGAAGTGCTGCCCGATTATCATTAAATCATGTGAGTGTGTAGTTACTTTCACCTTACACATAGATATGAAGTATTTTATGTAAAATACGTGTTGTGTGAATATATATTGTTTGTTTATTTGAGATGGATGTTGAAGGAATGATTTATACAGGTTTTTAAATAATTTAAACTGTATATGTATTTTTATCTACAAAAATGTTGGGTAAAACATGGGTAGATGAAATAGTGGGTGTGTGATGAAAGGTGAGTTGGATAAATGAGATGATCATTGATATAGATCATGAGTTGAGGGTGAGTGGTGAAATATGAGAGAATCACTTACCCAAACGTGTCCCCCGTCATTCAGCAGAGTATGAATGACAACCATGGACTATTCTAGATGATCTGTGGAACAATAGCAGGCTCGCAAACTGTAAGTGTGTGAACTACATGTTCATCAGCTGTACTCTAAAAACCCATTGGCATGTATTGCAGGGGGGATTCCCGTGAATAATATTGTCGATAAATAAGAGCTATGGACTTAGCACATGTTGTATAAACCCTGGCAGCTATGGACTTAGTGCCTGTTGTATAAACCCTGACGACGATGTGACTTCGTGCCTATTCCTTAGGATGAATCCTTAGGAATGAGTGATAGTTGAATCTTAGGGTAAATCCTTAAGAAATAAATAAGATAATGGGGTTGGGGTAATTTGGTTGATTGTTGATGTTTAAGCATAATAAATTTATTTATTGTGGGTTGAAAACCCTATATGCTCACCAGGCTTCCAAGCCTGACCCACTCAGCTTTTTATATTACAGGTAGTGGACCCCGAGCATAGTCGGATGATGATGATGAGTGATTTTTGGATTATAGGCCAGTAGTTGTAAATAACTGTTGTAAGGCTTATAATGTCTTGTTTATGCTTTTGATCTGTATCGGAACATGAAATCCCGAGGTTTTGATATGAAATGAAAATATATATTTCTTAAAGAAAGGTTTTGATAAATTTTTATCATGTTTTGTTTTGGGAACAAATTCCGCAACATCTTTTAAAAGGATTACTCTGATTTTATTTTAAAAAACATAAAATAAATCGGTCTTTTTTGGCCGAGAAATTAGGGGATGTCACAGATTCCCATCAATTCTAGTAATTTTCAGAAACGATTACTTCCTCCCCAAGGGTTATTTGTTCTATAGCTTTGATAATCATTAGGTTATAATTGTTTCATGATTTCAAGTTTGTTATTGGATTTTATTATGCATTTCATTTATTTCATCCGAGTTAGTGTTTTTATGAACTCAATGGAAGGCTAAATCATTAGGTTACTTTCGGGAATGTTTAGGACTTTTGGATGAACACACTTGATTATTACTTGATTCTAGTTAATTTCAATTGTTGTTTTATGCTTCATGTGATGATCTTTTGGTAATAATTATTGAAATTGGGTTGTATGAATTTTTTTGATGTCATAATTAAGATAGTCTATTGTCAATTCATCATTTGTTCCAAGTTCAATTAGTTTAGGGACAAAGACAAGTGATTGAATCAACATATATTATTCCAACTTATGACATTGAATCTTAATGGGTCATAGGTTGTTGTAAGACATTTTATTGCTAGTTCACTAATTGTTCCTAATCCATTTAGACATAAAGGAGTAAGACAACTAATTGAATGAACATCTAGTCTGCCCAAAACTATGTGTTACAAGTTAATAAACCTCATTTGCATCTAAGTAATTGAATTAGGATTTTAGGGAAGAAAGTGTGTGAATCTAAACTATCTGTAACTGAACCGGGAGTACTCTAGTTTTCACATTGAGATTTTCGTTTTAATTAATAAATTTCCAAGCTTTTTATTTGATCATTGCTTTAATCTTTTTCGTGGCAATTGCTAATAATATATTCTTGTTAACTATTTTCACACAAAGTTTGACCGCAAACTCCTCGTGGATTCGACCCTTACTTACCCGAGCTATCTAGTGGTTTTCGAGGTTATTTTTGATTGAGACAACGACCTCGATCAGATCTACCAAAACTCATAAGTGTATGAACAATCATATCAACAATTTCAAGAATCATATAAACACATATAAAACTTGAAATTTTGATAATAACCTTGAAATTGGTTTACCATAATCATCACCACATCAAAAAACAGGTTTTATAAGTCCAAAACAGTTTAAGGTAATTATTCTAGACCAATTCCATCACCAAAACTCAAAAATATGCACTCAGGCCTGCCAACTCGTCGAGTGCAAGAACTGACTCGGTGAGTTGGTTGAATATATGCATGGACTTGTCGAGTTCCATGAGGGACTCGGCGAGTCAACTGGGTAGTGTGCAGATTTCGACATTTCAGCAATTTGCATCAAGTATAAAGGAAACAAGCCTAGGCTCTGATACTACTGATGGGTTTTGAGAATTCTAACACTCCTATGGTGTACATGCAACCCTAGAAACCTTGGATCTATTTTTTCTCTATTATACATGCAAATATTAAATATTCCATGTTTTCATCCTAACTAGCATAATATGAAGTATATACAATACAATAATCTAGTAGAATGACATAACTTTTGATGGAGCTTGAAGTCTTGAATCTTTAAGAGCTTAGTGCCCCAAGTGTTGCACCTCAAATGGTTCACACAACACCAAAAACCCTTGGAATAGCTAGAGAAGAAGAATACTTAGGTTCACTCCATGAAAATCGGCCTTGCCCTCTTTTGTGTATGCACTAGTGCCAATTTGATGAACTAGATACCTCTTTATATAGTGTGGAGGATTAGGGTTACATTCATGTAAACCCTAATACCCATGACCTTTCATTTCCATAGGATCCATGGGTTAAAACTCTATGGACTATCCATGAAAGCTTAGCCCAACCTAAATGAACTTGGCCCATCCTATATATATAAGAGTCCATATTTAATTAGTTCCTTTTTCATCACTAAATTAATTCTAAATTAATTCTTGATCAAAACTAATTAAATAATATGATTTCATATTAATATATTAGAACTTATAATATATTAATATAAATCATAAGTATCCTTTTTCTCATTTTGTCTATCCAATTGTTCCGATGCCATGCAACCCAAATGGACCATGCTACTCTCGGGTCGAATACATATCAATAATAGTTATGGGCTTAGACATCTAATCCATTAGTTTCATCATCAAACAATTAACCCAATTACCCCATCCCCATTATCTTCTTTATTTCTTAAGGATCTACCCTAAGAATCATCTATCACTCATTCCTAAGGATTCTTCCTAAGGAATAGGCACGAAGTCCATCGTCGCCAGGGTTTATACAACAGGCACTAAATCCATAGTTGCCAGGGCTCATCCAACGGGTGCTAAGTCCATAGCTCTCATTTATTGACAGTATTATTTGCGGGAGTCCAACTGCAATACATGTAAATGGGTTTTTAGAATACACCGTGTGAACATATCATTCATATCACATACAGGTTGCGAGCCTGCTAGTGTTCCACTGGACTGTCTAGAATAGTCTGTGGTTCGTGAGTTGATAGAATCTAACTAGAAACGGTTAGCGGTTCGTGATCGTCGGGCTCGGGACGCGGAACGGCTTCAACAAACGAGAGAGAGGAAGAAAGTTTAGGTGTAAGGAATGAAATGGTCGAATTGGCTATTTATAGGATGATTTTTGGCCTCTCACTTCGTGAGAATCAATGCTCACGTCGTGAGCCATGGCTGTATCACCTCGTAGCTTCGTCATCTGCGTTTATAGCTCCGAAACGTGTCCGGGCGACTTCTCATGTCGTGAGAATGATATGCTCACGTCGTGAGCTTCCAAGAGTCATACCATAGACTTCCTAGGTGTTTTCTAGGCTTGATTAGTGTCTGTTTGACTCCTCACGTCGTGAGTCCAGTCGAATTAGGGTTTCTGACACGTGTCATTCTCTCAGACAGCTGTATCTTCGGAAGGTCATAACTTTTGCATATGAGCTCCGTTTTTGACGCTCTTTATATCCACGCGTAGATGGAGACATACTCTACAAGTTTCATTTAGAATCCTAAGGCTAAAAAATACTTTATCGTAAACTCACTTTTTATGATTCCCGGTGTCGTGTCGGTTTTGTCGCGAAACTTCGACAGGTCATAACTTCTTCATTATAACTCGAATTTCAGCATTCTTTATATGTACGAAAACCTTGTGACATATACTAAAACTTAGTTAAGATTATTTAATCTAAATAATCTTCTATCAAAAATTCATTTTTTTGACGCTTATTGTCTCAAAACTGACTATCCCGAATCTGCGGGGGTTACAAAATGTTCCTTTACCCTTAAAAGTTATAGCTGTGAGATTTGGACTCGCGAGTGAGTTTTGGACCTTAATTATTAATTAGTTTTAAGTATTCTGTTGACTAGGCGGAGTCTAGATCCGACAGTTCGGGTGCTAGATTTAATTGTCGTCTGTATCAGGTGAGTCTCCTCGCTTATTCTTACCTGTGTGGTAGAATAGTTGTATTTATGATGGCCAGTTGGGTCTAGCTGTTATGGTTATGTTGTGCTATTTATATGTGACTGAGGCTGCTGATCGCCATCCAGGGTTGCTGATAACCCACAGGACGTGCTGATAGTCCCCAGAGTTGCTGATAACCCATAGTTGTTTATCTATGTTGTGTTGTATGTGGTATCTTGGGGAACTCACTAAGTTTCGTGCTTATAGTTGTTGATTTATATGTGGCAGGTACTTCCGAGGACCGCGGGAAGGTGAAGGTCTGATTGTACACAACAACACAAGCGCTGGGAGATTTACTACTGGGACATGATTATGAACTCTGATATTTGTGATACTGGTTGTTTTGGGATAATTATGTAATTGATAACTTGGTTGTGAAAATCTGATTCTGGTAAATTAAAATTGAAAATTTTGGTCTAAAATTTGAGGTGTTACAAGATAAGAAACTCAAATCCAACAAAGATAGTGAGAATCTTATTCAAAAGGTTTAATGATCATATAAGGAATAGTGAAACAGTTTCACAAACTGTCTCAACCCAAAAACCACCACAATAAATGTGGTTAGATAGAGAAACAAACGATTGTTTGATTTGGCAATCGATGAGTCATACTATGCTTATTAACAATTCAATAGTTGTATCATGAGTAGTGTTATAAATTTCCTTTGTCTTATACCAAATGAGAAGGTTTACGAGATACTTTATGAGATGTGTTATTCCGTTGGACATCCCATCTAGACTTTTGGCATTTGTTTTACAAACCATCTGAGAACAAAGAGTTTTTTGCTCAAAGGGTAGTCTTTCGGAAGAGAGAGTTGATATCCAAAAGAGCTAGTAGGAGTCGTACTGACCTTGATAAAGACTCGGGTTAACCAACGAAGAACGTAAATGTGACACTAGCACTCAATTAAATGTTGAAAGACCTATTGAGGAAACGGACATACCTCCACCCTTTTGTCCTCATAAGATCTGATTGATGATGTCCTATACTTGGTTATAGATTCTATATTGCTAGGAAATGAGTCATTGGTAAATTATGATTAGAGTTTATCGGCTATCAGAAGCTATGGAAGGCCCTGTAAGCCGCAACTGGAAGAAAAGGATATGGAAATAAGATTCATGTATGTTTGAAATTTGGATTGATCAAACACTTGGCTTAAAAACTATATAGTGTTAGTAGATCTTCAAAAAATTACAAGTATGAATAAGAACACACATATATTCAAACCAATATAGGTTGTGAAATATGTGTAAGCTTGAGAGGTTCATTTGTGGACTACAACAAACATCTCATATTTGGATTATTTTTTCAATAAGAAAGTCAAAAGTTTGAATATCGAGAAACAAAAGCCAGACCATAAGTATGTTGAAGCTAGTAGGAGAGTTGTTGTCACCTGTGACTATATATCGATAATATACAATTCATAGGAAACGATGTCCTAACCTTGGGAAGTATAAAAGATTAACTTGACTTGGGAATTTTTTCTCTATGAAACACATGGGAGAAATGACAAAGTGTGTACTTAGAGTCTGTGGAGATAAATCTGAGTGAATCGTCGTTGAATTAGGCAAAAATACATGGAGTCTTGAGGAAACTCGAGATGTGGAACTCCATAAGAGTTCGTACTTGTAAAAGTATGACATGTCACTAGTCAAATACAAGTGTCCTAGTTCTATGATGAGCTAGAGGAATCAAGTCGAGTCTCACATGCTTCTTTTAAGGGATTGATCTTGTATGTCGTAACATATAATAAATCTAACGACTCCTATGCCTTGAGCATGACAAGTCATATCATATTTATTTGGCAAGATTTGATAATTAAGATAAAAACATTCCTTGATGTCCTAAGAGGACAAAAGAAATGATTTTGTTAGTATGGAAGAGATAAATGTAAGAGTCACATTGATGCTAAGTTCCACACTAATAAAGATATTTTTGTTAGCCGTGACACCCTCAATTTTACGGCCAATTAAAACTTTTTTTCTTTATGCTTATTTAATTCAGAGTATTCTTTTATTGGAGAATTTGTTCCCAAAACATTTGTAATGCGATATAATATCAATATCATAGCATTTCCGAAGAGATGGTTTTTTATTAATATATAAAACTTGAGATGTAATAACCGATACAAAATATAAACATAACTTGTCATAACAGACCTTACAACATCTTATTATACTAATGGCCTATATCTCCTTGATTCTCTCAAAACATCACTATCCATGTACCTTCTTACCGCTACATGTGATACAAATAAACTGAGTGGGTCAGGATGCTATTTCCATAGAATTACAGAGAGAGATTGTTAAACAATTGGTGTGAGGAATGGAATGGGGCTACAACTGCTATTTATACATGCCTCCTCAAATTTTGTCTATAAATAGCAGCTGCAACCCCATTTCACTCCTCACACCTTCAACAATCTTTCTCTACAATTCTATGGAAATTTAGCTCGATTTTCCCCTAGATTTTAGAAGTTTTTAGCAGAGCCCTAAGTCGTTTAAGAGATAGAAGTGTTCGGTTGGAGTTCTACCTACGAACTTCCCAGACATTTGTCAAAAATCTTTGTAAGTTAAGTTGCGCTTATTTTATTTCAAGTGTAACTTATATTTATATTCATATTCTTTATTATGAATTTATAAATAAGATTTATTAGTGATTTCATATCATAATACTGATTGATATACTTACTGGGATAATGTCTAGACTAGATTTTGTGAGGTGTTTAAGTATACTCTGTATACCAAACGAACCCTACATCTGATATGATCTTACCTAGTTATTCCTTATCAGCAATAAATCAGTATTCATTGGGATTGTTGAGGAATCTAGACTATCGTTATTATAGTCGTGAAAAGTATAATATCAAGACTTAGTGATAATCATACGCAGGTCACATCAAAGGAAAAGCTAAAAATGTTAGGCGAAACTCTGTCCAAATCACAAGTTATCCACTTTTAACAAGTGAGTGCATAGTTAATTTCATCCTACACATATATATGAAGTATTTAGATAACTAAATGCTATATGTGCTTATTATCTGTGATTAAGATATTTTGTGTTAGATGAAATAATACGAGATGTTTTTTATTTAACCAAATATGTATTTTCATACTTATAATATATTAGGTAGCGATGGGTGATGAGTGATGAAAAATAATGAGGATAGACCATGACTTTATTAGCGATGTTGCGATGTAGTCATCTAAAAGAGTATACATGATGACCACAGACTATTCTAAACAGTCTAGTGGAACACTGGCAGGTTCGCAACCTGTAAGTGATGAACTACATGTTCAGGCGATATACTCTATTTCCACCCCATGGCTACCTTATTGCTACAAAATCCCCGAAGCAGTATTGTCTACCCATGGCTTGCAATGATCCTTAGGATAGGTCCCCTAGAGATGAATATATATAAGAAAACGAGGATGGGTAATCGGGTTAATTGTTGGATGCGAAGTATATAACTAAAACAAAATAATTATATTATTGTGGGTTGAAAACCCTATGTAATCACCAGGCCTCCCAACTTGACCCACTCAATTTCTTTGTATCATAGGTAGCGATACGAAGGTACATGGACATTGTTGTTTTGAGAGATTCAAGGAGATGTAGGCCATTAATATAATAAATGGTGTAAGGCTTATTAAAATAAGTTTATGCTCATGTTTTGTATCAGTTATGACATCCTAGGTTTTAAAAATAAAAAACCATTTCTTCGGGAATGCTTGAATATTGATATTATATCACATTACAAATGTTTTGGGAACAAATTCTGCAATAAAAGAATACTCTGAATTAAATAAGCATAAAGAAAAAAAGTTTTAATTGGCCATAAAATTGGGGGTGTCAGATTAGAAGTTGGAGTTCGTGCTCTTAATTAATTCTAAAGTAGTTGCTTGAAAGAGTTCCAAGTAACACACCTAAGTGGATTTAATAGTAAAACTTAGAGTATATTGCAGTTAGTTAGATTACAAATACAAACTGTGTGACTAAAAGAGGTTCATATATAACCTTAGTGTTGGATTCGATCATTGATGGTTCTTTTGAAGTTTCTTGTGACTATAAGGTGAATTTACCTTGAGTGGGGATCCTAAGTCACACAAGATCACATGGTATATACTCAGTAAGTAAGATCATGTTTGATAGTTAGTCGAATGTGAGGACATCATAGTCAATCGAGTTACATCAAAAGGAATCCTGTTGATCCATTCTCTAATCAAATGACATTGACCAAGTATGATAGTCACATAAGGTCAAAAAGGTATTAGATTTGCAAATGGATTGGTTTGATTAAACTTAGTTTAGTTTGGTTTTAATTTGGGAACTAAAGCAATATAAGACTATATCCGATTTGGCAATTATTAAGTGGACAACTTAATATATGATGAAGATCAGTCATTTCATTAGTTTATCATTGTATTCTTTTGAATGTTTGGAACCACTTCTAGAATGTTAATTTATTCAAACTTCCATAGTCGGTCCTATTTTTGGAAGTAAAAAGTAGTAATTGTCATGGAGCATTGGTAGATTGTCCATGGAGATGGACATAACATAGATTGCAACCAATACTCATGATTACTTTAAATGGATTTTAAGGTATTGGAGTAACCTGCACCTATAGATTACTTCATGGATTCTGTCACAAGTAATTCTAAGATGGTAATATCATATTCTTCAAATGGAGATGCATAAGATTTTTTCCTACTATCTGTTGTGTCTTGGTTTCTATCCAACGTTGTTCGTAAAAAGTCAACTATACAAAGATTGCCCAGATATGGAATGAGAATAGGCGAAATATATGTAGTTAAAATTTATTTGTTACTTCTTCCTTAAACAACATAAGTCGATATCTTTGGGCCCATCGATGATTTGGTATTAACATCAAAATGCATGGTCGTGCTCAGACTCACAACATAAAGCCGCTATCAGGAAACATAATCTTGAAAGTTTGAGATTTACATCTATCCATGTCTCACGTTCATACAGATATCTCAAAGAACAAAGGAATAGTTGATCATTTATCTAAGGATCGTGTCACGACTTTATGTTGTGAGTATGGTAGGTATATTTGATTATATACTCTCTACTTGTTACTAGTGAATATTATATCATATGGTGTTGATGATTTGTACAAGTGGGAGCTTTTGAAATATAGTGTCCATAGTCACAACAATTGATAATATTACCATTAATAGTAGGGTCCATTTGGGTTACATGCAAGAACAAAAAATAAGCACCTAATGACACGAGAAAATTATAAGAACCTGATTTGTTAATTAATTAAATGAAATCTGGAGTTCTAGGTTGTTCCGGATAAAGGATATGGAAAGTTAGATAATTACCAAATATATGGATAATTATCTTGTGAGTTGATTTTTATCTTTTAAGGATTTAAATCCTTCCCTATAAATAGAGGGGTCCTTGGCCGAAATTAAGAGAGAATTTTTTCACAAACCCTAGCCTAAAATTTGACAGCCTCATTGTAACACCCATAACAATCATGCCAAATTTAAACTTTTGAAAACATTCAAAACCAATAATTATTACAAAATTTGTTTTCAAAATAGTTTAGTGTCAGAGTATCCCATAATCAAATCATGAAAACATGAGGAGGTGTACGATCACGCCTTCGCCTTCCCGCGATCATCAGAAGTACCTAAAACAAAATCAACAACTGTAAGCCCGAAGCTTAGTGAGTTCCCCCAAAATACTCATACACATAATCACGAACAACATACTATGGGTCCAATCAACCATCGGGTTGGAATACCCCAGGCCCTCAACCATCGGGTTGGAATGCCAACATACTATGGGTCCAGTCATCCTCGGGATGGTATACCCTCGGCCCACAACCATCGGGTTGGAATGCCCACATACTACGAGTCCAATCATCCTTGGGATGGAATACTCACAGCCCACAACCATCGGGTTGGAATGCCCAAGTCTGTTGGCTCTCGCACAAAGCAGATAAGCATCAACCACTAATCAAACATGTGCACATATATCAGATAATCACATAACAGTCTATAGACAGACAAATCGATCTAACAGACCATAATAGCATAATACATCCTATCTACCAGGATACCGATCTAACAGATCATAATAGCATAATAACATTCTATCTACCAGGATACCGATCAAACAGATCATACGATACTCGAGCATATAACATATCAGGATAACAATCCAAAAAGGGTCGGCCTTGGTGCCTTAGACCCTTAAGTATAGTGAGGAAAACTCACCTCACAATGTCGAACTGTAGTGATAAGATCAAACTCCCGAATCGCAGCCACGAACTCCACCACCTATATCCACAATAGGACCACTTCCATAAAGTCCCAATTTACTAAAATACCCTCAGAAGTCATACTGGTCAACCATTGGTCAAAGCCAAAGTCAACGGTCAAGGTCAACAGTCCATGTTGACCCAACTCGTCGAGTGCAGCTCACTGACTCGTTGAGTCCTTCCAGAACTCGAGAAATCGTGAAAACCCTAGTTGACTCGCCGAGTTTCCAGACAACTCGTCGAGTCCATGCGTGTCCAAATTTCGGGAAAACCCTAACTGACTCGTCGATTCGTCTCACTGACTAGCCGAGTCCATGCAAAAAACCCACAACGGTCAATCTTCATCCGACTCGTCGAGTTGGCCATGCAACTCATCGATTCCCTTCAGTCCATTTCTCATTCAGACGTTTTTAAGCTACCCCAAAGCTCCGAATTGCATATCTAACCTCCTAGGGCATGGTTTCAACTTTACGTACATGCATGGTCCTAAATGTCAAAACCAAGCTAAGGGAAAGGTTTAGCCCAAAGAGAAGGGCCAATGATTGCTAAATCTGATAACTTTATGACTATAGGGACCTAGAGGAGTCCAGGTCTGAAGTTACAACTTCAGATCATGACCAATACCCGAAATGACTCACAAATATGCTAAAAATGGCCCTAAACCTATGCATGAATAGATCTAGCTAAAGATAAGTCAAGGTAACGACTTGTTACCTTCAAAATGATGCCAAGATGAAGTAGAGTCAGATCCACAAGCTTCTCTTTGCTCCTAGCTCCGTAGACTTCAAGCCTTCTTCACAAAATCCACCTTCCAAGCTTCTCAACACACAACAATGGAGAGTAGGTGAGATTAGGATTTTCTGAGCTCAAGGGGAACGATAAGGGAGGATGAGGGAAGCTAATGACCCTTTAAATAGGATGCAAAACCCTGGAAATTAGGGTTTCATTTTCCAGCTCCTACTCGTCGAGTTGGGGTCCTCCAACTCGTCGAGTAGACCTCATAAATTCACGCGGCCTGAATTGTTTCTACACAACGAGTTGGGGCATCCAACTCGTCGAGTAGACCTCATAAAGTCACGCGGCCTAAATTGTTTCTACACGACAAGTTGGGGCATCCAACTCGTCGAGTAGGTCTAAGAACATGACTATAAACTTTAAATTTTTATACCTGGGAGTCGGGATGTTACACTCATTTCATTCTTGAAATCCCAAAAAATCGTAAAGATCGCGACGCGACCATCAGAGTGGCGCGGCGTGACGTCGTCGCTGTTCGGTTTTCTGCATTGCGTTCAAGGTGTTCGTTGATCGGGGCGTTGTCAGAAGTTGTTGATCTGCTCCTTAGGTGCGACTACGAAAGAGGAGCTCTCTATTGGGCTCTTAGCACTCATCATTCAATCAATATAAAGAAGGTTTTAATCGTCTACAAAGGTATGTGTCATTTTCCGTTCTTGTTTAGTGTAGTTGCTTTAGATTGGTTTATGAGGTTATTATTATTATGTTTTGTTGCCTACGTTGTGCGTCTTTATGATATTTAGATCCCTCATAACATATTATTATGTTTTGCTGCTTACGTTGTGTATCTCTATGATATTTAGATCCCTCATGACCCAACATGCTTATGGGGGAGAGGTTCCATTAAGTATGCTTTTTATACACGATATAGTTTTGGTTGCAGAATCTAGGACTGAGATGAACGATATGTTATATATATGGAAGACCTTGTTGGAAGATAAAGGGCTTAGAATCAACATAACTAAGACATATTATATATGGTGTAATTTTAGTGGGGTCAAAATAACATAGGGGTAAGGGTGTATCAGTCAACAAATTCTACAACCAAATAAGAGTCAAATACCTAGGGTTGATGATGCATAAGGATGTGGGTGTAGATGATGACTTCACCCACCATATAAAGGTGGGATAGCTAAAATGAAGAGTTGCATCTGGAGTTCTGTATGACAAAAAAGTCCTTTTTAAAACTTAAAGAGAAATTTTATAGGATACTTGTAAGATCAGTTATGTTGTATGAATCTGAATGTTGACCAATTAATGACTACGAGAGGAAGATTGTGGTAGCAAAAATAAGGATGTAGCGGTGGATATGTGGTAGAACCCGGTTAGACATGGTTCTGAACTCGTCAATTAGATACTTGCTAGAAGTGGTGGCAATCAATGGGAAATTAAGGGATGGATGATTGTGGTGGTATCAGACATGTGCACAAACGATAATAGAATGATGCACTTAAGAGGGTGGTGACAATTATTGTAGGCGGTGAGAGGAGGAGAGGTCGTCCGCGAAAGTTGTGGATTAATAGTATGATGTTAGACTTGAAGTAATTGAGTCTTTCCGAAGACATGATTTCATATATAAAAGTATGGAGGCATATGATCAGGATAGTGGAGTAATATCTAAGATCAAGGTAATAAAGTAGTATATGAGTAGGCCTACATGTTTAACCGTTGTTTCTACTTGTAACCTTGATTGTTGTCCCTATTTATTGTTTGCCTATATCCCTAAGTATTCTCCTCAAAAGTGTCGTGTTAACGTTTGTTTCATGCTTTATTGTTAGATTTTGCATGTTTTATTGGCTATTATAGTTCCTTCAGAATCATTTTTGTGGCATGTAATCCTATGAGTCTACCCTTTATTTCCATGTAATTGTTGTCTTTTTGCTCATCGTGCGTGTCTAATGTATGATTCATGCCCTATTGTTACTATTTTTTACATTGTCGTTTGTATGCTACCTGTAGCATCCTATTGTTCAGTTTCACTATTCATTCTTATTTTGTTTTTTTTACTTTAAGATTTAACCATTGACCTCGATCTATTTAATTTATTTAATTATTCATTTTTCTTGTATTGTTTGATGTTGAATTGACCATTATTTTGTAGATCTTATTTAACCATGCATGCTCTTTGTCACCACATTGTATCATTATCTTTTTTTTTCGGCTAAGGACTTATTTGGAAACAATTAAGGCTATCAACCATCTTATCTTCTCCTTACCTCATTTTCGTGTGACTTAGGTTTTTGTTGTTGTTATAGAACTTTGTGTGACACTTAAAAAATGTTATAAACCTTTCTATTAATTTTTTCAGTAATTATCATAAAAGATGTCATATTTTGTATGATAATATGCATCAAGCAATCAATTTGTTTATAGATACTGCATACCATATATTTTACTTAATGAATTTATCAAAAAGAACTAAAAAAATTTAATAAATTAAAATTAACATAATCCAAAATTTGTGAAAAATGCTCTAACTTTCTTGATATTTTCCCTAAAATATAATTATTTTTTAACTGCTCAAACAAGAAGGGCACCTGACGAGACCATTTTCATTGCACACAGTACAAGTGATAAAGACACCGTCCTCCGTATGGCACTTATGGCTTCCGTTGCACTCTAAGCACAGGATGAATCTGAATCCACCGCAAAATTTGCAGACGCCGGGAGTCACCGCCGGTAACCCTTTTACGAATTTCTTTAACTCGCCAATTTCGTGCAGTTCCACCACCTCATCCGCCCCTCCGATATATCTTCCGCCGATGAAAACTTTAGGCAGGTCTACCCTCTTGTCATCACTTCTGCCTTCCCCTATTTGAGCCATGATTTTCCGTATCTCGTCGAAGAACGCTGAATCCATTGATAGATCTCGCTCGTCGACCGGGACACGGAATCCTTGTAAAATCGAACGGACGGTTCGGCAAGCCTCGAACGTCGATCGGACCACGCGGAGGCTCGTCATGTACACCACCACTCGTTTATCCGCTCCAGGGATCGTGATCGGCGGATCAGATTTCACAGGTTCCTCAACTTTTGCAATTTTCTCAGGTATCACAGATTTCTCCAGGTTTTCCGATTTCTCAGCTGCCACCGTCTGGTTTGGTTCTGATAAAACTTCTTCAGGGGCTGGTTTGGGTCGGGCGGAGAAGGCGCGGGTAATTCTGGTAGCGAGGTGGACACGATGGAAGATGGTTGGTCGTTTAACGTCTTTGGCGACGGAGACGGCGGCTGCGGCGGTGGAGCAATTATGTGATGATGAAGATGGTTCTTCAGGAATGGTATTCAAATCTGAAACGCTACCATGGGGGAAGAGAGTCTCGATGTCTTTAAAGGATTGATGATTGAAATCTGGATTGGAAGGTATTTTACGAACTTTTGGGGAACTATTATTATTATTGCTATTGTTCCTGCCGCGAGATCGCCACATTTCAATATGAGATCTCCAATCGGAACAATCAAACAATTGACGCCCAAATGAAGAAAAAAGAGGGATTATTTACGTCGATTGAAATCATAGTAATTGAAATGGTGGAGAGAATTGGGGAAGATGGAGAGGTCGATGGTGGGGTGAGGGGGTCAGCTTTTTCTCTTTGTTTGTTTATTGATGATTATTTGATTTGATTTTTTTTAAGGAAAAAAAAATGAGGGGGGTGTTTGAAATATTTTGGTGGGTCGTTAACTCGTTATGGTAGTTGAGGAAAGCGTGTTCATTACAGTATATTTTAAGCCGAGATATAAGACTTTCGTAGTTCAATGTTTTCAAAACTATTAATGGTGGCACTTTTAATTTAATGCATTAGCTTATTTGAATCAAGGTGGTTAAGATTCAGATTTTACTTATGATTGGATCGAAATGGAAGATCGAAATGGAAGATCCTAGAAATTGTAGTTTATAAGTTAAAAAATCAAAAGTATATCTTCATTTACAATTATATAAAATTTGAAATATTTGTGATAGGTTTAAAAGTTAATGTATATAAACTTTTAATATCACTATCAAATATAAATATATAATATTAAATGACAAATTGGTATTGTTTTCTTTTTAATAAAACAAACTAGCAAGGACTAACTACAGAAACAAATAGTTATACAAAGTAGCAATGAATAACCGCGATCTTCTTCCTAGTGTTACATATCCATAAGAAATATCTAAAAACAGTATCATAAAAAAATAATTGAAGCTTATGATTTCACCGTTGCAAAGACTTAGTTTGTGTTTGGTGCGCTACAACTAGTTTGTTTTCCGAGTTTTTTTTTTTTTTTTTTAAATTGTCATTTTTGACAAACTAAAAAGTAATTTATCAATTAACTTATAAGCGAGTTTTTTAAAAAACAACTTACACTAACTTTTTAAGAGTTAAACAAAAAATCAAATATACATTTAATTAATTATAAAAAACATATTCTTTTAAATGTTTATTTATGTCATTTTATATATTTCAGCTAGCTTATCAGTTAGTTTACCAACTATCATTTTTTTATCGGTTATCTTTTTTAGCTACCAAATAGCTTTTTATATAACAGTTAACTTTTCAGCTAGTACGTCAAACATAACTTACTACGAAAATTCCACAAAACCCAATAATCACGAATGCATTAAAACACTTGCACTGTAAGGTCGTAAAAGAGGTGTGATTAGACCACTAAATGAGAGCCTCCACAGAACGTGTACCCAAAATATCAAACGACCACCACCTAACAAGCATATGCCAGATTCCAAAAATAACGTCACATTACGAAAAAACATGCTCAACTATCTCCACGGAGACCAAGCAGGTCGGCCTCAACATAAAATATAACGAATAAAGATTGGAGAGAATACTTTGATGGTTCGGTTTCCTAGATTGTTTATTATGGAGACGGATAAAGATTGTACGATTTGTCAACGCTGGAGTGGAGCTACATTTATATTGGCTTGGAGTAGGCCGATTGCATCAGGTACTCTATTCACTCATGTACAACAACCGAATGAAGTACTTCAAGCAGTTAATATATCTACATTGCATGACAGGTGGGTATGAAAGTTAGGTGGAGATACTGAATTTACTATTGTGAAAGTTCGAAAATATATTGATGATAATCTTCTTCCAGATGGTGTGGTGTCTATAAGGTGGAGCACATATCTGCCTGAAAAAGTGAATATTTTTTACTAGCGAACAAGACTAAACAAGCTACCAACGCGAATCAATCTAGATGATAAAAGGTATTGTCATACCTTCCATTGTTTGTGGTATATGTAACAAAGACATAGAGGATATTTCATATCTTTTTATCCCTTGCAAAGTAGCGGTCGAATTATGGCGATATTTTGGAAAATGGAGTGGTGTTAATGTCACTGGTTTTAGTCAAATTAAAGATGTACTTCAATGGGTGGATTCGATGCAACTATCCAAGACAAAACGAATGGTGTTAGAATAGATTGTTATGGTAATGTGGTGGCTCCTATGGAATTTTAGGAATGATGTTCTTTTTAGTGATCAAAATGTAAGAAAGAATTTGTTGGTTGATAGATTAACCGACTAATCATATAATTAGATTGTTAATAGGAATAAGAAGTTTAGTCTAAGTCGAGTAGCACAGCTTATAAATCCGATTTTATCTATTCCATTGTAATTATTTGTTAGCAAATTGCTAACTTTCTTATTAAAAATTCTGCGTTCGAATATATATATATATATATATATATATATATATATATATATATATATATATATATATATATATATATATATATATATATATAACGTAATCCGCAAACAGAAAGCAACCATTTGATAGCTAAATGATTCAACATTGTCCTCTAAGCAAGGATATTCAACTTGATAGGAGCAAAATGTTCCATCGAGTCGAAGAACCACCCTTGAATAATGTACGACTATTCATAAAATGTCTTACTAAAGACACATAATACTCATTAGAGGAATCCAGTAGCCACCTTAGTCTATCTACCCAGCTAGAAAACCCAAAATTCTGAATCAAATGAGAAATTACCAACCACTCCAACTTATCCCTCTCTTGGGCTCTCGACGGAGAGAAGAAACGAACTATCCATCCTTGTGTCAATTCTCATAAATATCTTTTATAGAGACGTGTGCAAAACTTAACCGACCAACTTGAACAAACCGATAATATTGGATATCCAATCACAATTGGATTAATTTGGTTTCAAATTTTTAAAATCCAATTGTATTGATGATCTTGAAAATACAATGGATAAATGATCCGAAATGATTCGACGTTTATCCAATTGGATATCTGATACGAACATGTTTCGTTAACTTAGTCCACCATTTTCTGAATTGAAGTAACCTAGTAGTCATGTTTGCATAAGTCTAGGAGGAAGACTTGGTCTTTTCCTCACATGTCAATAAGGGAGCTAGTGCTCCTGATAAGTTGTGCAGGTCTACTTTTCCTTGCATGCATTATCCTTTCTTTTTGCATAGATTCAATTATCATTTACCCTATAAATTGTAATGTTTCTGTTTAGTAGAAAAGAAGAGAAAATTGTCGCAAAGTTGTGTTATTACTTTGGTTCTTTCACTGTCTCTCGTGTCTATATGCTTAGGGGATTAGCTATCCATAAACAAGCTTTTATCAATTGGTGTTTTCATCATCGTCTTAATGCCTCTAAAAACCGAGTCCGACTCCACCTCCAAAAACCCCAAGGTCACCAACACCGACAACTCAGTTGTCGCCCTTCATGCCCACATGCTTCATATCGCTCAAATTACCACATATACCAACACCAAACTCGATAAATTGATCAAACTCATGACGGACCAACGCGTCAATCGGCCTCCACCGCTGCCACCATCGCCGCCGCAGCAACCACCTTCACCGCCACCGCCTCCGTGCCATAACAACCAGCAACCTGGCCACCAAAAATCTCTCTGCCTACCTTTGATGGATCGAACCCGTTGGATTGACTTTTCCAAGCCAAAAATTATTTCGGTATCTACCAAATGCCCAACAACCAACGACTTCCTTTGGCTGCTTTTTTATTTCATTGGGGAGGCTCTTAGCTGGTACAAACATCTCGCTGTAACACTCTAATTTTTCAAACAAAATTTTCATATCAAAAGTTTCACACAAAACATAGTTTAACATTTCTCATGCCAAATTGAATTTTTCTCAAACACAAAACATCAGAAATTGTTTGTCAAATATCCCAGAATCCACATAAACACAAATCATCAAGCTGGTGTGTACAATCATGTCGACACCTTCCCGCGATCCTGAGATGTACCTGAAACACATTTTACACAAACACTGTAAGCACAAAGCTTAGTGAGTTCCCCAAAATACCATATACACAAATAATTAGCCTCTCATGGCTCTATCTCGATAAGGACCCTCCAGTCATGTGTCTCAGTGAAGATGTAACATCCAAAAATTTCACGCCAAATTTAAACTTTTTCAATCACAAATAAAAACCAGATAGTACTTGTTTACAAAAATGTTTTCAATCATTATTCATCAGAGTGTCCCAATAACCAGATCATAAGGATGAGGAGCGGTACGGTCACGCCTTCGCCTTGCCATGATCTCCTGAAGTACCTGAAACAATAAACTGAAAACTGTAAGCCCGATATCTTAGTGAGCTACCCCCAAAATACCAATACCACACCGATAATACAATGTCAGTAACAGACAATCAACAACATGCATAATGGGCCATCGGCATGACTGGACCGCCCTGCAGGGCCTACAGTCTATCGGAATCTGTCCCGAGCCTTCGGCATAACTGGACCGCCACGTGGGCCTACAGTCTCCCCGGACCGCTCATAGGGTATGTTGGCCTTCAACACAAAGCAGGACCGCATCAACCCAAGCAACAAGCAAATAACCATGTGCGCATTGTTAACAGATACTGGCATATACTAGCATCAAACATATCTATCTCACTAATCACCAATTATAGCAATCTCTCGCAACTAGAGCACCGACCTAGCAGGTCACTAACATATCAATCCCTACGGATCATAAGAGCATAACATACTGTCTATCCTGATTCCGATCTAACAGGTCATAACCACATGTAGCATACCATAACAATAACAACTAAAGGGCCGGCCTTGGTGCCTTAGACCCTATCGATATAGTGAGGATAACTCACCTTGCAGATGTCGACTCGGTGGATAAACTTCAACCCTCGGATCACTGCCACAAACTCCACCATCTATTACCATAGTATAACCATACTGTAGGTTATCAACCTCTCAAGGTACCCCATCAGTCAACTAGTCAACCTTTGGTCAAAGTCAAAGTCATCAGTCAAGGTCAACAGTCCATGTTGAACCTAACTTGCCGAGTACCCTCAGCTACTCGCCGAGTTTCATGAAATACCTGACCACTCGCCGAGTCACCGGAGTGACTCGTCGAGTTCTAAGGCTCGCGATTGGAACTCTAAGGCCACTCGTCGAGTTTTCCTTCTTGCGACTCGACGGTTGCACACGCATACATAAATTGGGGAAACCTCAACCGACTAGCCGAGTTGTTCATCCACTCGTCGAGTCTACGGCAATCTTCATCGGACTTGCCGAGTTGTTCATCCAACTCGTCGAGTTCAATGCCTATCTTCATATGACTCGCCGAGTCGACTATGCGACTCGCCGAGTCTCTTCAGCCCTTTAACCACGCAGACACTTTCTAAGCCATGCCCAGGCCCCAAATTGCAGATCCAACTTCCTTAGGCATGCTTATCACGTAAAGTTGCAAACTTTACGTGCATGCAAGGCTTTAAGACCCTAAAATGGCACAACTAAGCTTGCAATGAAGTCACATCCTTGAGAGAAGGCTCATACTAGACAAGGCTGATGGCTTTATGAATCTAGAAGCCAAGGGGAGTCCAGATCTGAAGTTACAACTTCAGATCTTGGCTTAGGCACAAGAATCCTTTCCTAAACTTATGCACAAAAGGGTTTATGAGAAAATGAGCCAAGGGAAAAACGATTTAATACCTTCAAGAGAGCCCTTTCTGATGCAGAACTTGAAACCCACAAGCTCTTGCTTCAACTAGCTTGCTTCCCAAGAGATTCCCTCACTAAAAATCTTCCTCTAAGCTAAAATTTCCAAAGAATACACACACACTCGAGTTAGGGTTCTTCTGGACTCTCAATGGACTGCAAAGAAGCCAAAGGAGGCTTATGCTTCTTTAAATAGGGTGCAAAACCCCGAGATTTAGGGTTTCATCTGCCAGCTCCTACTCGTCGAGTCCCTTCTTGGATTCGGCGAGTAGGCCACTAAATACGCGAACCAACCCGCTGCTACTCGACGAGTAGGGCAACCAACTCGTCGAGTAGGCCTTGAAACCAATTAAATTCTTATTTAAAAAATACCTGAGAATCGGGGCGTTACAATTCTCCCCCACTTGAACTAGACTTCGCCCTCGAAGTCTGCTGGAATAAACAACGTTGGGTAATGCTCTCGCATTTCC
The DNA here is from genome assembly GCF_052849685.1 of Lactuca virosa. Lineage (NCBI taxonomy): Eukaryota > Viridiplantae > Streptophyta > Magnoliopsida > Asterales > Asteraceae > Lactuca > Lactuca virosa. The sequence goes on from NC_136430.1 coordinate 433,154,989, forward strand.
GCCTCCGGCTCCCATGTCCACTCGAATCCCCTCCGATGCTCCCACTGCACTTTTACCAAAGGTATTTCTCTGTTCCGCAAAATCTTCTTCTTCCTTTCCAAGATGGCCACAGGCCTCTCTACGTAATTTAGGCGCTCATCGACCTGAATATCATCCAGCGATACTACTGCCTCCTGATCCATAATACACTTTCGTAATTGCGAAACATGGAACGTGTTATGAATTCGGCTGAGCTCCTCCGGTAGCTCTAGCCTATAAGCCACTTTGCCCACCCTGGCAATGATCCTGAATGGCCCAATATAATGGGGACCCAATTTTCCCCTCTTCCTGAAGCGGATCACACCCTTCCAGGGTGAGACCTTCAGGAGTACCATGTCACCAACCTGAAACTCTAAATCTGATCGGCGTCTATCAGCGTAACTCTTTTGCCGGCTCTGAGCGGTCTGCAGCCGCTGTCTGATCTGCTGGATCTTTTCGGTAGTCTGCAAGACTACCTCCGTCCGACCCATCACTCTATGTCCAACCTCACCCCAACAGACCGGGGTTCTACATCTCCGACCATACAACAGCTCAAAAGGCGGGGCGTCAATACTGGAATGATAGTTGTTGTTGTAGGCGAACTATGCAAGCGGTAGGTGGGAATCCCAACTCCCACCGAAGTCAATGACGCACGCCCTCAACATATCTTCGAGGGTCTGAATGGTTCGCTTACCCTGTCCATCGGTCTGCGGATGGAACGTTGTATTAAAGTGCAGCCGCGTACCCAGTTCCTCATGGAACTTCTGCCAAAAACGGGAAGTAAAACTGACATCCTGATTGGAAACGATGGAGACTGGAACCCCATGGCGAGAGACAATCTCCCTGACGTACATGTCGGCCAATTTCTCGGCCGACGAACTCTCCCGTATGGCCAAGAAATGGGCACTCTTGGTCAACCGATCCACGATGACCCATATAGCATCGAACCCCTTCGCCATCCTCGGCAACTTCGTAATGAAGTCCATCGTGATATGTTCCCATTTCCACATGGGAATCTCCAGAGGCTGCAGCTTACCATGCGGCCTCTGATGCTCGGCCTTGACCATCCTACAAGTCAGGCACCTCTCAACATACCAAGCGATTTCTTGCTTCATACCGGGCCACCAGTAACTCAAACTCAGATCGCGGTACATCTTGGTGGCTCCCAGGTGTATAGAAAAGTGAGACTTATGAGCCTCCTCCATCACTGTCTGCCGGCCCCCTCTGGACATTAGAACCCAAACCCGACCGTGTCGGGTCAATAATCCGCGGCTATCCTGAACAAACCGGGCACTCTCGCCCTTAATCCGCTCCATCTTCCAGTTCTATGGTCCCATGCCCTCAACCTGAGCATCCCTAATCAAGCTCACAAGCGGGGAATCCACCGCTATCCTCATACACCTTGCTGGGGTAGAAGACCCAGCTGACTTGAGGCTCAAGGCATCCGCAACCACATTCGCTTTACCAGGATGGTAAAGGATCTCACAATCATAGTCCTTGACTACATCCAGCCACCTGTGCTGCCTCATATTCAGGTTCGGCTGATCCATGATGTGCCTCAAACTCTTGTGATCTGTGTATATAGTACAACGGACCCCGTAAAGATAATGCCTCCAAATCTTGAGAGCGAATACCATCGCTCCCAACTCAAGATCGTGCGTAGGGTATCTCGTCTCATGCAGCTTCAGTTGTCGTGATGCATAGGCTATCACTCGTCCTCTCTGCATGAGGACTGCCCCCAGTCCTGTGATGGATGCATCACAAAATACTACAAAATCCTCGACTCCCTCGGGGAGCGTCAACACTGGCGCCTCACATAAACACCGCCAGAGGGTCTCAAACGCCCTCTGCTGCTCAGGGCCCCACCAGAAATCCACCCCCTTCCTCGTTAGACGAGTGAGGGGTACTGCAATCTTGGAGAAATCTCGAATGAATCTCCGGTAGTACCCTGCTAATCCCAAGAAACTCCTGATGTCTGAGGGAGATTTCGGAATCTCCCACTGCATAACCGCCTCAACTTTGGCCGGGTCGACCAAAATCCCCTCCTGGTTAACGAGATGTCCGAGGAACTGGACCTCTCGTAACCAAAACTCACACTTCGAGAACTTGGCATACAGCCGTTCTCGTTGCAGAACCTCCAGCAGCTCCCTGAGGTGCTCCTCGTGCTGCTCTCGGGTCTTGGAATACACCAAGATATCATCTATGTGTTGGATTAATGTCTAAGTCCATAACTATAATTGGTAAGACTTGACCCGACCCGGCATGGTCCATTTGGGTTGCATGGCATCATGCATTTGGATAGACTATAATGAGAGAAATAACACTTAAGGTTGGTTAATATATTATAAGTTCTAATATATTAATAAGGTTATTTAATTAGTATTGATCAAGAATTAATTTGGAATTAATTAAGTGATCAAAAGGAGACTAATTAAATATATGGGTTGATTGTGTAAATCATTCATTCTTATATATGTGGGCTTGTGATCCAAGATTCCTTATGTTGGACTAAGTCCATGGGGTGACCCATGGATACTCCATGGAGGTTAAAATCCATGGAGCATAAGGAATGGGTAAAGTTATGAGTTACATGGTGTAACCCTAATAGCCACCATATAAAAGAATCCCATGGCTCAAGAAATCGGGCACTAATGTGTGAGTGTGAGGGCTAGACGATTTCAAGGAGTGTTCAAGTTTCTCTCAAGTTATTCCAAGTGTATTTGGTGTTGTGTGAACCATTTGAGGTGTCACACTTGGGGCACTAGGCACTCAAGCTTCATGAAGACATTCTACATCAAAGAGGTATGTATTCTATCTTGTTATATTTATTATTTTGTATGCTAGATTAGGATAATACCTTGGATTTTCATAATTGTATGTATAATAGAGAAAACATAGATCCAAGGTATTTAGGGTTGCATGTACACTTAGGAGTGTTAGAATGCTCATAACCCAACAGTGGTATCAGAGCCTAGGCTTGTTTTCTTGTTATACTTGCAAAAGTAGCTGAAAAATCGAGTTGGATGCATATATTCGATTGTTTTGGCTGGAATTGGACTAGGAACATTACCCTAAGATGTTTTTGGACTTATAAACTTGTTTTTGATGTGGTAATGTTCATGCTAATCCAATTTCTAAGATAATTGTCATAATTTCAAGATTTGTATTAGTTTGTATGTTCATGCTAATTTCTTGAAGATTGATGATTTGAATTATCTTGTTCTTATGAGGTTCTTAGATTAATAAAAAAGTTGTGTGAAATAGTTGTTTTCAATCCATTTTAATCTAAGAGTTGATTCCAAAGTGTGTTTTTGTAACTTGTCCTCAAGTTATATGAAAAGTCACATTTAAGAATCATAAAACTCATAAAAGTTGGCAAAGGTTACAAAATGAAGAGTCTAGTTCTAATTAAATGGTTTTATGACTCCATAACTTGTCCTCAAGTTATGGAGGTTCAAGAGTCTCTTCATTAAATTAAAAAAAAAGTGTAACCTTAATTAGTTCCATAAGTTACAATAAAAAAAAGTTATTTTTTTTTAATAATTAGTTTAAAGTCTTCCATAACTTGTCCTCAAGTTATGGAACTTGAAGAGTTTTAATTTAAAAAAAAAAAACTACTTTAAACTCATAAGTTATGGAATTAATTAGTTTTGAATAGTTTCAAAACTTGCCCTCAAGTTTTGGAATTTGAAAAGTTTTCACTTATGAATACTTTAATTCCAAGTTAGCCCTTAGAATTTTAAAAGTTAAAATTCAACCCTTATACTTTATAATATTATAAGTTAATAATATTTATATATATGTATAAGAGTAAAGTCAGTCTTACCGTTAGTAGGCCTCATTCACGAAGCTGGTCTATAAGGGGGGTATAAGGTTACTGCCTATAAAATGGCAGTTTAATGGGTGTCCACTCTCACCCACCGCTTCCTTGACTGGTGGAGGGTCGTTAGCTGAACGGGTAGGACAAGGACTATAATTCTCCTTTCATTAAAAGTATTAATGATAAATACTAAGTAACTAAACTCTTATTAATACCCAATCTTAGTTACTTAGGAAAATATGAATTTGGTGCTAACCCATGAAATTACACTTTGCACTTTGCTTAAGTCGTTAGTGGAGCGTGTGTGGTTAACCGGCACACTAACCTGGACTTAACAAGGTAGGCAAAGGTTAACTTAGTATTTATCATAGTATCGGTGGAGCGTGTGTGGTTAACCGGCACACTGATTAAGGGGTAAATATTAAGGGTACCAAGTATATTTGCATGGTTATTCACACCTTGTTTTGTGATCCTCGGCATCCCAGTCACAAAACCTGAAGGGCACACTCGAGATTGAAACATGCCTTTGAACAGTTCAATGAATCTCAAAGATCTAGGACTTTCAAATCCAATTAAAACCTAATAAATTATTTCGTTTTTCATGGTGGAAATTGGTGAATTGTCATTCACCTACCTTCAAATATTTTATAGCTTGGATTACGGCATCCCTCTTCTAAGTTATAAAATAGGTTGTTGGGTCCTAGCCTTAATATTTCATATTGGGTGTCATATTAAGGACTTTAAATCAACTATCTTGAATATCTCCCAAAAAGATGTCTGGTCTAGACATTTATGATCTTCCCAAATCTCTTGAAACAAGCTTTCCTAAATGAAGATGATGTCCCATGGATATCATACTTCTTTCACCTCCTCCAATTATTCTCCCTAACCCACAAGTTCCTAAAAAGTTTAAGGTCACTCAAGCCCTATTGGCAAGGCAAGGTCTAGGTGTGATCACATCTTGGAGATGTAGTCACATATTGACAAGCCGGGAGAGTTGGGTGTCAAAGTCTTGAGAAAGTTGGTGGCTCAACTACTTTCTAAGTCACATAGTGAGTTCTTTTGGGAATCCTATGAAACAGACTAAGACAAGACCCTTAATGATCTTATCTATTTGCTAAGATCAACTTCCTAAAACGCTATGGACATTGACAATGATGACATTGGATATCCACTAAAGCTCTCTCTTCCCAATGGAAAGGGATCGGCCATAGTCAACTCGGTTGACCCAATGGTAAAGAGAGAGGCGAAGTCTGAGATAGTCCCATTATCAAGGGTCCATAGGTAACTATTGCCAAAGGAAGGGGCATTGGTTACGAAGCTGCCAAATTTACCTAAGGATGTTAAAGTCAATAAGTTTGGCTCTACTTCAGGTAAAGTCCATTGTCTAACTCTATTAAGTACATGCTGATTCTGATCGCGAAGATGGATTTCAATCGCATGGTTCGGTGATCAGAATTTTGGGCTATTACTTAAGAGTTATGATATTTATATTGCTTAGGAATAGATAACAACAAGGTTTTCATATGGATTGTAAGGATAAGTTTTTCCGCAAAGTTTTAAAATAAAAGAAAAAGGTTTTGATTTTATTTATTTTAAGTATCCTTACAATGGCATTTGGGAAAAGTTGTTGCTTATAAGATTCCATTGATAGCAATATTGGAAAAGTGGATTTGATTCTTTCGGTTGTGGTAGTGTCTAATATTACCAAATAAGGAAAGATTCTCATCACCCAAGGTTCAATTGGACCGAAACTTGGAATCATGCAAGTTGTATAGTATGATGAATGAGAACTTTCAGCTTGGAAAATTAAGACTAATTCCTTATGTGAATAAGGAAAGGACTAAGGGATCGAGTACACATTCTTGTGCACTGGTCAAGTCCACCACAAAAGATCAAGAAGACTATTCATCATGATTTACTTAAGTTCAGTAAATATGGTTATACTTATAAGTTTAAGTATAAGTCTATAGCATTGGAGAAGTTTCAATGTGAGACAGAACGAATAAGAAGAATCAAAGTATGGCAGAAAGATAAAAGTTTCTCAAATCTGAGAAGATGGGAGAGTACTTTAGTATCATGTTTATGATCATCTTAATGATTAAGATACCATATCACAATTGGTCCTCTAAAGTCATCTTAGTGCATTCTTATGACTAAGAAGAGGAGTCATGAATTGTTGAAATGGTTAAATCAAAAAGACGAGTCATACTTCGTTCCAAAACAATTCTTAGAGTCATACTCCAAGATTGTAACTTGAGTGACATATCTTAAAGAGGGTTTGTTAACACTAGTCAAATGTAAGAGTAAAAGGTTATCTACTCTTGTACATTTGAAATTGGTAAGTTGTGATGTTTTGGATAAAACAGAGACCAACTTAGGCCAATTGTGTAAAGTGTTAGTCTTGATAAAGAATCCGCACTATCTCTTGAATATTTGACAAGGGAGTCTTATATGTCAAGAGGACAGTGGGAGTCTTAAAGCTCTTGAAAGTTTCAAGACTTAATCAAGAATAAAACCTAAAGTCCTTCACTAGCACACGACTTGAGGTTTATAACCTATCGTGTTGAAATTTTTGTGCCTATTCAAGTTGGCTTTGCAAAGGAGTTCTGAGAGTTCTCAATTGGTTGCACAACTACTTGGAAGCAATGGCAGGCACCTGAGCTGCCAAATGGCAAGAATTTAAGATTGCACAAGTTTAATCAATATGAGTTTGGATTTGTCACTAACCTTGTCTTGTGATTATGGTTTTGACAAATTCACATGGATAAGAACACATACACTATTAAATCTAAGTGTCATAAGGTTTCTCTCCGATTCATGAAAATGATGGTGAGGAAACACTTTCACTAAGTAGATTTTAGCTAGATAGCAATTGTGATATTTGCATTCTCAAAGTCGTTAGTGGAGCGTGTGTGGTTTACCGGCACACTAACATGGACTTGTGAGAAGTGGCAAAGGTCTAAACAATTGAGACTATGATTACGGCATCCCTTTTCATAGTTCTAAAATTGTTTAGACACACATGTGAGCTATCTAAGAGAGGTGTATGATTTTGATAAAGTTTTATCAAAACAATCTAGTATCAGAAATCTGAACTTTGGTAAGAAAGTCAGCTGATTTCTGAGTACATGTCAAAGCTAGTGGGAGCATAAGTGTTATGCTAATAATCATCATGTTAGTGGGAGCATGATAATTATGACAAAGGTTGCAAGTTAGCAATGTTAATTATAGAAAACAAAAGTTTCAATTCGTGAGGTTGCAGGGGTTGAAAAAGTTGTTTTGCTATAATTAAGGGAGAGGAAATTATACTTCATTTCAATTCTAAAAGCTTAGATTGAGATTTTAATCGTATTTAATCAAGGATATATATATGAATTTCATGTTGGAATGGCTCAACATAAGGAAATTCTATATATGGGTCCATTATTTGCGTTCTAAAATTCGATTATGATTACGGCATCCCTTTTCATAATCTGAATTTTGAGAACTTGGCAAATTGAAATGGAAATATTATAGCAAAATACTGGTTTAGTCTTTATGTGAGACATCATGAATCGTGTCCCATATGCTTCCGATATAGGATCGATTACATGTGCTATATTCATCCTTTCTAAAATTTTCCAAATGTCTGGGGCATTATGAAGGGAAAAGGTCTAGAATTGGATATGATTAAAATGATTAAGCAATTGTCGAGGACAATCTAAGGTTTACCAAATATTGGTTGCTCAAGGACAGTTGGAAGTATAATGTTAATTCTGGAAGGACCATATTGACATAATCTGTAAGGAGGCAACTCTTCTTCAGAAGTGATAGTCAAAATGGAATATGCAAATGTTTCAAAGTTAGAAATTAGTCAATCTGTGTAAGATTAGGAAACTTAATGAAAGAAGGATGTTTCCAAGGAGCTGATCTCCTTTGGAATGCTCTGTAATGATTGTTGTCAAGTCTTTCTGACTTCGTGCATAATCATTAAGAGGATCAATGCATATAAGTTTAGAATCTAACAGATTTCAGTAAATGGCATGAATTTGGAATTCTTGCATTTGCAGTAAGGATTTGGGACTGTGAAAAGAGGATCATTGGAGTGATGTTCAATTGATCTATTTTACAAAGTAAAGATCATAGACAAACATAGTATGCATACTTGGTGTATGGCATGACTAGTGTTTAGAAAACATAGTGTACATGCTTGGAGCATGGGACAACTATTGTTTTAAATTCAAGTATAAAGTTGATAAAACCGAAACAATGAATAATGAGTAATCAGTATGGTGATAAATAAAAGTGTTTATTTATATTCATAGGGTTTGATACCATATTTGATTCATTTATTCTTGTGTTTCACTTTGCATGTTTTGACTTCCAGAATAACTAAGTCGCTCTTCCTGAATGATTAAGTTATTCAAACCATCCACAGTCGGTCATATGTTGGAAGTAGATATGAATCAAGACTGTCATGGGTTGGTTTGTAGAGGTCCAAGTTGGTGGACAAAGTGGTGCTACAACACTCATGAGTGCTCATAAGTTCTGAGTATTGGATTCAACCCGCGCTCATTTGAATCACTTCATGGATTTTATCACGAGTGATCATGAGATGATAATATCTTATATTCTTCAAACCTAGAGATATGAGTTGTTACTATGAGTTGGTTATACATTGATTGCACGAAAACGCATTGGTAACTCGATGTTATAAAACGTGCCTTTGTGTATGATTCAACAAGTAGTAGAACAAGCCATATGAGTCGAAGTTTATCCATTCCTTTTACCTTCGGGATAAAAGCGATATCTGTGGGCCCCTCGATGATTTAAAGATGATACATGTGAGTGCTTGGCCAAGCCAGGACTGATTTGATTTGTTCAATCAGTCAGTCATCATGAATCGGAAATCGGGAAACAACAAATGGACAGAGAGAATGATTGATAATCCATGTCTCAGTCCATATGATATCTAGAATGGAGGAATATATGATCCCTTATCTAATGGACAAGTCATTGACAAATGTCAGAGTTCATCGACAAGGTCAGAGTTCGACAGAAGCTTTTGAGAGCTACGATTGCTGATCGGTTCCTGAAGTCATACGCAATAATAGTTTTAGACTTATCCAAGTGGGAGACTGTTGGATTAATGTCTAAGTCCATAACTATAATTGGTAAGACTTGACCCGACCCGGCATGGTCCATTTGGGTTGCATGGCATCATGCATTTGGATAGACTATAATGAGAGAAATAACACTTAAGGTTGGTTAATATATTATAAGTTCTAATATATTAATAAGGTTATTTAATTAGTATTGATCAAGAATTAATTTGGAATTAATTAAGTGATCAAAAGGAGACTAATTAAATATATGGGTTGATTGTGTAAATCATTCATTCTTATATATGTGGGCTTGTGATCCAAGATTCCTTATGTTGGACTAAGTCCATGGGGTGACCCATGGATACTCCATGGAGGTTAAAATCCATGGAGCATAAGGAATGGGTAAAGTTATGAGTTACATGGTGTAACCCTAATAGCCACCATATAAAAGAATCCCATGGCTCAAGAAATCGGGCACTAATGTGTGAGTGTGAGGGCTAGACGATTTCAAGGAGTGTTCAAGTTTCTCTCAAGTTATTCCAAGTGTATTTGGTGTTGTGTGAACCATTTGAGGTGTCACACTTGGGGCACTAGGCACTCAAGCTTCATGAAGACATTCTACATCAAAGAGGTATGTATTCTATCTTGTTATATTTATTATTTTGTATGCTAGATTAGGATAATACCTTGGATGTTCATAATTGTATGTATAATAGAGAAAACATAGATCCAAGGTATTTAGGGTTGCATGTACACTTAGGAGTGTTAGAATGCTCATAACCCAACACTATGAACACAATAACCGAGCGATCGAGCATCGGTCTGCAGACCCGATTCATCAAATCCATGAACACTGTCGGCGCGTTGGTGAGCCCAAACGACATCACCACGAACTCGTAATGACCATAACGAGTCTGAAACACGGTCTTCTCCACATCTTCCTCCCTCACCCTGACATGGTGATACCCGGATCTCAAATCGATCTTGGAAAACCAAGATGCACCCTGCAGCTGATCGAAAAGATCATCTATCCTTGGGAGTGGATAACGGTTCTTCACCGTTAACTTGTTCAACTCCCTATAGTCAATGCACATCCTGTGTGAACCGTCCTTCTTCCTGACGAAGAGGATCGGTGCTCCCCAGGGTGAACTACTTGGGCGAATAAACTGCTTGCCCAGCAGCTCCTGCAACTGAGATGCCAACTCCTGCATCTCTGGCGGTGCCAGACGGTACGACGCCTTAGCGGTAGGGGCCGCACCCGGCACTAGATCAATCCTGAACTCTACATGCCTCTCTGGAGGCACTCCAGGTAACTCCTCTGGAAACACATCAGCAAACTCCCTAACCATTGGAACCTCTGAAACGGAAGTATGATCCTCAATCCGCGTATCTATCACATACGCTAAATAACCGGTACACCCGTGCTGAATGAACTGTCGAGTCTTGGCGGCTGAACAAAACCCTGCTCCCACTCTGGTGCCCTCACCATACACTACCAGTCTCCCCCACTTGGGGTTCGGACTACCACTCGCTGCCCCTCACAGTCGATCATGGCGCCAAACCGGCTGAGCCAATCCATCCCTACGATCACACATACTTCCCCCATGGGAATAGGAATCAAATCTATCGGGAGTGATACCCCGAAAATCTCCAGCTAGCATCCCCGGTAGACCGAAGAAGCAGAAACCTCGTGCTCGTTGACGATCGAAACTCGCAACGGACACTCAAGCTCATCTACCGACACACTGAACTCTCTACTGAAAGTCTAAGATACAAACGACCGACTCGCCCCCGAGTCGAATAAAACCAAAGCAGGCAAAGAGTTTACTAGAAACGTAACTAAACACAGGTACCACCGATAAGCATAACACAAATATAATAACTGAAACAGAAAATAGAAACATACCAGCAACCACATTCGATGCTGCCTTGGCCTCCTCGGCCGTGAGATGGAAGGCGCGCCCCTGAGCCTTCGGAGACTCCACCTTGACTGCCCTCCCATCTCCCATCCTCAAAGTAGCCGGTGCGGATCCCTGCGCCGGCTTGGCGGCAAGATGCGGGCAGTTGGTCTCCACGTAACCAACCTGATGACAATGGTAACAAATCCTCATATCTGCCGGAGGGGCGGACTGACGACAGTCCCTGGCATAGTGCTCCTCCTTGCCACATTTGTGGCAACCACCTCCTGCTCGACAAACCCCAGAATGACCCCTGCCACACTTTCCATAAGTGCGGCTATGCTGACCCCCGGTCCGAGTATCAGCGGTCTTGGACCGCTTAGGTGCCGGCTGAGACTGTGTCGGAACCTGACGCTGCTCCTTCAACTGCAGCTCTAACTCCAACTCGCGCCGCCTCGCGGCTTCCTGAAGATCCAAAAGAGTCTCATAACGTTGCGTAGCAACAAACTGTCGAATATCAGTCTTGAGCATACTCAGATAACGAGTCATCTGAGACTGCTCTGAAGCAAACTCCGGGCAAAACATAGCCCTCTCCGTGAACATACGAGTGATCTCCATCACTGACTCCCCATCCTGCCTCAATGTCAAAAACTCCTGAGCAAGCCGCTCCCGCTCAACGCGTGGAACGTAGCGGGTGCATAACATATCCCGGAACTGCTCCCAAGTGACAGCAGCCCGCTGATCATCAGTGTACGACCCTGTCGTCAATCTCCACCAGTCCTTTGCCCCAAGCCTTAGCAGGTTCAGGGCACACCTGACCTTCTGGTCAGCAAGACATGAACACGTGAAGAAACAGCCCTCTACGTCAGATAACCACCTCATAGCCCTGATCGCATCCTGTGTACCATCAAACGTCGGGGGCTTCGTGTTATCGAAGTCCCGGTACTGGAAAGCCCTGCCGGCTCCTCCTCCAACCCCTGCCGCGGTTACAGCCGATGTGGCTGCAGCGGCAACTGTCTCTGCTAGAGCTGCATATCGCTCATCAAAGTACTCAACCATCGCGGTCTTAATCGACCCAAACATCTCTGGCAGCTGCGCTCGGAATGCTGCAGCAATCTCGTCGTGCAGAATATCCCGGATCCTGGCATCCAAATCCTCTGTCCCTATCTGTACCACGGGCTCAGGTGCTACCGACACCTCCGAACCTCCGTCTCCCGATCCTGATCCTGATCCTGATCCGGATCCAGTAGTAAAACGTCTCGTCACCACCATACTGAAAATATAACCAAGATGTCAGATAAGCAACATATATCGGGAGACCAATTCCCACCACCCTGGGGGTTGTGACTTCCTTGCTACGCTTATGGGTCCTGTGCTTTCAGTAGTACGGGCCCATACTACCTTCCGCACCTACCCATATTTGTCTCAAGTATCACCACAACGCCCTAACATATATGCGCTCAACCCTCACTCCTAGGGGAATATCGACTATCTCGCCACTGGTCTCACCGCTTCCACAACTCACACATCCATGAAACTTTCACCAACCCTGCAACACTAGTGTATGCTAGCCACATATAACGCTGGACCCGATAGACTTTCGAATATCCAATCCTACACTGAGGTCGAATCAGACATTCTCAGGCTATAAGATCTTGGTTATACACAGCCGTGATGTATACACTAAACACTTACAGTTATGATGTCAATTCCATATACAAGAAACCCTAGGCTAGTAGGCATCATATAATCAGGCAAGTCTATCATGTGATTCCGGAAGATTCCTAGCCTAACACTAGCATGCTGTTCTATCATATCATAATATCAACTAACTGTATGGTATTTTGGGGTTTACTTACAGACTCCGGCTGATCGTACCCTCTGCATCCTCCATCCTTTATTTTGAAAACCATTTTAGAATTTATTCCGAAAATTCCCTTGATTTGAGACTGGGTTCACACGAGTGTTTCCCCCAATTCACTCAAACCAAGGCTCTGATACCAACTTGTAACATCCAAAAAATTCACGCCAAATTTAAATTTTTTCAATCACAAATAAAAACCAGATAGTACTTGTTTACAAAAATGTTTTCAATCATTATTCATCAGAGTGTCCCAATAACCAGATCATAAGGATGAGGAGCGGTACGGTCACGCCTTCGCCTTGCCATGATCTCCTGAAGTACTTGAAACAATAAACTGAAAACTGTAATCCCGATGGCTTAGTGAGCTACCCCCAAAATACCAATATCACACCGATAATACAATGTCAGTAACAGACAATCAACAACATGCATACTGGGCCATCGGCCTGACTGGACCGCCCTGCAAGGCCTACAGTCTATCTGAATCTGTCCCGAGCCTTCGGCATAACTGGACCGCCACGTGGGCCTACAGTCTCCCCGGACCGCTCATAGGGTATGTTGGCCTTCAACACAAAGCAGGACAGCCTCAACCCAAGCAACAAGCAAATAACCATGTGCGCATAGCTAACATATACTAGCATATACTAGCATCAAACATATCTATCTCACTAATCACCAATCATAGCAATCTCTCGCAACTAGAGCACCGACCTAGCAGGTCACTAACATATCAATCCCTACGGATCATAAGAGCATAACATACTGTCTATCCTGATTCCGATCTAAAAGGTCATAACCACATGTAGCATACCATAACAATAACAACTAAAGGGCCGGCCTTGGTGCCTTAGACCCTATCGATATAGTGAGGATAACTCACCTTGCAGATGTCGACTCGGTGGATAAACTTCAACCCTCGGATCACTGCCACAAACTCCACCACCTATTACCATAGTATAACCATACTGTAAGTTCTCAACCTCTCAAGGTACCCCATCAGTCAACTAGTCAACCTTTAGTCAAAGTCAAAGTCATCAGTCCATGTTGACCCTAACTCGCCGAGTACCCTCAGCTACTCGCCGAGTTCCATGAAATACCTGACCACTCGCCGAGTCACCGGAGTGACTCGTCGAGTTCTAAGGCTCGCGATTGGAACTCTAAGGCCACTCGTCGAGTTTTCCTTCTTGCGACTCGACGGTTGCACACACATACATAAATTGGGGAAACCTCAACCGACTAGCCGAGTTGTTCATCCACTCGTCGAGTCTACGACAATCTTCATCGGACTTGCCGAGTTGTTCATCCAACTCGTCGAGTTCAATGCCTATCTTCATATGACTCGCCGAGTCGACTATGCGACTCGCCGAGTCTCTTCAGCCCTTTAACCATGCAGACACTTTCTAAGCCATGCCCAGGCCCCAAATTGCAGATCCAACTTCCTTAGGCATGCTTATCACGTAAAGTTGCAAACTTTACGTGCATGCAAGGCTTTAAGACCCTAAAATGGCACAACTAAGCTTGCAATGAAGTCACATCCTTGAGAGAAGGCTCATACTAGACAAGGCTGATGGCTTTATGAATCTAGAAGCCAAGGGGAGTCCAGATCTGAAGTTACAACTTCAGATCTTGGCTTAGGCACAAGACTCCTTTCGTAAACTTATGCACAAAAGGGTTTAGGAGATAATGAGCCAAGGGAAAAATGATTTAATACCTTCAAGAGAGCCCTTTCTGATGCAGAACTTGAAACCCACAAGCTCTTGCTTCAACTAGCTTGCTTCCCAAGAGATTCCCTCACCAAAAATCTTCCTCCAAGCTAAAATTTCCAAAGAATACACACACACTCGAGTTAGGGTTCTTCTGGACTCTCAATGGACTGCAAAGAGGCCAAAAGAGGCTTATGCTTCTTTAAATAGGGTGCAAAACCTCGGGATTTAGGGTTTCATCTGTAAGCTCCTACTCGTCGAGTCCCTTCTTGGACTCGGTGAGTAGGCCACTAAATACGCGAACCAACCCGCTGCTACTCGACGAGTAGGGCAACCAACTCGTCGAGTAGGCCTTGAAACCAATTAAGTTCTTATTTAAACAATACATGAGAATCGGGGCGTTACAGAAGACACTCCGGTCTCACGTCTCGGTATGGACCCTCCGGTCGTAACTCAATATATATACACAGAATAATATAACAACATAAGTCACAAAGACAAGATGCATAATAACACACAACTCGATATAAGCAAATAAGACCCTCCGGTCAATAACACGAATAAGACCCTCCGGTCAGTAACACGAACAAGACCCTCCGGTCTCACATAAATTACTACTCAGGTAAGTATAATGAGAAGACTCACCTCGTGAAGTAAAGCAAGTAAATCCCACACCTGAACTGCCGGTCTAGACTCTGTTTAACATATGTCACATATACCTCTAATTAAAAATTGATATTAACAACCCTCAAAGATGTTGGCTAAGTCTCTCTACTAAACTTCAGAAGGGTAAAAGACCATTTTACCCCTCCATGGCCTCCAAAGTCCACAACTTGACCAAAACCCTAAAAGTCAACGGAAGTCAACGCCCAACGCATACGCTGGGCGTACAGCCCTCTACGCTGGGCGTACAGCTGGTCATCCATGCATCGGGATGGACTCAGCGCTACGCTGCGCGTAACTGGGGTATGCACGACGTACATCCCAGACTTCCTATTTTCACTTTTTTGGTCTTAATTCGTTAAGACAATTGCTACCACTACAGATCTGGGCTGATTAAGGTCCATTACTCCATAAAGTTGGTGACTTTAAGCCTTAGCATGGTTGGACAAGTCTAAAAATCATAAACTCTAATCCTTTACTCACAAAGGTCCACACATCTCATGCATGGGGAGATCTTGACGACCAAGATCTTATTTTTATGAATCCAAACGTCTAAAAACATCTAAAATGACATGTATTATGCTCTGGAGTTCACCAAACTCATAAAGCTTCAAGCTTGGGACATAAAATCCTAAAAATGGACCAAAACAAGAACTAATCAAGACAATGAGAAAGCTTTCAGCTTGATCCCTCTGGATGATGCACCAACCACAGAGAAACTCATATCCAAAAACTTGGACACCACTCTTCTTCCTTCAAGGCTCCTTCTTCACAAAATAACTCCACAAGAACACTCAATAAGCCACAAATGCTCACACAAGCTATGGAAACAGGATTTAGGGTTTGAGGGGAGTTGGAGGCTTGAAATGGTGGCTGGAAATGAGGCCATCGTGTTCCTTAAATAGGGACACATAAGAAAATTAGGGTTTCCACTATGAGCCTAGTACGCCCAATGTACCCTTTGGTACGCCATGCGTACTAGGTGGCCTCCGCGTTCATGATACGCACACGAGTACGCTGAGCGTACACATGCGTACGCCCCGCGTACTCAATTGCCGCCTTTTCTCAAATAAGGACTAGTATTGACAATGCAATAAAAGTTATGGTCATCGATGCATACCTTATTTCGGGATGTTACACTCGCTAACAACTAGTTATCGACCACATGGTCGGAATTCTGTCGAGCACTCGAGCTTCGTTTCGGTCCGTCTTCCTACAACAACCATCAACCCAATCTTTTCAAACTTCAGCAGACATCAATGATGGCATCCTATCAAGCCTCTTTCGAACAACTCAGTAATTGTGTTAATGGCTTATCACAGGAAGCTCTTCGTAATTGCTTTATTTCTAGTCTCCGGTCAAACATCCAAAACGAGATCGCTATACACAACCAACTTACCCTTCACCAAACATATGGTCTTGCCAAACTAATTGAGGACAAGCTCTGTGTTCCTTTTCTTCTTGCTGATGGGAACTCTGAACCGCCATCAACGAATCCACCCTTGTTGCCTACCCCCCCTCCATTCGTCAACACTTCCGATCAAAAGCTTAAGCCCTACCAACATGCAACAACGATGCGTTGAAGGCCTTTGCTACAATTGTCCGACGAAGTACCAACTGGGCCACCAATGCAACCCACTGAAATTCCTGCTTCTTCAATCTGAAACCGACCCACCATTGACCTTTCACACAACAAACAATGTCGGCCTTGAGGACAAGGCCATTTTCGAGGAGCGGAGTATTGATACGAACATGTTTCGTTAACTTAGTCCACCATTTTTTGAATTGAAGTAACATAGTGGTCATGTTTGCATAAGTCTAGGATGAAGACTTGGTCTTTTCCTCACATGTTGATAAGGGAGCTAGTGCTCCTAATTAGTTGTGCAGGTCTACTTTTCCTTGCATGCATTATCCTTCCTTTTGGCATGGATTCGGTTATCATTTACCTTATAAATTGTAATGTTTGGGTTTAGTAGAAAAGCAGAGAAAATTGTCGCAAGTTGTGTTATTACTTTGGTTCTTTCACTGTCTCTCGTGTCTATATGCATAGGGGATTAGCTATCCATAAATAAGCTTTTATCAATATCCAAATACCATCATCCAATAAGCATCCAATTACCATCTAATATTATTATTCAGTTGATATTATTCAATTACAAAAATAAATGGATCCAACCCATCTACTATTATTACACATTTGTCATAATTATGTATTTATATTTAGTTGTTTAATTGGATAAAAAATAAATAAAAGTTGGTTGGATATTGGATTATCAATCAAAAATATCCAATATATACGAACAATCCAATCCAACATCCAATTGGATCAGTTCGGTCCACTTGTTTATAGTGAATTAGATTGGATTGATTGACGAAATCTAATATCCAATAGATAATTAGATTGTATAGTTCCATCAAAATCCATTGAATTTGAACCGTCATCCCTACAGAGATGAAAAAAAAACAAGATTAAAAAAAATCTTATATATGAAAATAATTGTAATGTAATGGAGTAAAGAAATAATAATTCACCAATGATATTCTTTTGGGAACGAAAATTTTATTAATACCTAGCGCTACCTAGTAAGGAGCTAGACTAAAAAGGAGAATTAAATGGTATTAATAGCATTAAGTGGGTTTTGAACCCACCTCACTTAATTGATTTTTAACTTCTTATTCTTATAATAACACAAAAAAATAAGATTGTACAATTATATAAAGTGATAGCAAGAACATGGGATGAAGTGCTTAAATGGGTTGACATGTTACCTCCCGGTTGAAATTATCTTTAGGAGGTGTTTGCATGGGTGGATAATGTTCAAATCTCTATTCCAAAAAAGAAAACGTTAGATGCGATTGGTATAGTAATCATATGAATGATTTGGAGGTATCAAAATGCTCTTATTTTTTTGGATGGTTCAAGAGGTATCCAAGTATTTTTGATAGTATTATTGAATTTCCTTGTCTTTGGTTTATTAATAGGAATTATAGGGTTGATTGGGTAAATAACACCATCTTAGTTTTTTCTTTGTAACACTCTAGCTCATTGTTAGTTTTCTTTACAAAATGCAGTTTCAAAAAAAATACACAGTTATAAAGTCATATACAGCCGTCTTTTTTTGGTTATTCGTTCCAAAGATCATTATAGAAATTTCATCTTATCCAAAACATAGTTAGATGCATAGCTTCGATACACTTTTTCTGCAAGGAAGTTAGTTTTCTTTGTACTATCAAAGTACAACCCACTAAAATATGTGACTCTATGTGGATCCGTGCAACAAGCGATGCTCGATTTCAAGCGTTGGATGATTTTTTATGCTCGATTTCGAGCTAAATTGACAAATTATTAAGTTTACGCGTTGGATTCATGAAATAATACGTGAGCATAACTTTTTAGTGTTAGAAAAGATACTATAGTTTTACTATTTTAAAACAAAACACCAAATTAAAAAAAAAGTAAATGGGATCAATATATATTGCCTTAGAGCATACGGTGTGGGTCGTGTTGCTTCTTGTTGTGGCTGACTTGGCAGCCCATAACGCCGTTATAACATCAAAAACACCGCCCCCTCCTTGTTGCATATTGTTGTGGTGCTTCTTGTTGTCTCCATGACAAGAAGAAACGTGATCACCTATTGGCTGCCAAATTATCTCTCTCTATCTCTCTCCTCTTAACATGGTGTTATAACACCATGAACACCACCCCCTCATCTTGTTGCTTCTTGTTATAACACCACTTCAAGTTGCCCATACCATATGCTCAGGTTCGATGTTGCTACAAAAACGATCTTATTGGGATCGGTATCTGATTTGCTTTTAGGGACCCTATAATCAAAATCTCAACCTTTTCAACACCTATTTAAATTTGATGAATATATTTAAATTGTTTTATAATTATCGTAAATATCAAATTTAAAAGAAAATTACATCTAGGTCGCAGGCAAAATGGTTTATATCAATGTTCACCATACTTCAAATTTTGAACTGCTAATATGGATTTGTCTTAGATTTCATTTTCTTTGCAAACTTTCAACGTATTTAATATTTTATTGGTGATAATAACCTACTTTTAATAGATAACATTAATGTACTTACTAAAAATTTTCAATTATAATAACGTTTAAGGTCAATAGTCAAAATAATCGTGTAAAAAACTTGTTAAAATTAGGATAATATCAGTTATATTGACAGTTAAGTGAGAATTTTGACAAGGTTCATTGTTATTTCTACAATGAACCAAAATAATAGTTGATAAATGCCAATCATAAATAAAATAAAAACATTAAAAATGTAATAAATGTTTTACATCTTAAGTTAAGCTATTATAAAGTTTTAATTGTTATGTTAATAGTATAAATTTTATATTTATATTTAATTCTTATGCTAATAGTATAAATTTTATATTTAATATTATAAAATTTTTATATTTATATTAATAGAGCACTTGCTTTCCGGCCTTTCCTATTACCTAACATGTCAATTTAGACAATATATCATGGCCACAAAGAAGCATTTCCTACAACGTTGATGTCCCAAAACGATATAACCCAAGCTAATAGATAATCAACATAAATTCGACAACTACCCACTAAAACCCATAAGGGGAAATGATTCATATCTTTGCCGGAGCCACATTAGAGTTAGGTGCTGTTTGTTTTTTCTGAGACAAAATGTCTGCAGTCTGCGGACCATATCTGTAGACCTCTACAGTAGAAGAGGTGGACCAAACGTCTGCAGTCTGAAAAAAGAACACTGTTTGTTTTTTTAACATCTGCGGGCTATTAAAATAAACTGAAATATAAATAAACTGATTTTTTTAAACTTCAAAGTGATTTTTTAATATTTTTATGACTTTGTTATAACTAATTAACGAATCTAGATCAACTTTTATGTATTATTGTATAAAAAATAAAAATAAAAATGGTATGAATTAACGTATATATTTGATAAAAACCAACAACTTTGGTTGCAAAGTTATAACTAAACATTATAATTAATGATCAAAGAATTTGATACAAAAATGGATGGAAATAAACTTCGATTTTTTCAATTAAATCCATTAAAAACGTACCATAAATATTTTCTCGAGAAATTGACGATACTGTATTAAATAATGTTTTAAAAAAATTGGCAAAAAAATATAAGAATATATTATGATTTTTTTTTTCATATTTATATAAACAACTTCAACGACTATTATTGTAATAAATCTTTATTTATAAATTTGTCAAAAATATCATGTTTGTATCGTCGAACATTTTTTTTAAGTTTTGTAATTTTTTTTTTTCAAATTGTTTATCATTAATAAAGTTGGAAAAAATATAAATTAAAAAAAAACTTTAAAAAAATAAAGATATATATGTTTTTTTAGGCTAGAAGATGTCTGAAGATGTTAGAAGACTCTGGTCCACATCTGCGCCAAGAAGAGGGCGCGCAGACATTTTTAGGTCTGCAGTCTTAAAAAAAACAAACAGTCTGCGAAGGTTAATGTCTGCGTGTGGTCTGCGCGGCGCAGACAGAAGAGGCCACACAGATCTGCAGACAAAAAACAAACACTACTTTCGGGTCACCCTCAAATTCTCAAAAAAAAAAAATCGTTTATATATATATATATATATATATATATACACACACACACACACACACACACACACACACACACACACACACACACACACACACAGAGAGAGAGGATCATGTGAGGACTCTTTTTTCGGTGAGTACTCGTGATAACACCTTAAAAAATTGAAAAAAAAATACAAATAATAAAATCAAGCATAGTACTATAGAGAAAAAAAATTTAGATCATTAAAATTGAATCATAGATCATTTTTATAATTCATTATTCACTTTTTCTGATCAATTGTTCAATTTTAATGATCCATCTACTATTATTACCCATTTATCATAATTATGTATTTATATTTAGTTGTTTAATTGGATAAAAATTAAATAAAAGTTGGTTGGATATTGGATTATCAATCAAAAATATCCAATGTATACTACCAATCCAATCCAACATCCAATTGGATAAGTTTGGTCCACTTGTTTATAGTGAATTAGATTGGATTGATTGACGAAATCCAATATCCAATAGATAATTAGATTGTATAGTTCCATCAAAATCAATTGAATTTGAACCGTCATCCCTACAAAGATGAAAAAAAAAACAAGATTGAAAAAATCTTATGTTTGAAAATAATTGTAATGTAATTGAGTATAGAAATAATAATTCATCAATGATGTTATTTTGGGAACGAAAATTTTATTAATACCTAGCGCTACCTAGCAAGGAACTAGGCTAAAAAGGAGAATTAAATGGTATTAATAGCATTAAGTGGGTTTTGAACCCACCTCACTTAATTGATTTTTAACTTCTTATTCTTAAAATAAAACAAAAAATAAGATTGTACAATTATATAAAGTAATGGCAAGAACATGGGATGAAGTGCTTAAATGGGTTGACATGTTGCCTCCTAGTTGAAATTATCTTTAAGAGGTGTTTCAATGGGTGTATAATGTTCAGATCTCTATTCCAAAGAAGAAAACGTTAGATGCGATTTGTATAGTAATCATATGGATGATTTGGAGGTATCAAAATGCTCTTATTTTTTTTGGGATGGTTCAAGAGGTATCCAAGTATTTTTGATAGTATTATTGAATTTCCTTGTCTTTGGTTTATTAATAGGAATCATAAAATTACTATTCATTGGGTTTATTGGGTAAATAACACCATCTTAGTTTTTTCTTTTTTAACTCCCTAGCTCATTGTTAGTTTTCTTTATAAAATGCAGTTTCAAAAAAACTATACAGTTATAAAGTCATATATAATCGTCTTTTTTTGGTTATTTGTTCCAAATATCATTATAGAAATTTCATATTGCCTTAAAACATAGTTAGATGCATAGCTTCCATACACTTCTTCCGCAAGGAAGTTATATTTATTTGTACTACCAAAGTACAACCCACTAAAATATGTGACTCTATGTGGATCTGTGCAACAAGTGATGCTTGATTTCAAGTGTTGGACGATTTTTCATGCTCGATTTCAAGCAAAATTGACAAATTGTTAAGCTTACGCGTTGGATTCATGAAATGATATGTGAACATAATTTTTTAGTGTTAGAAAAGATTTTATAGTTTTACCATTTTAAAACAAAACACCAAATTAAAAAAAGTAAATGGGATCAATCAATATATAGCCTTAAGTTCGATTTTGCTACGAAAACGATCTTATTAGGATCAGTATTTGCTTTTAGGGACCCTATAATCAAAATCTCAACATTTTCAACACTTATTTAAATTTGATGAATATATTTAAACTTTTTTATATTTATCGTAAATATGAAATTTAAAAGAAAATTGCATCTATGTCGCAGGCAAAATGGTTTATATCAATGTTCACCATACTTCAAATTTTGAATTCCTAATATGGATTTATCTTATATTTTATTGGTGATAATAACCTACTTTTAATAGATAACAGTAATGTACTTACTAAAAATTCTCAATTATAATAATGTTTATGGTCAATAGTCCAAATAGTCATGTAAAAAACTTGTCAAAATTTGGATAATATTAGTTATATTGATAGTTAAGTGAGAATTTTGACAAGGTTCATTGTTATTTCTACAATAAACCAAAATGATAGTTGATAGATGCAAATCATGAAGAAAATAAAAACGTTCAGAATGTAATAAATGTTTTACATATTAAATTACGCTATTATAAAGTTTTAATTGTTATGTTAATGGTATAAATTTTATATTTATATTTAATTGTTATGTTAATAGTATAAATTTTATATTTAATATTATAAAATTTTTATATTTATATTCATAGAGCTACTTGCTTTTCAGCCTTTCCTATTACCTAACTTGTCAATTTAGGGGCTGTTTGTTTACCTCTTAATTGAAAAAATTCAATTAAGAGGTAACCTCTCTTAAAAATTCAGACGTAGGATGTTTGATAGCATCTTATTTTATGCCACTTAAATTAAAAAACACCTCTTAATTTCTCAGACATGTGATTGCATCTGAATAAAATAAGGGCACGCTTGTTTCCTGTTTTGCCCACAACGACGCAACTTCTTTTTCCCCTCCCAACCATCAACGACGCCTCTCCTCCACTCCACACTGCTACAACTCTGATCCCCTCTCCTGCCGCCGCCGTCGGATTCGCCTGTGGCGCCTTCGTCTCCTGCTCCAGCTGCATCGCCTCCGGCATCATCTCCGGGTTTTCCCTTGATATTTCAGCCCCACTTTCCCTCTTCTCTTTCAATACACACGACGTTCCCTCACCCACTCCATCTTCGGAACCAGCCGGCCGGATCTTTCGCCAGTGCCGTCATCGCCGAAGCCTTCCAGGTCCCTCATCGACAACTCAACTTTTGGTAAGGTTATTTTTCCCCTAAAACTCTGATTATTCTGTTTCAATCCCAATCCCAAACAGCATTCAAGCACGATGGTGAAAGTAAGCATTTTGTGTCGCTCTCTCCATCAATTTTTTTGGCTTGATTTTGTCGATCCTACCCCTTGTGTTGTTGCCCTGTTCATCAAAGTGATTGCTACTTGTTAGGTTATATTTCAGTTTTGATCTGATGTGGTCTATATGTGTTCATTCGAACATACATCGAATGGTTTTACTTGATTGAACATACTTGTTTGATTGGAGTCGAACGCAATTGAGTCAATTGTGTTCATCGGAGTCAAACATAAAAAGTCAAAATTGAATTCTTATTTGTTGATTCAGTGAATTTCAATTCTAGTTTTGTTCATGTTGATAGCGAATGGCTCGATATTGAGATTGGGAAGTCAGGTTTGATACCTGGATAGCGAAGATGACACAGTCGATTGGAATGATTGGAAACTATTGGCTAGTAATTATAATGAAATATTAGGTTGTTTAGTTTTCATTGTATTTTTTTGTAATATTGGGTGTAATGTTTAGCATCCTACTTCCATGGATTTTTTTTCAAAGATATGATGTTGTAATTGAAAGAAATGATACAAAAGGGTAAAATTGTCATTTTTATCATTCAGCACCAAAATTCAGAGGTTCAAACCAAACTGCATGTTAAAAATTCAGATCTTAAAAATTCAGCCCCTCTTAGAAATTCAGACCTCTTAAAAATTCAGATCTTAAAAATTCAGATCCTGCCAAACAGCCCCTAAGTTCGTACACATCTTTTTCATTTCCCTCAAAACCCTAATTTTTTTATCATCCAAAAAGCAAAAGCCTTTAATTTTACTTTTCGATGGTAACGCCTTTGGCCTGGTATTTTCTTCTTCTCTTCTGATTAAATAAACTGTTGATTTGAATGGAATTTCGGTGTGGAAAACGTTTAGCAAATTTGATCTTCTCACTATATTGTGCAGATTTTGCGTTTTAGTAAGGAATTTTGGGTTTTAAACGTGAATATCTTCAAGGGGTTTCCTTATTTATCCATGCAATGTATGTATATTCGTGTGTTTAGCCTGATTTTTAGCTGGTTAGTTGTGGTGATGACTGTGGCGGCTTGGTTAGTATTGTTTTTCGGAGTATATGCTTGCTTAACTTGCTTTTTGTTTTGATTAACTGTTGCTATTTGTGTTATGCCATCGAGTTTTGTGTGGGTGTGTCCTTTTGGTAGTACCTAACTTCATATAACCTCTCTGGTTCCAAATATGGAGCTATAAAATGACTTTTGATTGAAGCTTGTGAAGCGTTGTTTATTGAAAGCTTCAGCTCTTTATATACCCACTAATGCTCAGTTAGCTACACTATGCCAGTGTTTTTTTTATCTAAGATGACTTTGGTAACAAGGCGTATGTGACTGTGTGTTTTAGTTAAGAGCAATGATACCTAACCTTAATAAGAACCTTAATATTTGTGCTTAGAGTTCTCTTTTTCTTTGCCCCATTAGAGGTAAATATTATTATTTTTTTCTTTTTTTGAGTTAATATTCACATATATACTAGTCATAGAAATAACTAAAAAGCACAAGTAAAACAATCTCTTTTTTAATTTTTATCTAATATTTATTATCTTTGTTTTCCTTTAGGAAGAAACGGCCCAACCCAAATGCTTCGACATAATATTTTATTTGGGCCTGGCTTAGGCCCAACCATCGTCTCCTCCTTCGTCCCGGCATCCCCTCCCTAACTCCGTCGCAGCAGAAGTTGTCGTCGTTAACGGGTAATCATACATCTCTTCCGCCACAGAGGAACACAACAACCTTTCATATCGATAAACTACAATGGCGCAATCACACGTTTCTTCTCTCATATTCAACTCTCTCGTCTTCTCTTCTACAAAAATCCCTAATTCCGAACAGAATCTCCCCCTTCGTTCCAGGTATCAATTCAAACTCTTGATAATCCTTTATAGCAAAAAGCATATGTTTTTCATGGTAAAATTGTTCAGTGATTTTGGATCGACTTTATCCTCGTTGTAAATTTATCCAGGTATCAAATTTCTTGAATTGCTAAACAAACCGTGAAATTGGGAGTAGAAAATACAAAGCGTATCCATCTCCAATGATTCTCTTTACAAGATTGACGGCGGTAAAAAGAACCACCGCCACCGCCACGTTCTCCATCGGTACTGCTTTCAGAACCCTCAAAACCGCCATGACAGACCAGATGAGTAATGGCAGGGCAAGAGACCACGGAACAAACGACGATTATTTTGCTACAATTCATCACATTTCCAACATTGTGCGCCGTGATATCTACTTAGAAAGAACCCTAAATAAAATGTGCATTTCCAGAATCGTCAATTCAGAGCTTGTTTATCGTGTACTCCGCAGCTGTTCCAATTCAGGTATCGAATCTTTCCGTTTCTTCAATTGGGTTCGAACCCAACACCCCCAATACGAACCTACCACCGTTGAATTTGAAGAACTCCTCAAAATCTTAGCCAAAACCCGCCATTGGGAGACCATGTGGAAGGTCGCACACCAGATGAAAACCCAAAAACTCCCAATTTCATCATCCGTTGTTTCTTTTATAATCGAGCATTATGGCAAAAACGGGCTTATCGATCAAGCTGTTGAGCTTTTTAACAAATGCAAGAACTTTAATTGCACCCAAACCACTGAAATACACAATTCCTTACTCTTTGCCCTTTGTGAAGTCAAGAATTTTCAAGGAGCATATGCTTTGGTTAGAAGAATGGTTCGTAAAGGAATGACCCCAGATAAAAAAACTTACTCTGTTTTAGTCAACGGGTGGTGCTCTGCTGGAAAGATGAAAGAAGCCCAAAGTTTTTTAGAAGAAATGAGTCAAAAGGGGTTCAATCCACCTGTTCGTGGTCGTGATCTTTTGATTGATGGCTTATTGAATGCTGGTTATCTTGAATCAGCAAAAGGGTTAGTGCGTAAAATGACAAAAGAGGGCTTCGTATGTGATGTCACCACATTTAATACATTATCAGAAGCTATATGCGAATGGGGTGAGATTGATTTCTGTATTGCTCTCTACCATGATGTTTGTAGATTAGGGTTATGTCCTGATATCGATACTTACAAGATCATGATCACTGCAACTTCAAAGATTGGGAAGATTGATGAGGCGTTTAGTGTTCTTTATAGATTAATTGAAGATGGGAATAAACCGTTCCCGAGTTTATATGCTCCGATTTTGAAAGGGCTTTTTAGGAATGGAAGGTTTGATGATGCGTTTAGTTTTTTTAGTGATATGAAGGTGAAAGGGCATCCACCAAATCGACCTGTTTATAGTATGATTTTGAAGATGTGTGTGCGTGGTGGGAGATATGTTGAAGCTGGTAATTATTTGATGGAGATGATTGAGTTTAAATTGTCACCAATGTCACGACATTTTGATATGGTGACTGATGGATTAAAGAATTGTGGGAAACATGATATGGCTAAGAAGATAGAGCAGTTGGAAATATCACTTCGGGGTATGTGATTGTGAGGTGTTACATTGGTTTTGTGATCATTCATACAATTGTTTTGTTTAGTTTTATATTATATACCCCAATGATTAATTGATTATCATTACCTTAGTGAAGTATGAGTTTCTATTTTCAGGCTTAAACATTGTGATGTAATTTGCGATATCATTGTCATATGTATCATTAAAGCCTTGTCCCTACAAAGATTGACGTCGATTTGTGTGGAAGAAAGGGAATTTTCTACAGTAAATGGTAAAACAAGTATTTTGCATTTGACTAGTAAAAGTCTCTGACTAAATAATAAATAAACCTTATCCAAGCCCTAACATGTAGGTTTATAACCTGTATTCAAGAATTTCAAATATAATAAGGGGCCCAAGAGGGGATATTAGGTTCATTAAGTCGGAGGTTGGTAGGTGGATTCACTTTTGTTTTGGGAGGAGAAGTTGTTTCATAAACACTCGAAGCCTAAAGTAGTATGAAATTTCACATGATGAGAAAAAATGTGATGAGTGTGTGTGAGGCACATGGAGTAAGGAGGCGAGGCGTTGTTCATCATGTACAACGATGCGTGGGACTCGAGAGCACAACCGATGAGGTGCACATCAAGCATGACATGATTTGTGTGGATGAAGTAATTATAAGTTATTGATGTATTGATATTTAATATTTTACAATGATTTAAAATTAAATATTAATATATCGTTGACTAGGTTAGGGAAGCTTCAAGAACCTTTGATGACCGTTGGCATTGATTACGAGACGTTCTTTTTCTCTGGTCTGCTCATTGTTAGATGCACTGATAAACAATCACTTATTGGCTTAGTTGGTTGTGAATGAAGACATGGTAAACACTCCACATGATTAAACCAAGTTAATTCAAATCCTACCCAAACCACAGAAGGACTGATCAGGAGAAGGGTTCGTGATGTACTACAATGTCTTCGCATATCGCGCAAAGAGCGAGCCCCTCCCCCAAATCCTCGCATAGCGGGGGGCCGGGAAACCCATTTTATTAATATATCTTCTTCTAGCTAATAAATTATAATTACCTCATCCAAACAAGTCATACGAGATGTGCAACTTGCCTCCATAAGTTCAAGTTGATCTCTTATTACATGCACGCTTTTTTCAACCAAGCTGTTCAAGTTAGTGGTGGGATCAAATGAAAATGACATTTTCGTCGAGAATTTCATTTCTATTCGGGGATTAGAGAACCTTGTTTATTTATTTGACTTATGTATATGTAAAGTGTTTATATTGCTAATTTTCTCTTTATGGGCACCCTTGTCTCTTTTAATAATCATTTCTGCATATTAAAATAAATCAATGTGGTTTATATCCCATATTGGAATTGGAACTCCCACACTTGGAATTGGAACTCCCACACTAAAGACTCTTGTCTTGTATGCACAAAAAAAAAAAAATAATAATAAATAATAATAATCATGAGGGAACAACTTTGCTACGCCGTGGGGCCAATGTTTTAAAAACATGTTTTTTAGTTGAACCGGTATGGTAACCGGTTTAACCGTCAGATCAACCGGTTTCTATAATTTTCATCTTTTTTCCTATTTTCCTACACATATATACATACATATATAAATCATGAATTTAACGTTTACAAGTTCAAATATTAAAAATACACATAAAAATAAGTTGTAGATCAATCCAAATACATTAAAATAACACATAACCATAAATTTTAGTGTTTTACATCAATCCATATATGTCAAAAAAGAAAAGAAAATATAATACCGAAACAAAATACAATATAGTTTTAGATGAATACAAACACATAAAAAAAACTTTATAATATTTATCATATGTTTTAATTTGGAGAAAACTAAATAGATTTGAAAAAAACGACCAAAGTTTATTATGCAAATGGTTTTTTCCATGTGTTTTTATTCGGTTTAACCAGTTTAACACATAAAAAAAAACTTTATAATATTTATCATATGTTTTAATTTGGAGAAAACTAAATAGATTTGAAAAAAACGACCAAAGTTTATTATGCAAATGGTTTTTTCCATGTGTTTTTATTCGGTTTAACCAGTTTATTTTGACCAGTTTAACCAGGGTTTTCTAAAAACCGGTTGGTTCAATCCGGTTCAAAAATCAACGTAAAATCGGTGATAGTTAAATCACTATCTTCTCCGGTTTTCGGTTCGATCGACTGGTTCAAACCAATTTTTAAAAGATTGATTGGTCATATTTGCATAAGTGGAGTCTAAGCCCAAAGGGATTCCCTTTAGATAAGAGTGATTGTCATCCCAATCCAACTAAATATTTGATTTTGTGTTTCATTGCTTTTAAGAGTTATTACTTATTTTATGGTTTCATCTTTAGCATATCTAAACTAGTTTGATATAAAAGGCTTGTTATAGATAACTTACGGATATATATATATATATATATATATATATATATATATATATATATATATATATATATATATATATATATATAAAGAGAGAGAGAGAGAGGTAAGTTCAATTGAGAAAAAATAAAATGTTCAGAATGGAGTAATCAACCTCAACCAATCATTCTTATATATGTAAAATACATTTAGATAAAGTCATTAAGGTACATTTTTATTCTGGATCGTTCATCTGTTCTTCATCAACATCATCAGTTATTCATTCATCTGGATCGTTACTCTGTTCTTCATCAAGATCGTTTGTTCTGTTGGAAAATTTAGTATAAATATTTATATTTTTACTAACTTTGGACAAAGAAAAAAAAAGCATACAACATAAGAACCTTAATATTTGTGCTTAGAGTTCTCTTTTTTCTTTGCCCCATTAGAGGTAAATATTATTATTTTTTTCTTTTTTTGAGTTAATATTCACATATATTAATAAAATGGGTTTCCCGGCCCCCCGCTATGCGAGGATTTGGGGGAGGGGCTCGCTCTTTGCGCGATATGCGAAGACATTGTAGTACATCACGAACCCTTCTCCTGATCAGTCCTTCTGTGGTTTGGGTAGGATTTGAATTAACTTGGTTTAATCATGTGGAGTGTTTACCATGTCTTCATTCACAACCAACTAAGCCAATAAGTGATTGTTTATCAGTGCATCTAACAATGAGCAGACCAGAGAAAAAGAACGTCTCGTAATCAATGCCAACGGTCATCAAAGGTTCTTGAAGCTTCCCTAACCTAGTCAACGATATATTAATATTTAATTTTAAATCATTGTAAAATATTAAATATCAATACATCAATAACTTATAATTACTTCATCCACACATATCATGTCATGCTTGATGTGCACCTCATCGGTTGTGCTCTCGAGTCCCACACATCATTGTGCATGATGAACAACGCCTCGCCTCCTTACTCCATGTGCCTCACACACACTCATCACATTTTTTCTCATCATGTGAAATTTCATACTACTTTAGGCTTCGAGTGTTTATGAAACAACTTCTCCTCCCAAAACAAAAGTGAATCCACCTACCAACCTCCGACTTAATGAACCTAATATCCCCTCTTGGGCCCCTTATTATATTTGAAATTCTTGAATACAGGTTATAAACCTACATGTTAGGGCTTGGATAAGGTTTATTTATTATTTAGTCAGAGACTTTTACTAGTCAAATGCAAAATACTTGTTTTACCATTTACTGTAGAAAATTCCCTTTCTTCCACACAAATCGACGTCAATCTTTGTAGGGACAAGGCTTTAATGATACATATGACAATGATATCGCAAATTACATCACAATGTTTAAGCCTGAAAATAGAAACTCATACTTCACTAAGGTAATGATAATCAATTAATCATTGGGGTATATAATATAAAACTAAACAAAACAATTGTATGAATGATCACAAAACCAATGTAACACCTCACAATCACATACCCCGAAGTGATATTTCCAACTGCTCTATCTTCTTAGCCATATCATGTTTCCCACAATTCTTTAATCCATCAGTCACCATATCAAAATGTCGTGACATTGGTGACAATTTAAACTCAATCATCTCCATCAAATAATTACCAGCTTCAACATATCTCCCACCACGCACACACATCTTCAAAATCATACTATAAACAGGTCGATTTGGTGGATGCCCTTTCACCTTCATATCACTAAAAAAACTAAACGCATCATCAAACCTTCCATTCCTAAAAAGCCCTTTCAAAATCGGAGCATATAAACTCGGGAACGGTTTATTCCCATCTTCAATTAATCTATAAAGAACACTAAACGCCTCATCAATCTTCCCAATCTTTGAAGTTGCAGTGATCATGATCTTGTAAGTATCGATATCAGGACATAACCCTAATCTACAAACATCATGGTAGAGAGCAATACAGAAATCAATCTCACCCCATTCGCATATAGCTTCTGATAATGTATTAAATGTGGTGACATCACATACGAAGCCCTCTTTTGTCATTTTACGCACTAACCCTTTTGCTGATTCAAGATAACCAGCATTCAATAAGCCATCAATCAAAAGATCACGACCACGAACAGGTGGATTGAACCCCTTTTGACTCATTTCTTCTAAAAAACTTTGGGCTTCTTTCATCTTTCCAGCAGAGCACCACCCGTTGACTAAAACAGAGTAAGTTTTTTTATCTGGGGTCATTCCTTTACGAACCATTCTTCTAACCAAAGCATATGCTCCTTGAAAATTCTTGACTTCACAAAGGGCAAAGAGTAAGGAATTGTGTATTTCAGTGGTTTGGGTGCAATTAAAGTTCTTGCATTTGTTAAAAAGCTCAACAGCTTGATCGATAAGCCCGTTTTTGCCATAATGCTCGATTATAAAAGAAACAACGGATGATGAAATTGGGAGTTTTTGGGTTTTCATCTGGTGTGCGACCTTCCACATGGTCTCCCAATGGCGGGTTTTGGCTAAGATTTTGAGGAGTTCTTCAAATTCAACGGTGGTAGGTTCGTATTGGGGGTGTTGGGTTCGAACCCAATTGAAGAAACGGAAAGATTCGATACCTGAATTGGAACAGCTGCGGAGTACACGATAAACAAGCTCTGAATTGACGATTCTGGAAATGCACATTTTATTTAGGGTTCTTTCTAAGTAGATATCACGGCGCACAATGTTGGAAATGTGATGAATTGTAGCAAAATAATCGTCGTTTGTTCCGTGGTCTCTTGCCCTGCCATTACTCATCTGGTCTGTCATGGCGGTTTTGAGGGTTCTGAAAGCAGTGCCGATGGAGAACGTGGCGGTGGCGGTGGTTCTTTTTACCGCCGTCAATCTTGTAAAGAGAATCATTGGAGATGGATACGCTTTGTATTTTCTACTCCCAATTTCACGGTTTGTTTAGCAATTCAAGAAATTTGATACCTGGATAAATTTACAACGAGGATAAAGTCGATCCAAAATCACTGAACAATTTTACCATGAAAAACATATGCTTTTTGCTATAAAGGATTATCAAGAGTTTGAATTGATACCTGGAACGAAGGGGGAGATTCTGTTCGGAATTAGGGATTTTTGTAGAAGAGAAGACGAGAGAGTTGAATATGAGAGAAGGAACGTGTGATTGCGCCATTGTAGTTTATCGATATGAAAGGTTGTTGTGTTCCTCTGTGGCGGAAGAGATGTATGATTACCCGTTAACGACGACGACTTCTGCTGCGACGGAGTTAGGGAGGGGATGCCGGGACGAAGGAGGAGACGATGGTTGGGCCTAAGCCAGGCCCAAATAAAATATTATGTCGAAGCATTTGGGTTGGGCCGTTTCTTCCTAAAGGAAAACAAAGATAATAAATATTAGATAAAAATTAAAAAAGAGATTGTTTTACTTGTGCTTTTTAGTTATTTCTATGACTAGTATATATGTGAATATTAACTCAAAAAAAGAAAAAAATAATAATATTTACCTCTAATGGGGCAAAGAAAAAGAGAACTCTAAGCACAAATATTAAGGTTCTTATTAAGGTTAGGTATCATTGCTCTTAACTAAAACACACAGTCACATACGCCTTGTTACCAAAGTCATCTTAGATAAAAAAAACACTGGCATAGTGTAGCTAACTGAGCATTAGTGGGTATATAAAGAGCTGAAGCTTTCAATAAACAACGCTTCACAAGCTTCAATCAAAAGTCATTTTATAGCTCCATATTTGGAACCAGAGAGGTTATATGAAGTTAGGTACTACCAAAAGGACACACCCACACAAAACTCGATGGCATAACACAAATAGCAACAGTTAATCAAAACAAAAAGCAAGTTAAGCAAGCATATACTCCGAAAAACAATACTAACCAAGCCGCCACAGTCATCACCACAACTAACCAGCTAAAAATCAGGCTAAACACACGAATATACATACATTGCATGGATAAATAAGGAAACCCCTTGAAGATATTCACGTTTAAAACCCAAAATTCCTTACTAAAACGCAAAATCTGCACAATATAGTGAGAAGATCAAATTTGCTAAACGTTTTCCACACCGAAATTCCATTCAAATCAACAGTTTATTTAATCAGAAAAGAAGAAGAAAATAACAGGCATAAGGCGTTACCATTGAAAAGTAAAATTAAAGGCTTTTGCTTTTTGGATGATAAAAAAATTAGGGTTTTGAGGGAAATGAAAAAGATGTGTACGAACTTAGGGGTTGTTTGGCAGGATCTGAATTTTTAAGATCTGAATTTTTAAGAGGTCTGAATTTCTAAGAGAGTCTGAATTTTTAAGATCTGAATTTTTAACATGCAGTTTGGTTTGAACCTCTGAATTTTGGTGCTGAATGATAAAAATGACAATTTTACCCTTTTGTATCATTTCTTTCAATTACAACATCATATATTTGAAAAAAAATCCATGGAAGTAGGATGCTAAACATTACACCCAATATTACAAAAAAATACAATGAAAACTAAACAACCTAATATTTCATTATAATTACTAGCCAATAGTTTCCAATCATTCCAATCGACTGTGTCATCTTCGCTATCCAGGTATCAAACCTTACTTCCCAATCTCAATATCGAGCCATTCGCTATCAACATGAACAAAACTAGAATTGAAATTCACTGAATCAACAAATAAGAATTCAATTTTGACTTTTTATGTTTGACTCCGATGAACACAATTGACTCAATTGCGTTCGACTCCAATCAAACAAGTATGTTCAATCAAGTAAAACCATTCGCTGTATGTTCGAATGAACACATATAGACCACATCAGATCAAAATTGAAATATAACCTAACAAGTAGCAATCACTTTGATGAACAGGGGCAACAACACAAGGGGTAGGATCGACAAAATCAAGCCAAAAAAATTGATGGAGAGAGCGACACAAAATGCTTACTTTCACCATCGTGCTTGAATGCTGTTTGGGATTGGGATTGAAACAGAATAATCAGAGTTTTAGGGGAAAAATAACCTTACCAAAAGTTGAGTTGTCGATGAGGGACCTGGAAGGCTTCGGCAATGACGGCACTGGCGAAAGATCCGGCCGGCTGGTTCCGAATATGGAGTGGGTGAGGGAACGTCGTGTGTATTGAAAGAGAAGAGGGAAAGTGGGGCTGAAATATCAAGGGAAAACCCGGAGATGCCGGAGGCGATGCAGCTGGAGCAGGAGATGAAGGCGCCACAGGCGAATCCGACGGCGGCGGCAGGAGAGGGGATCGGAGTTGTAGCAGTGTGGAGTGGAGGAGAGGCGTCGTTGATGGTTGGGAGGGGAAAAAGAGGTTGCGTCATTGTGGGCAAAACAGGAAACACGCGTGCCCTTATTTTTTCAGATGCAATCACATGTCTGAGAAATTAAGAGGTGTTTTTTAATTTAAGTGACATAAAATAAGATGCTATCAAACATCTTACATCTGAATTTTTAAGAGGTTACCTCTTAATTTTTCAATTAAGAGGTAAACAAACAGCCCCTTAGACAATATATCATGGCCGCAAAGAAGCATTTCCTACAACGTTGATGTCCCAAAATGATATAACCCAAGCTAAAACTAATAGATAATCAACATAACTACCCACAAAAACCCACAAGGGGAAATGATTCATATCTTTGCCGGAGCCACATGAGAGTTAGGGTAGGTCTAAACTCACCCTCAAATTCTAAAAAAAAAAATCGTTTATATATATATATATATATATATATATATATATATATATATATATATATATATATATAGGGCTAGGTTATAATGTGGATGAACAACTATTGTGTGGACGATGGATAATGCTATTTTATGAAAAATTACTAAGAGAATATGTTGTTTACTAATGTGAATACGTTCAATCTCACAGAAGTATTGTTATTTTAATGGATTCTCACCAATTCTAATTCATTTTTGTTCTCATTCATCGTTTTTTATTTATTTTAATTCTTACAGAATACGACTCAATAAACATCCTGATAACATTCTGACAGAATGAGAATAATTAAAAAAAGTGTATAATAACCTTATAGACGATTTAATTAGTGAAAGTGCTTAATAATTAAAATAATTATATAAGATTGAACGTATTAATATTATCAAACAACATATTTTCTTTCTAATTCTCACAGAATAACATTATCCACACGTCCACACAATAGATGTCAATCCACATTTGAACCTAGCTCTCTCTCTCTCTCTCTCTCTCTCTCTATATATATATATATATATATATATATATATATATATATATATATATATATATATAAGAAGTATCATGTAAATACTTTTTTTCGGTGAGAACTCGTGATGACACCTTAAAAAATTGAAAAAAATTACAAATCATAAAATCAACCATAGTACTATGAAGAAAAAAAATTGGAAATTTTTTTTTTGGATCATTAAAATTGAATCATGGATCATTTTTATCATCCGTGATTCAATTTTAGTGATCCCAATTTTTTTTTCTCTCCAATATAGTATTATGTTCGATTTTATGATTTGTATTTTTTTCAATTTTTTTAAGGTGTTCTCACCGAAAAAAGAGTCCTTACCGGAACCGGACCATATATATATATATATATATATATATATATATATATATATATATATATATATAGTACTATGCTCGATTTTATGATTTGTATTTTTTTCAACTTTTTTAAGGTGTTCTTACCGAAAAAAAGTCCTTACCGGAACCGGACCATATATATATATATATATATATATATATATATATATATATATATATATGGTCCGGTTCCGGTAAGGACTCTCTTTTCGGTGAGAACACCTTATATATATATATATATATATATATATATATATATATATATATATATATATATATATATATATATATATATATATATAGGGTAGAATGTGGATGAACAACTATTGTGTGGACGTGTGGATAATGCTATTTTATGAAAATTACTAAGAGAATATGTTGTTTACTAATGTGAATACGTTCAATCTCACAGAACTATTGTTATTTTAATGGATTCTCACCAATTCTAATTCATTTTTGTTCTCATTCATCGTTTTTTATTTATTTTAATTCTTACAGAATACGACTCAATAAATATCCTGATAACATTCTGACAGAATGAGAATAATTAAAAAAAGTGTATAATAACCTTATAGACGATTTAATTAGTGAAAATGCTTAATAATTAAAATAATTATACAAGATTGAACGTATTCATATTATCAAACAACATATTTTCTTTGTAATTCTCACAGAATAGCATTATCCACACAATAGATGTCAATCCACATTTGAACCTAGCTATATATATATATATATATATATATATATATATATATATATATATATATATATATAGAGAGAGAGAGAGAGAGAGAGAGAGAGAATAAATTACACGAATGGTCCCTATAGTTTGGGGTAATTTGCACGCTTGGTCCCTAACTTATTTTTTTAACTCGGAAGTTCCCTACTATTTGTTTTTGTTACGTGCTTAGTCCCTACTATATATAGGGGTAAGTTCTGTTGAGATTAAAAATAAAATAGAGATTTTGAGATTCAATTTCAACCACATATTTCAAGTTTGCCGCTCTAACCTTCCGACGTACCGACGCGACAAGCCTGTTATAATCATAAATGATTATATAGTGTCGCACGTTCCTTTCTCCTCCGCTACCATCCCCACCACCACAACCGCCACTGCCACAGCCACTACAACCACCTATGACACCAGCCGACCCCATCACTGTCACCTTTGTCACTTATACCACCACCACATCTTGTGCCACCAACTGTTATAATCGTATATGATTACTCAGTCTGTGAACAGACATATATGTATAATCATTTATGATTAGGCATTTTCATATAAACATGTATAATCATATATGATCATACCTCTCTGCCATATAATCATTTATGATTAGGTATACACTGTTGCTGCCGGTACACTGGAGCATTTGATCAGCAAATGAGAAATATATGACTCAGGTTCAATCTAGAGATCTCTACTTTTTTTTTTAAATCTCAAGTGAACCGTTCCCTATATATATATATATATATATATATATATATATATATATATATATATATATATATATATATATATATATATATATATATATATAATCAATAGTTATATCTGTGTCCACAATCTATATGACGGTTGATTCATAAATATGTATGCATGCATATATATGAATCAGCAAGAAAAAAAAAATCAGTAACGAAAAAAAGTTTCAAATCTTTTTTTTTTAGCTTAGATATGACTTATACGCTGCATTTCATTAATATTTGTGGTTTTGATTTTGAAAAATGATGTTTGGATTAGTAATTTTCAAGTTCTCATGCTTTATATATATATATATATATATATATATATATATATATATATATATATATATATATATATATATATATATATGTTTCTAATTAATTTATAAGAAATATTAAAAAAAGTTGGTTTCGCATGTGTTCGCCTTGTTTCATATGATATAAGAAACATAAAGTACCAAAATACATAAGGGAAATTGATTTATTAAGGTAATTGACTTTTCGGTTTGTTCATATCTAGGTAACTTTTCTTTACACATCTAGGTAACGAATTTTTTTGGAATTGTTCACATATGACCATTATGACCACTTGTAGCAGGTTACATCCGGTCATAAAGGTTATATGTGTACAATTCTAAAAAGTTTGTTACCTAGATGTGTATAATTTTTTTTGAAATATCTAATATGCTCAAGAATCATATTAAAGTGATATTGCTAATTAACATATGATACTAAAGGGTCACACTAACAACAACTTGATATAATTGATTATTTACTAGAAATTGATTTTGATAAATATTCAATAAACTCTTATAATTAAATTGGGAATTATTTATTTCTAGGAAATAATAATTTTCATTACTAAGTAACATTATATATAATTCATATGGTATAAATTAATAAGTCATGCACAACATTTTAGAGTAGATAAATTCTTTTGTCTTTTACCAAAAAGTTAAAGTTTATATTTTATAAACTTGGTTTATAAAATATAAAGGTTTTGTCTTCTTTCTTTCATTATTTTATAAAATAAGAGTAAAAAAGGAAGAGTAGCTTTTAAGATAGTTTAATGTAAAGTAATGAGATGCATGGTGCTTTCAATTGTTTATTCAAAAGAATAGCATGATCTTATTCTTATTTAATGTAAAGTAATGAGAAGCATGGAGAACAAATCTAGCTAGTAGAAGCATGAGTGGTTAATGGTTAAAGACCCATGTATATATATATATATATATATATATATATATATATATATATATATACTAGTTTATAACCCGTGAGAACCACGGTTATAAAATTAATTATACTTTCATATCAAAAAATCAAAATTATTAGTTAATTATTTTAAATAAATTATTACTTAAGAGATATTTTTTAGTTATATAAAATTCTAATCATTGATTTAAATAAATACGTGAAGTTATATCATCTTATATTAATATGTATTAATTTATTTTATTTTTCAGTCTAATGTTATTAATTTAATATAATTAAAGTGAAAAAAAATTTTAAAATTTAAAATTAAGAATCAATTATTAATTTAATGTAATTAGAGTGAGAAAATTTAAAATTTAAAATTTGAAATGGATAATCAATTATTAATTTAATGTAATTAGAGTGGAAATTTAAAATTTGAAATTTGAAATGGATAATTAATAGGTTGACAAGTAGCATGATAAGTGATATATAACATTAATGAAGAGTTCTAATTTTATGACACTTGTCAATATGAGATTAAACATATTCTTTTATTAGAATAGGGAGATATATATATATATATATATATATATATATATATATATATATATATATATATATATATATATGAGAGTGAAGCTTTCATTCATTGGCTTGAACATGCACAAAACCGTAACATGCCAGGCATGTTACTCTATCTCGTTTTCTTCTTAAGTCATGAAGATATTACTTGCTTTTATACTCTCTTGAAGTTCATACTTTGGTTATGAACTTCAAGCTTAAGAGATTAAGAGTTTTCTTACAAGACTAGCATCTTAAATCAAGTTGACAACTTGTTGGTGTCTCTAAAGTACATCATTCTTCATCAACTTCCAAGCCTCCCAAGAGGATCCAAAGAACTACAAAGATTGTTATTTCTTCATCTTATTCTTTGGTGCTTGTTTTCTTTCCAAACTTTGCAAGAAAATCCTTGGTGGCTTATAAACTTGTTTTATGTTATTCAAAATATTATAAGTCTTTCGTTGCTAAAAAATCATGTTTTTGAAACTAGTTTTTGAATAAAAACCCAACAATTGTTATCAGAGCCACCTTGCAAGTTTGGTTATATTTTTTGAATTTTGGAAATCTTAGTTTTTGGAGAATATGGTTAACTTGATTTTGTATAAAAAGAAGTTCATACATATTTTCTATGACAACTTTATAATTGTTATTTTATGTGACAAAAGTTTTGATACATCTTTTGTCATTTGAAGTTGTCTTAGAAAAACAAAGGTTGTTTGATGTATATGTTGATATGTATGATGTGCATAAACTAGCCAATGACATTTGTGTTTGTTGTGTTGGTTGTTTTTATTATAAAATGGTTGTAATAATTTATTTATTCATATGATATGTAATAAATTAAATAGGTTAGTTTTCTTGGTTGATTTTTATAAATAATAGATTAGTTGTTAGAAATAATTTATATGTACAAAAATGTAACAAGAGATGAAGCTGGAGCCATTTTTTGAAGACAAAAGAGCCATTTTCGAAGTTAAAATGTGTGCAGGATTTTCAGTGACAGCTTCTTAAAATTGTCGCTAAAGCTGTTTTCTAAAGAGTTGTTGGACTTTTAGCGGCAGTTGCTGAATTTTAGCTTTCAAGAAGTTATTCAAATCTTTTGCAAGCAAATGGTGTTTTCTCAAGTGGGAGCTTGTACAAAAACATTACAAGAATATTTTTGGTCCCTTAAAATGTCCCTTTAGGAATGGACTTGACATTTTTGTGTTGGCTCAAAAAAATGTCATTAGTTGGTTATGCTTATACACATATAATTCTATGCTTGCTTGTGTTGTTTATTTCATGCAATTATTATGTGTGGTTGATAAATTAGTTTTTCACATGCTAAGCGAATTTTAGACAAAATAAACATCACATGGAGTTTGGTTTTCAAAATTTATAATATGGACATAAGATGTAACAAGTTATGGTTTTAAAATAAATTCCGGTTTTATAAAAACGTTAATAACGTCAAATTTTGAAATACTCAAATATAAGTTTTAAAATGGTGATTTTTATTACTTATACAAACTCCATATATATAAGTAATAAAAAGAAGTTTTATTAAAGATATAAAAGGTTCAAATGCACTCAAACTTAATACCGGTTATTAAAACTGAATCTCGTTAAATTATATAAAAACTAGCTTTTATATAGAACCTATAAAAGTGATTTTCTTTTGAAAATTGGTACCATGGTTTATTATATGCATGTAATAACCATGATATCATATGTTTTTAAAACTAGAATTATAAAACATATAAAAGACCTTTTTGCAAACCTCAAATATATGCAATCCATATTGAAGATCACTCGCACATCTCTTGTATGCACTAGTGGGATAAAGGATACGTAACCGCTTAGTGTTATCTTTTGATGGCCAGGGTGTTCGTGATTTCTATAACCAAGTTATAGGTCGATTACACATGTTTTTCAAATTGGACGATTTGATTGAAAATCTTTTGTGATAAAAGATACCTAAGCAAGAGATTTCCGAGGCTTAGATGGGATCAAACATGTCTAATTAAATTTGTTATTAGCGATCCCATAAATCTTGGAATTATATAGTAAGATATACACTACAAGAAAATAGACCTTTAATGACGTGCAATTTATGACACGCATCGATTTATGATTCTCAAAAGTGTGTGACCTAAAAATAATATCATCTCTCCATAAATTTTAAGGATTTAGGACGCGCATTTTTTCGTGCCCTAAAATTAGTGTCACAAAAAAACACGTACGACGCTTATTGTAAAATGTGTGTCATCTGAGTATGTCGTTTTATAATTTTTTTAATGAAACACGCGTTTTAATAGCCAAGGAGGGAAATGGAATCCCAAAAATTTAAAGCCCCCCGCATGTTCGATCTCCTCTCTGTTTCCTTTGTTCCCTCTACTGATGCCTCCACCTTCTGTCATCGACGTTGATCTTTGAATTAGCAACAAGAAGCCCTAGGGCCTCCGCCTTCACCCACCTCTAGCGCCTCCAACATTTCTTCATTCGATCTCCGCTCTCTCCTCCTCCTCCTCCTTTTTCTCTCTCTCTCTCTCTCTCTCTCTATATATATATATATATATATATATATATATATATATATATATATATATATATATATATAACCTAAAAGTTTCAAAATGGGAAAAAGCTCCTTCATCTTATCCTTAAACTCACCCCCCTCAGCCAACTGGTTCGTATCTAACCACACAATCGCATCCTCAATCTTCTTATCAACCGGAGTAAACTTCTCACCAAGCTTCTCATCTTTCGTTATGTTCCTCATGTTGTACGTATAATTCTCCAAATCATTCTTCACTTCCAACTTCTTCTTGTGCTCCTTATCTCCAGACTCATATTTCCCAGCTTCCTGAACCATCTTCTCAATCTCATCCTTTGAAGGTCTCCCTTTGTCATTAGTAATTGTAATATTGTTCTTTTGCTGTGTACCTTGCAATATTATCTTTCAAGAAGACCCTTCACAAGCTTTCCCGAATTGGAGCGATACCAGATGTAAGTTTGGACACCAAAAGCCGCCGCCGTCCCCCTTTCATCGGTACTACTTCATTTTTTCATCATTCACCATTAATCAGAATCAATTCCGGTCTTATTTGCTATATTCCCCTTTGCGACTGTGTTGGACAATGCTACAATATTTGATTGATTAGTTTTTGTTAGAAAATGTCATTTGGTTTCGTTTCCTGTATTTATTTCTCAATTTTTTTAGGTTCTGTGAGAATTGAAAGGCAATGTATTATGATCAACAGAATGTGCACATTATGTGTTTGTTAAAATGTCTAAACCAAATTTTTAGCTTTATTAGACCACTTAACCTCAAATCGAAGCCAAGTTCATAATCTTTTACCAGGTTCTACTTTTTTTTTTTTTTTTTTTTTTTTTCTTTTTTTTTTTTGAGTTTTAGCCCTAAATAGATTAAGCCCTATCGCATCAGCCATGAGACATTTCTCGTCTGCAACCAAAGATGTAATATGGATTCTTGTGATTTTACATATCAATCATATCGAACCAAAAGGGGATTTAAACACTAGTAGACCTTTGCATAGTGCTGAAATTAGGTTTTAGAGAAACTGGTATATATAGATTTAACTTCACATTTTTGCAGATGACAGTAAGAGATTCTCCGAACTCTGCTCTTGATGAGGAAATGGCTGCTGATTCCAATGTCTTTATCATGGGTGAAGAGGTAACTAGCTAGTACTGTGTTTATCTTTATATATCCAGAGAGTCTTTTGCTATAAGCCTCGTCTTCTTTGTGATGTGTAGGTTGGAGAATACCAGGGTGCATACAAGGTTAGAATTTCAAAAGCATTCCACTTGATCTATCAAGTTTGTGTGTGTTTTGGTCTCATAATATTGGATTTATTTATGCTTAGATAGAATACAAAAGGATTGTTACATAAGTATGGGTCTGAGAGAGTTGTTGACACCCCTTTCACAGAGGTTAAATAATTAGTTCTTCTTCTTCCTTTCATTTTCATCAATCTGTTGTTATCTTCTGTACTTAAAAGTTAAAACAACCTCATGAAACATAGTTTCCCTCCCATGTATATATCCAGGATGGCTTCACAGGCCTTGCTGTTGGTGCTGCATATCATGGTCTGAAGCCTAGTGCTTCTACTTGTAGTGGAGTATCCTCGAAGCGGCCTTAATATTTTAGAAAGGTGCATCATGAAATCCCAATCAAACACAACCTCCTACTCATTCCTTGCTCTTATCCAAATCTTATAAAAAAGAATGGTGCATCACAAAATCCCCATGAAGCACAACACCACATCATGAATAATTGAATCTTAATCAAACTATAAATACCAAACAAAAAGAAGGGCTACTGATTCACATTTATTATGTACCCAACCCAACCCAACATTTTAATGACCCCAAAATTCCAATATTATGGTACTTATAACATTGATTACATTTATTAATAGTCAATTTGTATTGATGATTAGATTTTAGTGCAGGGCGTTTACAACTGAGTATGATGATTTGAACTCTAAGTCCTGTGAAGCTGACAAAGATGTTAGTGCAATGCAACTAAAAATACAAGATGTCAACAATAACCTGGCCAAGCTTCACAAAGATAAAGATTGTAAGCCTTCATAAAAGCTTTAAAAGTTATATATATCAAAGGAAAATTTCTCCATCAACACTTAGTTTTGCTTCTAGTGAAATAATGAGTTAAATTAAGTCTTAATTAATCTTGAGTAACGATGTGTGGTGTGGTTCGCGGAATGTCTTTTGAAGGAATAAAATTTGTTAAAAGGAATTGTAATTATCAAAATCGAAGAAAACATGTATAATCAAAATCATTTTTTATTAAAATTCGACTTTGAAATTTTTATCAAAATCTGTTAAAAGTCTTAATTAATCTTAAGTTTTGCTTTATGGGTTTCCTGTCGAATTGAGAACGTGTATCAACATAAACATCTGATACCTAGCTTATAATATAGAATTATGTTTACATTTTTTAATTTTCATGGTTCAGATACCTGTATAATATTGAATTATAATATTGAATTATGTCTATATGTCTTAATTTTCTTTTTTATATATGGGTTATGTTATGACAGTCTGTCCTGATCAGTAACCGTTGATATTGAGCCAAATATATAGCTGGTGGAACTTGTGGAACTTCGTCGTTTTTTGCTGATGTGAATCCAGTTCCAACATTTGTTTTATGTTTTTTT
Organism: Lactuca virosa; assembly: GCF_052849685.1. Lineage (NCBI taxonomy): Eukaryota > Viridiplantae > Streptophyta > Magnoliopsida > Asterales > Asteraceae > Lactuca > Lactuca virosa. The sequence goes on from NC_136430.1 coordinate 433,199,309, forward strand.
GCAGGTCCAACACTTACGATTTTTGCAGTCTCGATCTTACTCACACAATTAAAGCCATTCACAGGATCAAGATCCCCAATAACAGTTAGTCTCCCATCTTCTGTATCGACATGAATTGAGTAAATGCCCAGAAGCTCAGATAACGCCTCTATCACCTCCTGTTTTTGGGTTTGACTGCGTAAGTTGACTCCCAACATAATTTCCTTAAATGTACATCATAAATTTTAAGAGATATATTTAGGACTGAATGTTAGCTTTTGGTTGGCAAGAAATGGACTGAAATTCAATAATCAACATCGAGTAGTTCTTAATTATTTGTTTTTATTTATTTTGTTATATAAAACATATATAATGACAGTTGTCTGGTCTTCTAATAAAAAGAAAGAAGAATGTAATTGATTCCTTCCATCTTCCGCTAATAATGGTGAAATCTATTAAGCATGGAATTCGAAGGAATTGAATTCCACCAATTTGGCAATAAAACACATCATGGAATGGAATCTCGAATTCCAATTCCCTCGGATTCATGAGCTAAACATGCCCTTAAGATTTTATTTTCTTGTGGAAACCAAACAACGTGCAGTAAACAAGGACAAGTCTTTGTAACACCTTCTTAGAAACTTGATTTTTAATGCTTTAGGCTAGTTATATTGCAGATAGAAGGAGAGTTATTGAGTCAAAGCTTCAAACTCTGGTACAGGTGGTTTCTGAAAGTGCAAAGATGAAACAAACACATAGTGCTCTACTTTCTGAAAAACAAACATTACACAAACAACTTCAACAAATAAATTCAACATTTGAATCACTAAAATCACGGATTGCTCATTCAGAAGAACAGGTATAGTTTCATATAAGAATTCATTTTTTTTGTTAATGATTTTATAACATGTTAAGATATGATGATGTAGATGAATGGTTGTGTGACACAAGCTCTTAATTCAACTAAAGAAGACAGACACCTGACAATCAACCTTGAAAACAACAAGTGGGAATTATCAAATGCTAAAGAAAAAAGGGATGTCCATAAAACGTTCTCTTCTTTCAGCTTTTTTTAATTTCAGAAACTACTAACTCAAGATATTAATTAATTACTATAATACCCTTGACTTGAGATAGCAAGTACAACATTGCTGATGGTATGCAACAAATGTTTGATCCTTTTGAACGAGTTGCTCGTGCTCATCATATTTGAGTTGAGTTTGTTTGTTTGAACATGTGTAGTAATTGATTTGTTGTAGGGAAAAGCTAGATGATGGACACAAGCATATGATTATATGGTGTCTGATAACGGTTTTGTGCTTGCTGCCATTGGTGGACATATTGAAGCATTTCAATGGGTCTACAGGGGCAACTATTCTTGATCTGCTGAGTTGCAAGTTTTTAATCTTTTAGAAGAACATGGCAACATGCAGATTATTTAAAGCTAATCAAGTTAACTTGGGGTGCATTAGTATCGTAAAGACGCTTCGTAAATGTATATCGTAAATGTATTACAATTTTTTGACATGATGTTATTGGATGAAATTGATTGTTTTCGTAGATATTTGTTTCTATAATTTTGTATTATGCGTAAATGAGCATCGTAAAGACGCTTCGTAAATTTATATCGTAAATGGTTGCTGAAATTTATGACACGCAAATGCGTATCATCTTCATTTATGACAGGGGCTTTAATGATACGCAATGCCTGCCCTAAAAGCGCGTCGTAAGGTTACGACACGCAAATGTGTGTCGTCTTCCTTTATGACAGGGTCTTCCTTGATACGCATTGCGTGTCGTAAATAAGCATCGTAAATGTTTGTTGTAATTGCGCGTCGTAAATGCATGTCGTAAATAGACGATGCGTAAAAGCGTGTTGTCTTTCGTTATGACAGGGCCTTCCTTGACATGCATTTTCGTGTCGTCTGTAACGCCCGTAGATCCGGGCTAGTCAATCTAGAGACAATAAACATCAAAAATGAGTTTTTGATGAAATATTATTTAGAAGGATTAATATTTTCCAAGTGGTAGTATATATTACAAGGGTTCCGTACTTATAAAGAACGCCGAAATCCGAGTTATAACGAAGAAGTTATGACCTGTTGAAGTTTTTCGGCAAAACCGGCACGGCACCGGGAGACGTAAATAGTGAATTTACGATGCAGGACTTTTTAGCCTTAGTAATCTAAACAAAAGTTGTAGTATACGTTAAACCGAGAACATCCATAAAAAGAACGCCCAAATCTGACTTCGTATGAGAAAGTTATGAATTTTCTAAGATTTGGCTTAGGAGTGCACGACCCGAAACTCGATTTTAGTTCGAGCGGTTTTTGGCTTACGCGACCTAAATAAGAGTTGAAGATCTCATTAATAGGAACTCAACGGTAAAAAGTCAGACGAAAACGGAGTCCATATGAAGGAGTTACGAATTTTCCGCGGCTATTTAACAGTCTAATCTCCTCCTACTGTTAAATTTAAGATCGGTCGAGAATTAGCCGACGGAGTCTAAATGAAAGTTGTAGATCTTATTTTTACCTACGCGTGGATATAAAGAACGTTGAAAATGGAGCTCGTATGCAAAAGTTATGAATTTTTGAAAATCGGCTGTTTTATCCCTTGTGTTCGGCGCCACGTGTCAGCACCAGGCGAAGCCTTGGAGCCTACGCGGGTACCACGACGTGGTGGGAGTCACCACGACGTGGTGTCGCTGCAGGAGCACTATAAATAGAGGCTCGGGGATGCCTCATTCCTCACACCTTTACCCACTTCTTTCTCTCTCTAGAATCTCTCTCTAAGCCACCAACCCCCCCCCCCCCCCCCCCCCCAAAAAAAAGCCTAGGAAACTTCCCTAACACTTGGAGAACGCCTCGGAGAGCCCGGAGTCTCCGAGAAAAAGAGTTTTTTGGTTTGAAACTCTGCCCGTGCGGAGCCCGGTTTCAAGCAAACTTCCCGGTTTCGTCAAAGAAGATTATTTTTAGAAGCGAGGTGCTGTCTGAATCACTCCTTATCAGGTGAGTGCATAGTTACTTTCATCTTACACATAGATATGAAGTATTTTATATAAATTACGTGTTATGTGTGCATATCTACTTGAGATCCGTGCTAGATGAAAGATTTAAACTTCTTTGTTTTTAATCTAAGCTGTATATGTATTTTATACTTTGAGATCTATGTTGGATGAAAGATCTAACTTCTTTCTCTACAGATCTGAATCTTTTTCTTCAGATCTAGGCTGTAGATGTACTTTGTTTACAGATTTGAACATTTTTCTTCAGATCTAGGCTATAGATGTACTTTGTTTACAGATCTGAATCTTTTTCTTCAGATCTAGGCTGTAGATGTACTTTGTTTACATATCTGAATCTTTTTCTTCAGATCTAGGTTGTAGATGTACTTTGTTTACAGATCTGAACCTTTTTCTTCAGATCTAGGCTGTAGATGTACTTTGTTTACAGATCTGAACCTTTTTTCTTCAGATCTAGGCTGTGGATGTACTCTGTTTACAGATTTGAACCTTTTTCTTCAGATCTAGGCTGTAGATGTACTTTGTTTACAGATCTGAACATTTTTCTTCAGATCTAGGCTGTAGATGTACTTTGTTTACAGATCTGAACCTTTTTCTTCAGATCTAGGCTGTAGATGTACTTTGTTTGCAGATCTGAACCTTTTTCTTCAGATCTAGGCGGTAGATGTATTTTGTTTTCAGATCTGAACCTTTTCTTCAAATCTAAAGCTATAGAGGTATTTTATATCTACAAAAATATTGGGTAGAACATGGGTAGATAAATGATGAGGTATGAAAGATGATATAGGTGAATATTGGTAGCTGCATCATAACCTGTAGATGATTTTGAAACGCAATGTACTCTAAACAACCTAGCAGATGCGCATATAGGATAATATCGGCAGCTACGCCTAATAGAGAACGTCATAATCCCGACAGCTGCGCCTAGATGATAATATTGGCAGCCGCGCCTAAAAGATAACATTGGCAGCTGCGCCTAATAGATGATATTGGCAGTTGCGCCTAGTTGAAAACAACACAATCCTGGCAGTTGCGCCTAAAGGATAATAATGGTAGTTGTGCCTAATAGATGACATTAGCAGTAATGGACTTCACGCGTATTCCCTAGGATAAACCTTAGGAATGAATGAATGAAGGATAACTGATTCTTAGGGTAATCCTTAAGAATAAAGATAATGGTGATGGGTAATTGGGTTGATTATTAAACATAATAATTATATTATTGTGGGTTGAAAACCCTATGTAGTCACCAAGTTTCCCAACCTGACCCACTCAGTTTATTCGTATCACAGGTGTCGATATAAAGCTGCACTACACTGAGAGATTAAAGAGATGTGGACCACTAGTGATAATGAATGTAAGTTCTGTTTATGCTTATGTCTCTGTATTGACGATGACATCCCAAATGTTTTAAAATGAATGAAAATACATTTCTTCGGAAATGCTTTGATAACGTACTTATCATGTTTTCTGGGAACAAATTACGTAACATTTTTATTAAAAGAGGTACTCTGATTTTATAAAGCATAAACAAAATCAGTCTTTTCTGGCCGTGAAAACGGGGATGTCACATCGTCTGAGCGTTTTACAACACGCATTGCGTGTCGTAAAAGGGTGTTTTTGTAGTAGTGATAATTGATTATCGATATCTACCGGGTTGAATTCAAATGGATGGGATAAAGGATACCTAACAATTTATTTGTTTTGCAACTTGGATCCTAGACTTTGATAATTAATGTTTTTGGAAACTAAAAGGGTATTAATTATTAAAGAGTTTAAATATTGAAAATACTAAATGAATTTTTAAAATTTTTGTAGTTAAATAATCCATTCTCATTACTATGAATTGTCATAATGACTTAATGAAACAATAACATTCACTAGATACAACTTTAGTGAATGGGTTCATGTCTTAAGAGACAATCTCGCAAGAGATATAAAATTGTATACACTTAAAGGTCCTACTCCTAAACTATTTGCTTTGAGCAATAAGCTTGAACATGATACCTAGTAAAGGCATCATTGTGATGCTAAAGATGTTTCTAACATCAAACTAGGAATAGTTCAAGGCCCAAAAGAGTCACCTTGTGTGATCTAGGAGGCCCGTGTTTTATGGACTGAACACCTTTAAGCTCAATAAATCCAATAAGGACCACATAGATGTATCTTGTTTCTTTTGTAGAGAAACTGAACACTGGAAGAGGAACTGCTCCTCTTATATGGAAAAAAATATCTAGAAGAGACTAGTACTTTAGGTATCTACTAGTTAGAACTCATACTTTTCATATAACACTTAGGTACTTGGTACTTAAATGTTAATATAATATTTGTAAATGGCTTACAGATATTTACTGAAGAGTAACCAACTGAGCACAATCAAGTTGGAACTACACTCTTGGAGTTTAGTTTATTAATTATGCTAGGAACATAATGTACTTGTAATATGAAACGATGTATTTTTAATTTAGCTTGCCTAAATATATGTCTCAGTTTAATTTATGAATGATTGATTATTTACTTAAATCGTTTTTCATAACGATCACCATCATATTCGGAAATGATTAAAATTATTTTATGAGACTAGATCTCTTAATTTGAATTATAAAGTAAATATCAATATTTTATTAATAACAAGTTCTATATGCAAAATACTTTTGAATTAAACTTGTTTTAAATCAAAGTCATCTTTGGCATTGTTATCTTTATTATAGAAATGACATTCACATATTCCAACTTCAATAAAGGGATCCTTGAAGGCAAATGATGTAGTTTATTTAACATATGTATATCTTATTTATATATAAAAAGATTCCTAATGATATTTTCACTAAGTAGTAGAGAAAATAATTATTAACGAACTATACATTATGGTGTATGACTTCCTTTCTAATGAATGTATAAGATTTATCATAAGATACCAAATCAACTTTATTAACAACTATAGTAGTTATAAATTATATTTTACATGGTAAAACATAATTGTGAAACCTTTGTTTAATTTTTCAAATATAAAGTTGAAATACAAACCGATAAGAAGTATCTAAGGCCTTAATGATAATAAAGGATGAATTAAATCTTATTTAGTCTGATTTATTTTCTAATCGGTAGAAATGTCCTCCTTTTATTTCCTTGGGATAACCCCTAGAACACTATCAATTGTACCTTGAGTACAAACACCAACTAACTAGTATATATGTCATTTTCTTCATAAGATTTTGTATTGAAGGGCTCCATCCCTATCTTATTAAATGTTTTATGGATTTAAAGCCTATGTTGGACTAAAGCTTTTAAACGCAAAATCCACTAGATACATATTTATATAATACTCTAAATGTGGCTTAGATTATTATAAGCAAACCCACCAAGAATAAGTTTTTCATATTCCTATGATAACTGAGTTAGCAGAAAGCAAACTTCTAATGACAAAGCAAGTAGGAGGTACATGAAACTTAAAGAAACTCAAGAACCATTACCTGATGTAATAATAGTTGGCACTAGTTTTTTACAAGGGATTAGTAATCTTGAATAATACCTATTCACAAACAAAAATTATTCGCTTTAGTGGTAGAAATCATCTATGACTTGAGACATGTGGAATCTCTCATTGATGAGCTTTTCTTGATGGTTTCTAGCAAATCCATCAAATACCAAGATGTTATGTCAGATCTCGATTCTGATTAATGACTTAGAGTCATGAATACGATATGTAATCCATTTATGATAATCAAGTATGGTCTTGATTAAACTTTCTCTCTATAGCAAGGCTAGAAGGAGTAAGTGGTTCTTCTAGAAAGAATGATAACGTCTATTTTATGCATATATTTATGACGTTTTGTTATGATTATATACTATGTTTTTATGCTATTTAGAACTAAAAGATACTTAATACGCTTTGAAATGTTAAATTACAGTTAAAATGGGAGTTGGAATGCAAAAGGAGGAGAGACTCATAACTCCGATTGACGAGATTCAAAATGTTCTGAAAACTAGACACAATTCTGGACGACTTTCATGTTTTTTTGAAAATGGTGATTCCCAACGAACTCGTCGAGTTTAACACAAACTCGCTGAGTTGAATAGAAGCTTCGCGATTCTTAACGCTGACTTGGGGAATACGGGATTTTAATGAAGAACTCGCCGAGTTGGTGTCCAAACTCGTCGAATTGACGCTGAAAACTATAAATAGAGCCGAAAATTAGCCCTAATGAGAGATCTTACACCCTCGATTGATTCCTGCGATTATAAACCCCCAAGAAGCCGTTTTGAGGGTCTAGAAGGCGACCGGAAGGCCGTTAAGCTGACAGGAGCGAAGATCTAAAGGATTGGAGAGCAGATTCATGCCGGTAATCATGTGGTTCGTTTTTCTGACCAAGATTAATGTTCAAACATGATTCTATATGCAACTACTTTCTGATTCGGGTGTTAAAACCCTTTGCTTTGTGTTTATGATTAGATGAAACCTTGATTTTGTGGATTAATTGCTATTTGGATTGTTTTATTTGTGTTTAATTTATCTTGTTAAGCTTGTTAAAAGATCCTTATGTGTTAATGACAATTATTTTCTGTAAACTACTAAGTATATCGAGTTGTATGAACATCTGCTTGATTGCTTGCCTCTTATGATTTTGATGACCATCAAGATTGTAATCATAGTGTTATGAACATAACCTAGGGTTAATTAGAAAATAAGTAAATTAATGTGTGAGCATGTGTGATGACCAACCACATATGAGTTAATTGAACCAACCAATTTGATTAACTATTATTACAAGTCTTGCTTGATACGAACTGAACACTAGGAAACCTGTTAGTTTAATCAACTGATCACTGCTTGAATTGACTTGTTTGCTAAAGGATTAGCAATAGTGAACATGAACCTAATCATTTTAGAAATCGGTGAACATCAATAAATAAATCTGTGTGTGCAATTATCTATGATTTTAAGATGTAATTTGTCTAAATCAGAATACCTAAAGAGATTTGTCTTCCAGTCAGTTTATCGATGTTTGATGTGAAGTCGTATATAAAATATTTAATAAAACTCTTCTTATTGTTTATGTGTTTTGTGTAGCCTATAATCAAACATTATAAATTAATTCACCACCGTTCCCCTTGTGTTCGACATCCTTGCTTATCAAAGCTATACTATACTCGATCGGGTTCACTGCCTGTAAGGTGTGGTTTAGATGCGATAAACTATGAATTATAAATAAAAAACTAGTGAATTAAATATTCACATCAAGTTTTTGGCGCCGTTGCCGGGGAACGGTTTTCAATTAATTTAGTTTATTTGATTATTCGTTATTTGTTTTCAATTTGTTTTTAGATTTATTTTATTTTTATATTGTTTTCATTGATATCATATCACTTGTCGGGAAGGTTTTTTGTTATTATTTGCAGGAATTTGTGGTCATATGCATTGCTTGGTTTTACTTTTTGCATGGGTTTCGAGATTGCAAGCGAATAGGGAATTCTTGACTTGTTTAGTCTAGTACTTTGGTGATTTGTCCAACTCAATCCACGAGGCGTAGTATAGCAAGGCGTATCGAGGTAGTTAAGTGGAAGACCGAACTCTTCCTACTCTTGACTAGTTGGGTCAGCTCTTGTTCTACTTTTTAGTTAATTGTGCAAAGAAAATAGTCTGATAGGTCCCGAAAGTTTTTGCTTTCACAAACCACCTCTTGCATGCAAGGGATTTAATCAACAATTCTAGCTTGATTTCGACGAAGACGAGTGATCGTGATATCCTTTTTAGTTATTTTGGTTTTCTATTTTTTAGTTAGTTATTTTAGTGAGTTTTTATTTTTATTTTTATTTTTATTTTTAGTTTGTTTAAATTTTTGTTTTCCATGTTGATGCTCTTGATGTTTCAGATCTTTGCATAATTTTTGCCCTTCGGATGCTTTCAGAAATTTAAACAATTGGGGTCTAATGCTGATTTGTCACGCGAAAAAAGCCGTGAGAGAGTTTGAAGTTGACAATCGAGAATCACGACTTTTATTAAGTGTGGGGTGCGTGTCGATATTTGGAGGTATTATTATTCTGAAGAGTGACGTTTCCAACTATACGTGGATTCCTATGGCATGGAAGAGTTGTTCCCACACCATGAAGTTTTATTTCGACGCAATGTAGAAGTATCATCCCGGCTGCCACGACATGGTTGACACTTTCCTATGTCGTGGGGGAGCTTTTCATCGCAAGAAGGACGCTGCCATTCTAGATACCATGACGTGGCCACTACTTACGACGTTGTGGCCATGCTATTATTGTTATATGAATTTTTCCTCATTCAACGACACGGCGTGGTCGACACTTTCCCACGTCGTGGTCACTCTACATTGCATTAGTTTGCAATCTTTTGCACCACATTTTAGAAGTCGACGTTCTTGATTTTATTTTCCGGCACATTCAGAAGCAGCAATTTCAGTTTCCAGTCTTCCAGCAATTTATGCAACACCTTTTAGCATCCACATTCGATCTCGCCACTACTACCCCCGGGGAGTCTGTTCCAATTCTCTCTCTTTAATTTTATGTTCTTTAATTGTTTTAGCATGCAATGAGGACATTGCATCAAAAAAGTGTGGGGTAGGGGGTCGAATATAGGAATATAAGCTTATTGATAAATTAAATCTGAAAAATGACTAGGATTTAAAAATTATTAGAAATATTTGAAACAATAATCTAAAATTGAATCTAGTGAAAAAAAATTGTTGTGTTGAGATCTAGGTTGTTGGCGTTGTGTGGGACGATCCGATGCGAGTTTCAATGTTTATTTGAGCCAATATATGTTATAGTGTATTTGTGGCTTCCCTATCCTAGTGAAATTATGGAAAAAAAACACGACTTTGCTTAGTTTGAGGGCCGCAATATGTTTAGCATCGTGTACCAGAAATGTATCCAGGAGAGCTTATGTAGTCATTGCACATTAGACTAATATCTCTAACCAATAAGGGTTGAAGACTAAGTTCCATTGCTTAAGCATATATTTTTCTTAGGTTTTTAGTTTTGAGTGAAAAAAGTGAGTTATGAAGAAAAAAAAAGAGAAAAAAAAGTAAAAAAAAAAGTTGTGAAAAAAGAAAGAAAAAAAAGTTGAAAAAAAATTGTTGTTAAGTGAATGAGAGCTATCAAAGGATGAAGATCTTGAAGAAAGTGAAGAAATAAGACAATTTTCCAAGTAATTATTTATTGTAATTTTTTCTTCTAGGTTATTTTTATATATGTATGCTTGGGGGATGCATAAAATGAGCGTTGTTCAAAAGAAGTGGGCAAGTGTTTATGAAGATTGTGAGTATTTAGGATTGGGGATTTTTTTAGGAAAATTTAGACACAAATTCATGCATTGCAATCTTGAAGTAATGGAGAGGCTCAAAATGGATTGTCTTATGCGATGTTGTTATCTAAAGTCTTGATATGATAATAATAAAATCAGTTTTGCTTGGGGGCAAGCAAAAGGCTAGTGTGGGGTAGTTTGATAACGTCTATTTTATGCATATATTTATGACGTTTTGTTATGACTTTATACTATGTTTTTATGCTATTTAGAACTAAAAGATACTTAATACATTTTGAAATGTTAAATTACAGTTAAAATGGGAGCTGGAATGCAAAAGGAGGAGAAATGAGCTAAAAAGACGCAAAAAGGGTGTTGTTGGACAGCTTGACCCCTCGTCAGTATTTTGGCCATATCTCATGACTCATAACTTCGATTGACGAGATTCAAAATGTTCTGAAAACTAGAAACAATTTCGGACGACTTTCATGTTATGAGAAAATGGTGATTCCTAACGAACTCGTCGAGATTAACACAAACTCGCCGAGTTGAATAGAAGCTTCGCTAGGAACTGAACACATATGAGTTAATTGAACCAACCAATTTGATTAACTATTATTAGAAGTCTTGCTTGATACAAATTGAACACTAGGAAACCTGTTAGTTTAATCAACTGATCACTGCTTGAATTGACTTGTTTGCTAAAGGATTAGTAATAGTGAACATGAACCTAATCATTTTAGAAATCAGTGAACATCAATAAATAAATAAATCTGTGTGTGCAATTATCTATGATTTAAAGATGTAATTTGTCTAAATCAAACTACCTAAAGAGATTTGTCTTCCAGTCAGTTTATCAATGTTTGATGTTAAGTGGTATTTAAAGTATTTAATAAAACTCTGCTTATTGTTTATGTGTTTTGTGTAACCTATAATCAAACATTCTAAATTAATTCACCATCGTTCTCCTTGTGTTCGACACCCTTGCTTATCAAAGCTATACTATACTCGATCGGGTTCACTTCCTGTAAGGTGTGATTTAGATGCGATAAACTAGGAATTATAAATAAAAAACTAGTGCATTAAATATACCCATCAAAGAATACATTACATAGATAACTATACATATTTAAAGCAAAACTTCTTATAAAAGTATTTTCTCATACTCATGTCATTGACTATGGTCCTTATCATACTCACGACATTGACTATGATCATACCTTTTTCACAAGTATTTATTATTAGATCAACAAGGATATTGTTTACTATAAATTCATATTCTCAATATGAAATATAGAAAATAGATTTCAAGAAAGGTCACTTTTCTTAATAGACATCTACTAGAAGATATCAATATAGATTAGCCTGGATGTTTAATACATGCTATCCTAAAAAAATGTGTAAAGCTCGAGATCCACATGTGGATATGAAGAAAACATCTCAATGTTGCAATCATCATTTTAATGTAAAACCAAAAGGTATGCTTTTTATATCAAAATGAATAAAACATGTGTGTTTACTTGTGAAATCCCCATTTTCACGGCCAGAAAAGACCGATTTTGTTTATGCTTTATAATAATATAAGAGTAAATTTTTAAAGAAGGTGTTGTGGAATTTGTTCCCATAAAAATATAGATAAGAATTTATCAAAGCATTTCCGAAAAAATGTATTTTCATTACATTACAAAACTCGGGATGTCATTGTCAATACATATCAAAAGCATAAACCAAAAACAACATAGGCCCTACAACATTTCTATTTATTACTAATGGCCTATAATCCATAATCTCTCATCAGATCATCGCATCTATGCTCTTGTGTCATTACCTGTAATACAAGAAATTGAGTTGGTCAGGATGGGGAGCCTGGTGAGCACATAGGGTTTTCAACCCTCAATAATTAAGTTTATTATTATTTTCATCAAATCATTCAACTCGATTACCCGTTCCCATTATCCTCACTTTACGTCCCTAAGGCATCTATTATAAGGGACCTAGCCTAAGGATTTTCATTGGGGAGACAACACTGCTTAAATCACCCCAAGCTTAAACCTAACTTGTCCTCAAGTTAGAACAAGACTAAAATGAGCTCGGGATGAGCTAAAATAAAAAGGAAAAAGAAAGATACCATAGAACTTGGTCAACATCACTCAACATGGTCAGAATTAGTCCTTCATGGACCCTACGCGTCCTCAAAATGTTCCCCGCTTTAGAGCCATAAACCACATTCTCAACCACTTGATGGGTGAATAGATCACGGATGGATGTAGTCGCGGTGTGCAAGACAAAGGAAACAGAGATGCGCCCAGTGGGGGCACTTAAATCACCAATGCAGACCATAGTGCACGAAGGAAAGGCGCCTCTTCACACACTATGATTCCTACATTTGTCAGGCTAAAGTGTTTAATACGAAATAGGGTTTTGCAGCACGGCCTCCGGGCAAACATTCGGTTTCAGAGGCTTCTCCCTTGTACTGTCCTTTACAATTTACTGTCTCATCGTCGGGGCCTTTTCTCACCAAAAATCAAAAATAAAATAAAATAATAAAAATTCTACTTAACCTAAACTTAAACCTAACAACTTAAATCTTCAATCTTGAACTTCTGTTATTTGGCCTTCAGCCTCTTTGATGCTTGATATTCAGTCTTCTTAAATCTTCTCGTTTTTTTTTTAGAACTAAAGCCTTGAACTTGGATTCTTATTCTTCTTTTTGTGTTGCTCATTTTCTTCATTTTTTTCTTCTTTGTTTCTTTTTGTCTTCACTTTTCCAATTTCTTCATTTTTTTGTGTTTTCTTCTTTGAAGGTCTAAGGAATTTCGCCATGTAACAAATGATGGAGGGTAACATGAACACCTAATGATCATTGACAATGTGCCAAGATCAACTAAAAAGGGTGGGGAGTGACTCAAAAATGGGTGTTACCGAAAAGACTTGGTCCCAAAAGATGTGAATTGGGGGACCCACTTCAAAGTTCATCACGCACCTCAATGCAAGGTGTAATAAACAAAATCTATCTAACTATCTACTCTAGACCCCTAGAAAAATGATAACCTATCCTAAAAAAAGTGGTGAGAATCTAACTAAGCAAGGCTCGGACGAGACTCGGGAGTACTAAAGGGTACTCCCTCCAAAACCAAGATGTGAGTCTTCAATATCTTCAATATGCCTTATTGGGCTAATCTTTGCTCACACACATCGGTTTGACCAACCACATCCCTCCGCACCTAGACCCAATCAAGCTACCTGCATCTGACCCCCACACAAGCGGTCTTGAAATGGTCCGTGAGGCTCAAAACGTGTCCCACTTATCAAATACAAGGAATTTCATATCAAGACCCGGGACCAATCTATGATTCAATACTTATGACTCGGTGCTCTGGTACCTGTAGGGATGAGAAGACAAGAGAGAACAAAAATGCATGAACTTAAACTAGAATGTATCTAAAAAGTATGAAAATTAGAAAAGAAAGAAAGAAAAAATGCAATATTTTTGGAATTTTTATGCAATTTTTATGAATGACCTAAATGAGTTACTCTAAATGAAACTATATACAACCTAAATGCAATAAAAATAAAATATAAGAATACCTCACCCCAAGCTTAAAATTAAGCATTGTCCTCAATGCTTAGGATGAGAGTAAGGAAAGATCATACCGGGATGGTGGAGGAGGCCCGCGAGGACGGTATGGAAGCAACACATGGGTTGTACAATGATGTGTGGATGGAGTTCTTGGCCACCTAAATACACATGGATGAAAGCTTGGTCGCGCAAAGGAAGCATATGCAATGACTCAAAATTTTCTTATGAAGTGACACATTTGCGCGGGTACCCTCACAAACTTTGCGCGGGTGGTGGTTGGGTCGCGCAAATAAAGAATTAGCATCATTGGTCTCGCAAAGAAAGGGAAGGATTTGGTCTTGGCCGCGCAACAATCTGTGAGGGTGGAAGGCAGCCGCGCAATTAGTTGCGAGGGTGGCAGTCGGCCGCGCAGAACTTGCGCGGGTGGGGGAGCCGGCCGTGCAAACTAATCAGATGCAACCCCATGTTGGGGTAATTTGGAACTCGGAACCTGCGCGACTAGGGGTCGGTCGCGCAACGTTTGCGCGGGCACCCGCGCAAGTTGCATATTTTTGACACTTTTTTGCATACTTTACCAAGATCATTGCTAAACCTCAAGATGCTTATTTTTAACCAACTTCAAGCTTAGAAACACCAAAACTTCAAGCAAGATTATTTATTTACAATGCATTTATTTAACGTCTTTGCCAAGACATAACCCCGCTTCCGTCAATCTTCATAAATCGGGATTTCCAATGTTACGTTGTCGAATTCTCCCGTGTAAAAGACTTCATAAAATGGTTTCAAACATTTTCCATTCACTTTGAAGATTTGATTCGTTTCCAAACTCTTGATTTCAACCGCACCATGATCAAACACTTTTAAAACAATGAAAGATCCGTGCCATCGAGATCGCAATTTTCCCGGGAATAACTTTAAACGCGAATGATAAAGAAGAACTTTTTGACCCGAAACAAAGTGATTTTGGGTTATGTGCTTGTCATGAAACGCTTTTGTCTTCTCTTTGCACCTTTTAAACCTTTTAATTATATTCTTCTTGATCACTTCCATCATTGGAGGATTTAATATTCTTTGAGCCTTTCTCCTAGGCTTGCAATAATCTTCCATAAGAATCTTGTGTGTGCATACATTAGGGCTTATCCCGTTTATTGGCTCAATCACATCAACCCGATACAATGGAGAAATTTTGCTAGGGTACCTCACTGCTTCAAAGATGTTGAAGTGAATGATCTCTCCATCAAACTCCATGGTAATTTTTCCTTTATGGAAATCAATGATCGTGTGAGCGGTATTCATGAAAGGTCTTCCAAGGAGGATCATAGATGATTTGGAAGGAGTCTTCTCTTCAAGATCAATGACATAAAAATCCGCGGGAAATACTAGTTGATTGACTTGAACTAGTACATCCTCCAACACACCTCTTGGAAATACACTTGACTTGTCCGCTAATTGAATGATGACTCCGGTTTCTTCCAAAGGTCCAACATTGAGAGATTGAAAAACCGAGTATGGCATTACATTGATTGAGGCTCCAAGATCTAACATGGCACTTTCAACATGCAAGTCACCAATGGTACAAGGAATAGCAAACATGCCCGGATCCTTGCATTTGGGTGGAAGCTTCTTTTGGATAACCGCGGACACATTGGCATTGACTTGAATCTTTTCATTCGCCTTAAACTTCCTCTTATTAGTGCACAAATCCTTAAGAAATTTGGCATAGCGCGGAATTTTCTTTATGGCATCCAATAGTGAAATGTTGATTTGAACTTTGCGGAAAGTCTCAAGAATTTCTTTCTCTTCCTCTTGTTTCTTGGAAAAGGCTAACCGAGAAGGGAAAGGTGGTGGTATGACCAATGGCTTGATAGGTTTGTTGGAAGAGTTGGGTTGATCAATGTTGGGAACAACCGGTTCCTTTGAAGTAGCTTCAACCTTCGGAGGATCAACAATAATAACCTCATCTTCTTCTTCTCTTGAAACTCTTTTGGGGTTGCTTTCTCCAAGGGTTTTCCCACTTCTTAAAGTTATTGCATTCACATTGGGATTTTTCTCGGTTTGAGATGGAAGTTTACCCCTTTGTTCCATCTTGTTGAGAGCGGTGGCCAAGTCTCCAATTTGTGCTTGAATGTTTGAGAAAGTGTTCTTGGTCTCTTGTTGAAATTAGGTTTGGCTTTGAGCAAGAGAAGTGACGAGTTCTTGAAGGCTCATTTGATGGTTACCACTTGATTGGCCGTGTTGTGGAGGTTGTTGGTAATTTGGAGGGTTATAAGAAGTTTGTGGATATGGAGGTTTTTGGGAAGGATATGGCGGATGTTGGGGTCTCATCAAAATGTTTAGTGGATTTTGCTTTGGTGGGTATGGATTGTTTGGGTTATTCCTCCAATTTGGGTTGAAATTGTTTTGAAATCTCGTGGGTCTTGGTTGACCTTGATATCCGCCCATTGCATTCACATCTTCCGGTTCACTTCCAAGTGTGGGACACTTATCCGTGTAATGCCCCGTCATGGCACAAATACCGCATACCATCAATTGTTGACCACTTCCCACCACCATTTGACTTAGCACATTAGTCAAATCCAAGAGCTTTGATTCCAAGTGTTGAGTGTTGCTAACTTCGCCAACCACTTGTGGAGAATTTCTCTTCATTTCATTTCGAGTCCCAAAGTTCCTTTGATTTTGAGAAATGGTTCCAAAAAGTGATCTTATCTCTTGAGGTGTCTTGTTGAAGATGTCACCACCACTTGAAGCATCAATCATCCTTCGATCTTTTTCATTCATACCCTCATAAAATTGTTGAAG
Source organism: Lactuca virosa (assembly GCF_052849685.1). Classification (NCBI taxonomy): domain Eukaryota; kingdom Viridiplantae; phylum Streptophyta; class Magnoliopsida; order Asterales; family Asteraceae; genus Lactuca; species Lactuca virosa. The sequence continues at coordinate 433,215,962 of NC_136430.1, forward strand.
AAGTAGGTGTTCGGGTATGTTGTGTTGAGGACAACTTGTACACAAGTTGTTGAATCGCTCCCAAAAATCATGAAAGGTCTCATTCTGCCCTTGACGAATCCCCAAAATGTCGCTTCTTTGACTTGATATCCGGGAGGTGGGATAAAACTTGCTATTGAAGGCTTTGAGTAACTCTTCCCATGTGTGAATAGATCCCGGTGGTAAGTTGAATAACCACTCTCTAGCTTTATCTTCCAAGGTGAGCGGGAAGGCGGTTAGCTTGAAATCATCCAATGTCACATTTTCGGGCAACATGCTAACACATATCATATGAAAGGACTTCAAATGCCTTTGAGGATCTTCTCTATCTAAACCATGGAACTTGGTGAGTTGATGTATGAAACTTGACTTCAATTCAATTCCTCGACGGTTTACGGGATAAACAATACCAAGAGGTGTATGAGTAACATCCGTCTCCATCATTTGTCTAAGTGTCAACTCTTGAGGGGGATTGGGTAGATTGGGGTTATTGGGATATTGTTGCATGTAATTGGGTGGTTGTTGGTAAGGTGTATATGGGTATGGTTGGTGATTGTAGATTGGTGGTGGATAAGGTTGGTAGTTAGGGTATTGGTTGTAGGGAGGTTGTTGTTGGGGGTACATTGGGTTTTGGTACATTGGAGGGTGTTGGTAATTGGGTTGATTTGGGTAATGTACTTGTTGAACTTGAAAAGCATTGTTTTGAGGTTGGTTGTTTTGGTGGAATTGTTGGTTTTGTGGTTGTGGTGGTTGATAATTGGGTTGGTTTTGAGGAGGGGCTTGATTCCAAGGTGGCATATCAATGAGAGGTTCTTGTTGTTGTTGTTGTCTTGGTTGTTGGGGTGGGGTATTGGCATCTTGATTGTTTGGATTTGGGTTGGGATTGTGAGGTGGAGTGTGATTCATGGCTATGTAGTTTTCAAACGGAATGTCTTCAAAGGAATGACCAACAATTGGAGAACTCGGCTCAGTGTCGGTATCACTTGAAGTGTGAACTTGGTATTCTATGTTGATTAGTGGAGAAGAGGAAGAAGCTTGAACTAGTTGTTGTTGCTTTGCTTGTTTGGCTAACTTTTTCAACCTTTTTGCTTCTTTTTCAATTTCCGGATTGTAGAGTAGTTCACCGGTTCTTGTAGACCTAGGCATAAACAATCAAATAACAATAACCAATTTCCCCGGCAACGGCGCGAAAACTTGATGGGATGTCAAGTGCACCAAGCAAATTACACCCTTTGTTTGAAAATAAAACGTAATATAATGGTAAAAAGGGGTATCGATCCTCGGGGAAATGGTTGTATTCAATCACCAATGCAATCTAAAAGAACTATTGTAAATAAACTAACTAACTACAATTAAACTAAAAGGGGGGGGGGGTGTTATGATTGCTTGAAAACTAAAAGACTTGAATAACTAAAAACTTGCAATTAAGCAAGATAGTGAGATGCTCAAATGTTGGGAACAATTGGTTAACCAAGGCAATTCAACACAATGAACATTTGTGTGCTTATCATTAGGATTCAACATGAAGCTTATCATTCATCCCAAATTGGTTATAGCAATCATGAAGCATGATATGCCAAGATTCCTCTTAGGTAGTATGGAGGTTGGGGAAGCCCACACCACACCTTCTTAATCAAGATCAAGGGTTTAATTGAAGCAATTGAACCCAAGAAGTTAATTAGCCTTAAGAAAGAAGGAATCCCCAATTCCTAGAGGATGTCAATGCTTACACATCCATAAAGGAGCTATGATTCATAAACTAGAGATGATTTTTACCATCATAAAGCCCTTGTTCTAAGTTAATTCAATGATTCAATGCAAAACCAAAGAAATAAACTAACAATAGCTCATTCAAGTGCCAAGCTCATGATCAAAGCATTAAACAAGCATAAGAAATATGATCTAGAACCATAAACATAAGATAATTGATAATCTAGCATGAATCCTTCAAAAACACACAAACATTCAAAGGTTTTAACCAAAGTTAACAAATATAGAGAGTTTAGCCACTCATGGCAATAGAACAACAATCACAAAAGTCTAATTGCATAAAGAAACTACCAATAACTTGGAAAGATGAAAAGAAATGAGTCTTGAGCTTCAAAATCGCCTTCTTCAGCTCTCCAATGGTGTCCAAATCGAAGTTATGGATGATAGATCTGATCCCCCAAGGTTATGGTGAGCTAAATGACCAAAATGCCCAAACTGGGCAGTTATGCGGGTACCCGCGCGACGAAAATTCCACCCGCGCAAATGTTGTTGTAATGCTATTGGTCCTTCATTCTACCACTCCACCCTTCCACTACCAAAGATTCCTTTGGTCCCCTCCATATCCATGTGATTCAAATCAACCAATCATCTTTTAGCTTCAAATGTGGATGCTCCAAACCCAAATTAATTATCCATGATCCATCTTCACAAGCCCACTTCATCCAAGCCTTTATCTTTTTAAGCCCAAATCTCCTTTGGTGGATCCGCCAAGCCCAATAGCGCCTCGAGAGCCCACAAGTCCGTCTTCGCTTTAATCTATAATCGCGATAAGCTCCAAAACCCTGTAAAATACCTTATGCAACATAAAAAGCACCCGGTACGATCCATACTAAAGAAAATAAATAAAATACAATGCAATAATGATAAAAAGATCTAAAAATCTAAAATAAAATAATAAAAATAAGCTATCAACACTGATTTGGGGATACCTCAGCAATTTATGTCAAATAAGGCAACCATGAGGGGGACGGAGTACACCGGTGAACACATCGTTCACAAACACCTACAGGTTGCGAGCTTGCTAGCGTTCCACTAGACTGCCTAGAAAAGTTTGTGGTAATCATCTATACTCTGCTATATGACTGGAACATCGTCAACATTGAGGCATCTCATCATTTTATTTCATCACACATCAACTATTTCATCAACCCATGTTTTACCCAACATATTTGTAGATATATTCAGTCTAGATCTGAAAAACAAATTTTAAATCTTTCATCCAGCATAGATCTCAGGATATAAAATACATAGACAGTTTAGATCAGAAAAAAAACAAAGAAGTTTAAATCTTTCATCCAGCACAGATCTCAAGTAAACTGATAATATGCACACATAGCACGTAATTTATATAAAATACTTCATATCTATGTGTAAGATGAAAGTAACTATGCACTCACTTGATAAGGTGGTGGTTCCAACTAAAACAACGCTTCGATTCTTAAAAATATGATTTCCTTTGACGAAACCGGGAGGTTTGCTTGAAAATCGGGCTCTGCGGGGGCGGGGCTTTCCGAACCGACAAGCTCTTTTTCTCGGAGCCTTGGGCACTCTGGGGCTTTCTTCTAGTGCTAGGGAGGTTTCCTAGGCTTGGGGGTGTTTGGGAGGTTTAGAGAGAGAGAGAGAGAGTAGAGAGAGAAAGAAAGAGTGGAAGGTGTATGAAATAAGGTTAGCCTCGCACCTCCTTATATAGGCTGAAGCCTCGGTACGCAGGGCGTTCCTGCGAGGAGCGCAACGCGTTCCTCTGTACGCAGGACGTACCCTCGTACGCACTGCGTAGGAGCGGGGCGCGGGTAGCGAGGTTCGTACATTACGTGTCAACCATCCGATGGAGCGACGTGGCCGAACCGAGGCCTAGTCTTTGCGAACGCGGGGCGTTCCCTCTTCCTATGTAGGGCGTTCCCTCGGACACATCATCGCAAATTACACCCTCGACTTCTAAAATTTGTAACTTTCGCATACGAGATCCGTTTTCGATGTTCCTTATATCCATGCATAGGTGGGAGCGTACTCTACAACTTTCGTTTAGACTCCGTCGGCTAATTTTGACTTTATTTTTAAAGTTATACTTTTAACAGGCCGGGACAGGAAAAGACCGTTAAAAATTCATTGCTTTGTTGTCCGACGTCCGTTTTCGTCTGTCTTTTTATTGTTGAGCTCCTATTGACGAGATCTTCGATTCTCGATTAGGTTGTGTCGGCTAAAAATCGCTCGATCTAAAATTCGAACTCCGGGCTGCACACTGTTATGCCAAATCTTAGAAAATTCATAACTTCCTCATACGAAGTCAGATTTGGGCGTTCTTTTTATGCACGCTCTCGGTTTAACGTATGCTACGACTTTCGTTTAGATCGCTAAGGATAAAAATCACTTTATCGTAAACTCACTTTTTACATCACACAACGTCGTGCCGGTTTTGTCGCGAAACTTCGAAAGGTCATAACTTCTTCGTTATAACTCGGATTTCGGCGTTCTTTATATCTCCGGAATCCTTGTCACGACCACTACAATTTTCTTCATAGATATCGGGTTTATATAACATTTTATTTTTTACGTATATTTTCATTCTTATCTTATTATATCATTATAAACAAGTATAAAACATATAAATTCACATAATATTCAAGTAATTCCTCTTTATTACTTCAAAATAAGTTACATTTGTTGACCCTAACTATTACATCATCGAATTAATGATTAGCCTCGAAACACGGGCGTTACAATTCTTTCCCCTTAGGATGATTCCGTCCCCGGAATCATGCATCAGCAAACAAATACGGATAGCGACTCATCATGTCACTCTTCGTTTCCCAGGTGAGGTTTGGCCCATTCGTATGTTTCCATTTCATAAGCACTAAGTCGACCATCTTGCATCGCAACTTCTTCGTCTTACGGTCAACAATCGCCTCCAGCTCTTCAATTAGCCTCTTCTTTTCATCCATCCTTAACTCATAAATTGGAATTATGTCGAGAACTTCTCCCGTGAACTTCCTCAAATAACACACATGAAAAGTGTTATGAATACCATCTAGTTCTTCTGGTAGTTCTAGCTTGTAAGGTTGGTTCCCAATCCTCTGAAAAACTTTGAACGGTCCAATGAACCTTGGACTCAACTTTCCTCTTTTCGCAAATCTTATAAGTCCCTTCCAAGGTGAGACTTTAAGCAAAATTGAATCCTCAACTTCGAATGTCACCGGTCGCCTCTTCTTGTCAGCATAGCTCTTTTGATGATCCTGAGTTGCTAACATCCTTTCCCTAATCACTTTCAGCCTTTCAGTAGTCTGGTGGACTATCTCGGGGCCCATAAACTGCTTTTCTCCAGCTTTAAGCCAACATGACGGGGTACGACACTTCTGTCCATACAAAGCTTGATAAAGTGCCATCTTGATGCTCGAGTGGAAACTATTATTGTAGGAAAACTCTACCAGAGGTAAGTTCTCATCCCAGTTACCTTGGAACTCTAGGGTACATGCTCTCAGCATATCTTCCAGTGTTTGAATCGTTCTTTCGCTCTGACCATTAGTCTACGGATGGTAGGCTATACTTAAACACAACTTCGTACCCAATTCCTCTTGTAGACTTCTCCAAAACCTTGACGTGAAATGACTATCACGATCTGATACAATCGTTAAAGGAACATCGTGAAGTCTTACTACATCCTTCGCGTAAGCATTTGCAAGCTTATCCATAGACCATCTCTCATTGGCTGCTATGAAGTGTGCACTCTTAGTGAACCAATCAACGACCACCCAAATCATGTCATGACCGTCCTTCGTTCTGGGAAGTTTAGTAACAAAATCCATGGTGATGTCTTCCCATTTATCCATGGGTATAGGTAAAGGTTCTAAACTCCCAAATGGTTTCTGATGTTGTGCCTTAACTCTCGCACAGGTTACACACTCGACCACATACTTTACAACATTGAGCTTCATCGTCGGCCACCAATAGTAGGGTTTCAGATCCCTATATATTTTTGTGCTGCGAGGATGAATCGGGTACATGGTCTTGTGAGCTTCTTCCATTAGAAGAACTCTTATTCCTCCCGTCTTAGGTACCCAAATCCTATATTGGAATACCTTCAATCTATGATTATTTGTACCAAACACCAACGTTTTGCCCAAACATTCTTCCTATCGGTCATTTTCTCTGAAGCTTCTTCCTGAGCTTTCTTGATGCTTTCCACAATCGTTGAGACAACTTCAATTCTTAATGCTCTTGGCCTTCTTCTTTCAAGGCTCACTTTTCGACTTAGAGCATCAGCTACGATATCTTCTTTACCAGTGTGGTAAAGTATCTCACAATCATAATCTTTGAGTAACTCTAGCCAGCGTCGTTGTCTCATATTCAATTCTTTTTAATCAAAGAGATAATGGAGACTTTTATGATCAGTGAAGAGTTTGCACTTCGTGCGGTAAAGATAATGCCTCAATATCTTTAATGTGAATACTACCGCTGCCAACTCCATATCATGAGTGGGGTAGTTTTTTTCGTGCTCTTTCAGTTGTCTCGATGCATATGCTATCACCTTATCCCTTTGGGTCAGAACACAACCTAACCCAACTCCAGATGCATCACCTTATCCCTTTGGGTCAGAACACAACCTTATCCCTTCGTGCTCTTTCAAATGCGTCTTCATGTTTCTCACTCCATGTATATGTAGCTACTTTATGGGTCAAAGCTGTCAATGGAGCAGCTATCAAAGAAAAAGCCTTGGATAAACCTTCGGTAATATCCAGCTAATCCTAGAAAGCTTCGAATCTCTGTGGGACTCTTTGGTCGTTCCCACTTCATCACAACTTCAATATTTGTTGGATCAACCATTATTCCTTCTTGGTTGACCACATGACCCAAGAATTAGACTTCTCAAATCCAGAAATCACATTTGGAGAACTTTGCGTGCAACTTCTCCTTCTTCAAAACTTCTAACAGTTCTTGCTGGTGCTTGCCATGCTCCTGCTGGCTCTTTGAGTAAACCAGAATGTCATCTATGAACACTATCACAAATTTATCGAGGAATGGTTTACAAACCCTATTCATCAAATCCATGAATGTTGCTGGAGCATTGGTTAGTCCAAATGACATAACCAAGAACTCATAATGTCCGTATCTTGTTCTGAATGCGGTTTTCTCAATATCCTGCTCTCTTACTTTCAGCTGATGATATCCTGACCTAAGATCGATCTTTGAGAAATAGCTCGAACCTTGCAGCTGATCGAATAGGTCATCAATCCTTCGTAATGGGTACTTGTTCTTTACTATTTCCTTGTTCAGCTCTCTGTAGTCTATGCACATCCTCATTCTTCCATCCTTTTTCTTTACGAATAACACCGGAGCTCCACAGGGTGATGAACTAGGTCTTATGAAACCATTATCTAACAACTCCTGAAGTTGCGTCATAAGCTCCTTCATCTTCGTTGGTGCTAATCGGTATGGTGCTTTTGCTATTGGCGTTGATCCTGGAAACAAGTCTATTCGAAACTCTACTTGTCTATCATGGGGCAATCCAGGAAGATCTTCGGGAAAGACTTCCGGATAGTCACACGCCACTGGTATTCTTTGCATCTCCTTCTTCTCCTTCTTAGCATCTATCACGAATGCCAAGTATGATGTCCATCCTTTAGACAAACATTTTATGGCTTTTATCAGGGAAATGATTCCAGAATTTACTCTGCGTTTATCCCCATACACCATAAATGACTCTTTTCCAAGTGGGTTTACTCTTACTATCTTCTTCTTGCACAGTATCTTGACATCATTGGCGCTAAGCCAATCTATTCCTAGTACGATGTCGAAACCATTCAACTCAATGGGTAACAACTCCTCGTGGAATTCGTTTCCGTTCAAGTCGATGACGATGTTTTTAATGCACTCGCTAGCACTTATGAATTTGCCACTGGCAACTTCTACAACTAGAGCATTATCAAGTTTATCTACAGGCAATGTTAGTCTTCCACCAAATTTGTGTGATATAAAGGAGTAATTTTCTCCAGAATCAAATAATATATTGTCAGGCAATCCATTTACAAGAAAGGTACCTGAAGCGCCATCTGTTGCATCCTTTGCGGCTTCTAGTGTCATCTGGAAAGCTCTCGCCTTCGACTTCGGTGAGAAATTGGACCTTGATGCCTCCTTTTTCTTCGATCAGTCCCTCGAAATGTGCCCTTCTTCAATTCACGCATAACAAACTTTCTTGTTGAAGGTGCACTCATTAGCATAGTTCCCAGGCTTTCCACACTTAAAACAGGTGACTTCTCCGTCACATTTTCCAAAGTGCTTCTTCTTGCACTTCTCGCACCACTTTTCTCCGCTTCCTCCTCCTCCAGACTTCCTTGAACCAAACTTGTTCTTCTTGTTGGACCTTGCAGATCCCTCAAACTTCCTATTTTTGCCAACCTCAACCTTGTTGGCGGCTCTTCCCTTGATCATTTACTCAACAGACTTGGCAACGCAGATAGTTGCCTCCAGAGTAGGTGCCTGGCGTACTGGCACCGCGTACTCCCATGGAAGTCCCTTTGCTTACTTGTCGACTTTCGTCAGCTCGTCTGGAACGATGCGCAAAGCAAACTCCATTTTGTCTGTGAAGGCATTGGTGTATTCATCAATGGACATGCTTCCCTTCTTCAATGTCAGGAATTGGTTCTCTAGCTCAAGCAGATTTTGAGCCGAGCAGTACTTGCGCTTAAAGTGAACCAAAAACTCTACCCATGTCAGTTGTAGTGGCTCATTAGGGCTTATGGTCTTCCCAGAGTGTTCCATCAGCGAACATCGCCTCCTCTGAACTGACGTATTGCATATGTGGTTTGCAGCTTGCCCTTGCATCCACATGTTATGAAGGCCAAATCCATCTCTGATATCCAGTCCATAACTCCAATTGGATATTCCTTCCCAGTGAAAGTCGATCGCTTGCATGTTGTGAAGTATTTATACTTGCATTCGTTCCTCTCGACTCCTTCATCTTGGTTGTTCCTCCTAACCACTGGCGGTTCAGATTGACCAACGGTCCTACTGTAGTCCTCCTCTTCTGACTGTCTGTCATTCAGTTCTGGTTGTTCAACAGGCATCGAAGGTTCATCTATGTTATTCAGCAACATTTGCCTCATTTCTTCCCTCTGTTCAGCCATCATAGCGTGAATCATGGCTTGTACTCTAGCCATCGTGACTGGCTCAGGAGCAGCTTCTACTATCGGCACTTGCTCATTCACTTGGGGACGAGGCTACTGATTCCTGTTCCCAATTTTATTTTCGATTCCACTTCGGGTTCTTGCCATTTCGATTTATACACCAAAGTAGGTGAATTTAGATCTTTATTTACGATTGATGTTTAAATCCTCCTTATCACTCCGAAACATTACATGCTAGTTCTAAAATCGTAATTGAACGCTTAGAATCCTGAACACATAAGGTTTCCAGATCCGGTCGGCAATAGACCATAGATCTGAAAAAATAATAGCATATAAGGCAAACATAAAGCATTTAGCACATAAAATCATTTTAGGCATCTTTCCTAAAATGAACTAGTGCCCGTGTCTAAAATATGGTAGAAACTCATCTCACGATCATCGCTTAGAATTCCAAGTTTAAGTCTAGAAATCCTACAAATTCCTAGTTCGCCTAAACTAATGCTTTGATACCAACTGTGACATCCCCATTTTCATGGCCAGAAAAGACCGATTTTGTTTCTACTTTATAATAATATCAGAGTAACTTTTTAAAGAAAGTGTTGCGGAATTTGTTCCCATAAAAATATAGATAAGAATTTATCAAAGCATTTCCGTAGAAATGTATTTTCATTACATTACAAAACTCGGGATGTCATTGTCAATACATATCAAAATCATAAACCAAAAACAACATAGGCCTTACAACATTTCTATTTATTACTAATGGCCTATAATCCATAATCTCTCATCAGGTCATCGCATCTATGCTCCTGTGTCACTACCTGCAATACAAGAAACTGAGTGGGTCAGGCTGGGGAGCCTGGTGAGCACATAGGGTTTTCAACCCTCAATAATTAAGTTTATTATTATTTTCATCAAATCATTCAACCCGATTACCCGTTCCCGTTATCCCCACTTTACGTCCCTAAGGCATCTATTATAAGGGACCTAGCCTAAGGATTTTCATTGGGGCGGCAACACTGATTAGGGGATACCTCAGCAATTTATGTCAAATAAGGCAACCATGAGGGGGATGGAGTACACCGGTGAACACATCGTTCACTAACACCTACAGGTTGCAAGCCTGCTAGCGTTCCACTAGACTGCCTAGAAAAGTTTGTGGTTGTCATCTATACTCCGCTAGATGACTAGAACATCGTCAACATCGAGGCCTCTCATCATTTTATTTCATCACGCATCAACTATTTCATCTACCCATGTTTTACCCAATATATTTGTAGATATATTCAGTCTAGATCTGAAAAACAAAGTTTAGATCTTTCATCCAGCATAGATCTCAGTATATAAAATACATATACATTTTAGATCTGAAAAAAAACAAAGAAGTTTAGATCTTTCATCCAGCACAGATCTCAAGTAAACAGATAATATGCACACATAGCACGTAATTTATATAAAATACTTCATATTTATGTGTAAGATGAAAGTAACTATGCACTCACTTGATAAGGTGGTGATTCCAACTTAAACAACGCTTCGATTCTTAAAAATATGATTTCCTTTGACGAAACGAGGAGGTTTGCTTGAAAACCGGGCTCTACGGGGGCATGGCTTTCCGAACCGAAAAACTCTTTTTCTCGGAGCCTTCGGGCGCTCTGGGGCTTTCTTCTAGTGCTAGGGAGGTTTCCTAGGCTTTGGGGGTGTTTGGGAAGTTTAGAGAGAGAAAGAAAGAGTGGAAGGTGTATGAAATAAGGCTGGCCTCGCACCTTCTTATATAGGCCGAAGCCTAGGTACGCAGCGCGTTCCAGTGAGGAGCGCAGCGCGTTCCTCTGTACGCAGGGCGTACCCTCGTACGCAGTGCGTAGGAGCAGAGCGCGGGTAGCGAGGTTCATGCATTACATGTCAACCATCGTATGGAGGATCGTGGCCAAACCGAGGCCTAGTCTTTGCGAACGTGGGGCGTTCCCTCTTCCTGCGCGGGGCGTTCCCTCGGACACATCATCGCAAATTACACCCTCGACTTCTAAAATTTGTAACTTTCGCATACGAGCTCCATTTTCGATGTTCCTTATATCCATGCGTAGATGGGAGCGTACTCTACAACTTTCGTTTAGACTCCGTCGGCTAATTTTGACTTTATTTTTAAAGTTATACTTTTAACAGGCCGGGACAGGAAAAGTCCGTTAAAAAATCATTACTTTGTTGTCCGACATCCGTTTTCGTCTGTCTTTTTATCGTTGAGCTCCTATTGAATAGATCTTCGACTCTCATTTAGGTTGTGTCGGCTAAAAATCGCTTGATCTAAAATTCGAACTCCGGGCTGCACACTGTTATGCCAAATCTTAGAAAATTCATAACTTCCTCATACGAAGTCAGATTTGGGCGTCTTTTTATGCACACTCTCGGTTTAACGTATGCTACGACTTTCGTTTACATCGTTAAGGATAAAAATCACTTTATCGTAAACTCACTTTTTACATCACACAACGTCGTGCCGGTTTTGTCACGAAACTTCGAAAGGTCATAACTTCTTCGTTATAACTCGGATTTCGGCGTTCTTTATATCTCCGGAATCCTTGTCACGACCACTACAACTTTCTTCATAGATATCGGGTTTATATAACATTTTATTTTTTACGTATATTTTCTTTCTTAATTTATTATATATCATTATAAACAAGTATAAACATAAATTCACATAATTCACATAATATTCAAGTAATTCCTCTTTATTACTTCAAAATAAGTTACATTTGTTGACCCTAACTATTACATCATCGAATCAATGCTTAGCCTCGAAACACGGGCATTACATTACTATGAAATAGCGGGAGCATAGTGAGATTCCTAATCTTGTATGAATGAGAAATACTTAATCATGAGAAATTACATTCTGACCATTCCAGGCCCTTCACCTTGACTCGAAATGTGTTTCTAAAATGAAAGACTTAGTAAGGACAAGATACATTCGTGGAATGTAAAATCTATAGAGATAGATAAAATAAATGTTAAAAGTTTTATATACTTATGCATATATTGAAAATATCTTAAAAGAGATCAAGATAGAAGATTCCTTTGGAGGAAACTTAACATTGTCACATGGCACTAAGTTTGAGCCAGCCTCAAAAGAATCTAACTCATAGGTTTGAACTAGCTGAAATGACTTGTATTCAATTTTCTTAGAAATGGAATCCATCATTTATGTCATATTATGCATAAGACCTGGTATATAATCGTGCTATGAGCATATCCTAATATACTAATTAGATACATGGTTAAGTCACCGGATGACTATAGGAACATTCTATGAGTGCTTTAGAAGAACTAAGATAATGTATATGATACAATTAGTTTAGAATAAAATCTTCATGTAAAGAGCTACATAAGATTCTGATTTCTAAGCAAATATGGATAATTATGAATTGTAATTGGTTTATGACTTCATTGTGGGATGAAGAGTAAGTTTTGTTGAAATGAGGTCCAACCAAAACAAAATGACACAATATACTAAAAAATAAGAATACACTCCTCTATAAGTTGAAATCTAGTATGATTGGATGAATGAGTTCATTGAAAAACTATGTTGATTTATTCCATTCAAGAATCCCATAGAAATCTTTATGAATTCGTGAGTATACTTAATCAAGCTAAGAAACTCTATGTCACGAAAGAACACCAATAATATACTCCAATATATTTCACTATAACTAGAGTAAAGTCAAATATAGAGATGATAGTATTCGCAGAATTCACACAAATTAATTTTAGTCGAACCCATTAATTAAGCATTTCTTCTAAAGCTAAGTATGAATGGTCACAATTTAGCTATAAGACTTTATTATTCTAGAAATGGGATTTTGATTTGGATTTAGTATTTGGATATTGGAACATTATGACAACAACTATGATATAATGTTTTGATATACTGGGATACGATCATAACATTAATACTTGTTGTGTTCTATGTGAATATAGTTTAATCCATGAATAATGTTATTATTCTAAAAGTTCATAGCCGGTTATAATTTTGGGAGCAATTATGAAGTAAGACTAATATGAATTGGATTGGTTGACTTTCATTAGATGAAGGTAGGCAATGGGTTGTAACGAAGTTTCACAGGCACTTGTTAGAGAACTAGTATTGAACTAACCCGCATCAAGATCATCTCATGGATCGCTATCATGAATGATAACTGATTAAAATGTACTATCTTTGTATCCTTAACACATGAGATACATAGTGGGACTAAAGTGTAGGGAAAACTGTGCTTAGATATGGTCAAACGTTGGTCCTTAATCGGGCAGTTATAAAAGCCATTTTCAGGTATAGTGTGAACTATGCAAGAGGCTTATGTGGTCAAGATGGTATTTGTTCCTCTTATGTGTTGAGAGTTAGACATCTAAGGTGCCTTACCAAAAGTTGAACACCATATGAGATTGATTGTGATCCGTATCTCATGTTTAACATGATGTCTGTAACAAAGGGATAACTGATAAACTTACCTTATACACCAATTGTAGCTTGGAGCTTTTTGGGAATTGGGCGTTGATAGAATGGCATAAAGTCATATGTTTATGGAGGTAGTGAAATGTTTCTAGACGTTCACCACTATCTATATCAGTCTAATATGAATCTTGCGCAAGTGGGAGATTGAAAGATCTAGTATGCTCAAGAATCATATTAAAGTGATATTGCTAATTAACATATGATACTAAAGGGTCACACTAACAACAACTTGATATAATTGATTATTTACTAGAAATTGATTTTGATAAATATTCAATAAACTCTTATAATTAAATTGGGAATTATTTATTTCTAGGAAATAATAATTTTCATTACTAAGTAACATTATATATAATTCATAGGGTATAAATTAATAAGTCATGCACAACATTTTAGAGTAGATAAATTCTTTTGTCTTTTACCAAAAAGTTAAAGTTTATATTTATAAACTTGGTTTATAAAATATAAAGGTTTTGTCTTCTTTTTTTTATTATTTTATAAAATAAGAGTAAAAAAAGAAAGAGTATGGCTTTTAAGATAGTTTAATATAAAGTAATGAGAGGCATGGTGCTTTCAAGTGTTTATTCAAAAGAATAGCATGATCTTATACTTATTTAATGTAAAGTAATGAGAAGCATGGAGAACAAATCTAGCTAGTAGATGCATGGGTGCTTAATGGTTAAAGACCCATGTATATTATGCATGCTATATATATGAGAGTGAAGATTTCATTATTTGGCTTGAACATGCGCAAAACCATAACATTCTAGACATGTTACTTTCTCTCATTTCTTCTTAAGTCATGAATATATTACTTGCTTTTATACTCTCTCAAAGTTCATACTTTGGTTATGAACTTCAAGCTTAAGAGATTAAGAGTTTTCTTACAAGACTAGCATTTTAAATCAAGTTGACAACTTGTTGGTGTCTCTAAAGTTCATCATTCTTCATCAACTTCCAAGCCTCCCAAGAGGTTCCAAAGAACTACAAAGGTTGTGATTTCTTCATCTTCTTCTTTGGTGCTTGTTTTCTTTCCAAACTTTGCAAGAAAATCATTGGTGGGTTATAAACTTGGTTTATGTTATTCAAAATATTATAAGTCTTCCGTTGCGAAAAAATCATGTTTTTGAAACTAATTGTAACACTTGAAATGGGTATGTTTCCTTTTAGCCCTTCGTATTTAATGTTGGATTAATGTCTAAGTCCATAACTATAATTGGTATGTACTTGACCCGACTCGGCATGGTCCATTTGGGTTGCATGGCATCGGAACATTTGGATAGACCGTTTATGAGGAAAAGACATTTTGTGACATATTAATATATTATAAGTTCTAATATATTAATATGAAATCATGTTATTTAATTAGTATTGATCAAGAATTAATTTGGACTTAATTTAGTGATCAAAAAGAGACTAATTAAATATATGGGGATTGATTGTGTAAATCATTCATTCTTATATATGTGGGTTTATGATCCAAGATTCCTTTATGTTGGGTTTAACCCATGTGGTGATCCATGGATACTCCATGGAGGTTAAAACCCATGGAGCATAAGGAATGGGAAAAGTCATGAGTTACATGGTGTAATCCTAATAGCCACACTATATAAGAACCCCTTTAGTTCAAGAAATTGGCACTAGTGATACATATTTGGAGGGCTAGCCGATTTGAACATGTATGTCTTCTTCTCATGGTTATTCCAAGAGTTCATGATGTTGTGTGAACCATTTGAGGTGTCACACTTGGGGCACTAGGCTCTCAAGCTTCATGGAGTCAAGCAACAACAACAAGGTATGTATTATATCTATTTTATTATCCTAGTATCAATGTTTTGGTATGCTAGTTAGGATAATACCTTGGATAATCATATTTGTATGTATAATAGAGAAAACATAGATCCAAGGTATTTAGGGTTGCATGTACACTTAGGAGTGTTAGAATGCTCAAAACCCATCATTTAAAACATTACATTTTGGTCCTTGTGGCCAGTACGCGGGGCGTACCATAGTGTACGCTTAGCGTACTAGTTGGAGATGGTCGTGAGCATCAACCTCATACGCTGGGCGTACGAGGGTTACACGGGGCGTAAGCTGGCCAGGGGCAAACCCTAATTTTTAGGGTTTGTGCCCTATTTAAGCCTCATTAAGTCACCTACTGGACATTTTAGACCAACCTCCACCCTTTAAAACCCCTAATTCATCACTTTGCCTAGTGTGGTGCCCTTGTGCTCTTGTTTTGATCATTTGAGGGTTTTGTGCATCTTGAAGTGGTAGAAGAGGAAGCTTGAAGACTTATTCTTTGGAGAGAAGCTTAGAGATCCAGCTTTAGCACCTACATTGCATGGATTTTGAGGAATAAAGTTCAAATCTTGTCATCTCATTTCATAGATCTATTTCCTTGGCTTGTTTTTTGCTTTTTGGTCCCTTTTTGGTTGGTTTGTAAGCTAAGGTCGTTTTTAGAGCTTATCCTTGTAGATCTGGGCATATTAAGGGCTTCTTAAGCATAAAAGTGCAAACTTTATGGTGGTTTTGGTCTCATGCATGTGTTAAGTCATTTATTAAGCTCTTTTGAGCTCTAAAGCCCCACTAAGCCATGCATGCACATAAAGTTAGCAACTTTACATGATAAACCACCTTAGGGAAGTCAGATCTAGGTTTTGGGTCAAAGTTTTAACCGAATAAGTGATGAATAAGGAAGGTTGGCAAAGCTGAGGAGTGCGTTGGGCGTACAAGCTGGTACGTCGAGCGTAAAAGCCTCCATGCGAGTACACTTAGCGTACGGGCTGAGTACGCCCTGCGCACTCAACAGTTAGGCTTCAGAAGTTTTGGGCTCATGGTATTGGGTCATGTTTGGACTATGGAGGATTAGGGCCTTGTTGGGCAATCAAAATGATATTTTGGGCTAAGGATGTTTAATTGGATTTTAGTTGAAGGCCCATAAAGGGGGTTTGGGCCCAATTTGGAAAATTGGGCCATATGTGGGCTTTGGATGATTATTTTAGAAATTGGGCTTTTTGGACATTTGGATTGGGCCTTCGCCTTGGGCTAAGTTAGGGGCAGGGTAAAAAGGTATGTTACCCTAGTTTGGACCCTTAGTGTGAGTCAGGATCCATATATTAATTGGATATTATTTTGTGATAGCGCGGGGATTTTAGCGGGCCAGCAGCCAGAGATCTTTCTATGAGATTCAGTAGTGTGAGGTGAGTTTCCTCACCATGATTAGCCGTTCTAAGGCACTGATGCCGGCCCATGATCAGTTATGTTAGGATACTAGATGTTTGTGTGACTCTTGTATGTATATATGCTTATATGATTTGTATGTTGGGCGGGGCCCGTTATGCGAGTTTGGACTGGGCCCGTTATACTCAGTGGGTGGGGCCTGATATGCGAGTTTGGGCAGGGCCCGTTATACTCAGTGGACGGGGCCCGTTATGTGAGTGTGGGCGGGGCCCGTTATGTACTTGTATATGTATGGTATGTGGTATGTTGGGG
Source organism: Lactuca virosa (assembly GCF_052849685.1). Classification (NCBI taxonomy): domain Eukaryota; kingdom Viridiplantae; phylum Streptophyta; class Magnoliopsida; order Asterales; family Asteraceae; genus Lactuca; species Lactuca virosa. The sequence continues at coordinate 433,232,870 of NC_136430.1, forward strand.
AACTCACTAAGCTTTGTGGTTACGGTTTTCAATTTATGTTTAAGGTACTTCTGGTTCCAAAAGGAAGTGTTCGGGATGATTGCAGAGCACACACCACCTCTTTTCGCATTTTGTGATTTACTCTGATATGATATGATGATTGATACATTTGTTTTATCTGGATTTTTATGATGATGTTCTTGATATATTGGTTTTATTAAGTTAAACATGAAAGTTTTGGGTCTTATTTTTGGGACGTTATAAGTTGGTATCAGAGCCTTGGTTTGAGGGAGTCAGATATACTCTCGGGTGTGTTTGAACTCAAACTGAGGATTTGGTAAAGCTTTTCAAAAAGAAATGTTTTAAAGAGAAAAACAAGTTTTCTAGTACAAGAAAGGGTGTGGTGCATGCAATCGACCGAGCTCAAGCAAGTTTCCCAGAATACCCATACATGTTATCTGATATGATTAAATTACGAATCTGTGAATCCCATGCTAGTTAGGGCTAAGGATCTGCTCATTATTTGCATGATAGAATGCTAGGAGAGATGCCTTTGTATGCCTATTATATGAGCTTGTAGACTTGCATGCTAGTACTGATCAATCAGTGATATGATGGCTTGATTAGGTTATGCTTGGTTCTAGTTACATGATGCTTGAATGCTGCTTGCTTTGTGCTTTTAGGAGTTCTCACTAGCTTCAGCTAACTAGTAAGCAAATATGCTAAGTTACATATTATGGGAACTAAATAATTTAGAAGGTTAGGTTTTAACTCTATTGCGCAACTATTGTTTGAGTTCAACCGTTGTAGTGTGAGACCTCTCATTCGAAGAATTATCTGGTTTTGGTGATATGTAATTGTATTCGTGAGCTAGTTAGAGGAAGTTAGCAGGAGTTCCTTCTGCATCTAATAACGGAAAGTGGTGTGGAGTTTTCCCTAGGAAAACCTAGGATGAGATCTAGTGTTGGGAGCCTTATGAGGGTTGATTGTATGAATATAAGGTGACCTGGCGGATTCAAGGAAATCCTTGAGGAAAGTACGGATAGATGTGGAAGGTATTATAGGCCCATACTACTGGAAGCAGAGGATACGTACTCGATTTAAGGAGAGATGCGATGAAACCAGGAGGCTTGTAGAGTTGTGATCTCTCGATATATCCTGATGCTTATTCTGATAGTTTATATGGTCTATTTTCAGTATGGTAACTCTGCGGGGAAGACTTGTTGGCAGTTTTGGTTTTTGAGAGGGCTCGGGCTCAGGTTCTAGAGTCGGGTTGCTGGATGATCAGACTAGGGAGTTCACCTCGTCTGAGATCACGCGTTGCATTCTTGAGCAGACTCTTATGATCTTTGGTACGGTCAAGGAGGGCATTCTAGAGATTTTGGATAAGCGGTTGAGCTCGTTTCATTCTCAGATGGTAGCCTTAGTGGGAGCGCGTTCTTTGACCTTCAGGGAGTTTCGGGCATGTGGAGCTCCGGAATATCACGGGGCGAAGGACCCGATAGCGAGCAGGAGGTGGTTAGCGGATGTTGTTAACGCCTTCCGTACCAGCAGTTGCTCCGAGGGGGCAAAGGCCATACTTGCTTCCTGTCTTCTGAAGGACAATGCACGAGATTGGTAGGAGGAGGTTGGGCGCTCAGTTGGTGATGTTGCGTATGATTCGATGACCTGGGATGATTTTGTGACTAGTTTCAGGGCTGAGTTTGCACCAGTGATTGAGGTGCAGAAGTTGGCACGGGAGTTTTAGGATCCCAGCCAGACTACTGAGACGGTGGCTGAGATCACCGCGATGTTTTGGGAGAGGGAACTTTTGGTTCCACAGTATGTAGCGGATGAGGAGATGAAGAAGGCTAGGTACCATGAGATGTTGAAGAGGGATATTCGGCAGTTTGTGAGTCGATCCAGCTGCAGGACGCTGGAGGATATGATAGCGAGGGCTAGGGAGAGAGAGAGAGAGGGAGAGAGAGAGAGAGAGAGAGATTGATCTCGAGACGGAGAGGAAGAGGAAGCCAGATGAGGCTCAAGTATTCGGGTAAGAGGCCCCAGGTTGTTGATGCGAGAGGGACGGGCCAGCAGGGCTGGGGCCGATGTGGCAAGTGCAGTAGGATGCACGATGGGGCGTGCAGGGTGGGTGGTTCTGGCTATTTCAAGTGCGGTCGGACATGTCATATTACTAGGGATTGCGCCGCTACCACCATCACCACCCTGGTATCTGATCTGATTTGCTTTCATTGCAATCAGAGGGGCCACAAGAAGGTCCATTATTTGAGTTTGGCTGCAGCAGGACCGATGTCAGCACCCGCTCCTGCAACTCTTCAGATTACTGACGGCCGCCAGGGGCGGACAGATGCGCCTGTGGTGAAGAGCAGGTGTGACACCAGTCAAATTTAGGTCAAAAATAAATTGATCAATAATCATGATTGGGATGAACCAAGTGGTAGAGATTGTAACAAGGTTTCCAAAAATATAAAGAACACTGAAATCCGAGTTATAACGAAGAAGTTATGACCAATCGAAAATCCGCGACAAAACCGGCAAAACACTGTTCAGTGTAAAAAGTGAATTTTCGATAAAAGACTTTTTAGCCTTAACAATCTAAATGAAAGTTGTAGAATATGTTAAACCGAGAACTTTCATAAAAAGAACGTAAAAATCTGACTTCGTATGAGGAAGTTATGATTTTTCTAAGTTTCGGTTTAGCAGTAGACAGCTAAAAATTCGAAATATAAATCAATCGATATTTAGCCAACACAACTTAGACGAGAATCGAAGGTCTCGTCAAAAGTAGTACAACGGTAAAAAGACAGACGAAAACGAACGTCAGATGAAGAAGTTATGAATTTTTAACGGATTTCCTGTCCCGGTCTGTTAAAAATAAAGTCAAAATTAGCTGACGAAGTCTAATAAAATTCGTAGAGTATAATTTTACCTACGCGTGCATATAAAGAACGCCAAAAACGGAGCTCGTATGCGAAAGTTATGAATTTCGCAAGTTTTTGGCACGAAAATCGAAAAATCTAGAAAACCGAGAAATTTCGCATGGCTGGCATTCGGACACGTCACCCTTGCATGCGAGACCTCCCCGTTTCGGACACGTGTTCGCTGCTGATTGACCCGAAGTATGCGTGTCACCTGCTGATTGGACCGAAGTCGTCATGGCAGCTCCTGATTGGACCGAAGTTCGGTCCTCTCCTGGTCCGACGTGCATCCGAGAACCGCCTCCAGCTTCGCTTCTTCTTCTGACGCGTGGCTGCTGACTCGCCTTCGCATTCGCCAGGTGTCCGAACCAAAGCCACCTGTCCGATGACTCATTCCCTCGGCCGAACCCTCGTACCCCTATATAAATGGTGCGAGACTTCTCGGATTTAAGAGGTTTTTCACCCAAAATTTCACCCTTTTTCACCTTTTCAACCCCTAAACTTTCTTACGACCCCCCAAGGCCCCAGTATCATATCTAAGACCCGAAGCAAGCCCTGAAGCCCAGGAATTCTCGAGAAGATAACCTCTTTCCAGTCGAAGTGATGCCCGCATAAAGCCCGGTTTTTAATCAAAAACTCGCGGTTTCTTCGAGAAAGATCATCTATAGAAACGAAACGCTGCCCAAATCACCACTTATCAGGTGAGTTCATACCCCTATAATATACCTTTTTAGATGGTTTTATATGCTTTTTAGGGGGGGAATACAAGTTGAACACAATTTAAATTGTGTTAATAATTGTATGTGATAATAATCACACAAAGGATTTCCTTATGCTTTACCAAATACTTCCAAAATGACTTAAAGTCATGTTAAATCTTTAAAGTCATATAAACTCGTTTAATACGGTTAAATTCTTTGAAAAAGGTTTTATAAACTATTTCAAATTATAATTGCCAAAATCATGTTTATATATATATATATATATATATATATATATATATATATATATATATATATATATATATATATATAAGATTGGAAGGGCTTAGGACTAATGAATTATCTTATTTCCTTTTCATTGTTTGGATGTGGAATTAAGGTGGTGTTATTTATCCAAAGGTCGTTTCCTTCTTAATTATATATATATTATACATATATGAATATAAAAGGTTACTTCATTCGGTATCATTACCTTTGTATCATGCTGAGCAAAGGTGTTCATCCATGAGAAATCATGCTAATCAGATAGAACCTATAAATTATAATAGGTATAAATTATGATTCAAAATTAAATATACAAGTATGATTCACATTCCAAGGAAAGTACCAACAATTCATTTACCTATACCAGGATATGTATAATACTTTAAGTATATGGATAATATATTAAAGAAGTAATAATACATCATACCGGGTTTGCATTAACAAGGGTACAATACAGAGTACCAGGGTTAGCAATCACGGAGTAATAATACATCATACCGGGTTTGCATTAACAAGGGTACAATACAGAGTACCAGGGTTAGCAATCACGGGGTAATAATACATCGTAAATCTCGTTGAAACAATAAATTTGTGAGACTCTTCATGGTGTACTTATCTAAGTACGACCTTAAGTCCTGACTTATTAACCAGAATCTCCTGTAGGGAGGGCGTGAATTTGTGTATAGATCTATATGGGACTGACAATCCCGCACCTTTACTGTTCGCTACAGTTTGGCCGGCAGGCCTAGGGTCTCAAATGTCATATCGTTTCCGACGCCTGAAGAACGTCGCATCAGGCACATCAGTCATATTAGTATGGTTAATAGAACTCACATGGATAAAACAACGAGTAAATTACTAAGTAATATACTTCTCTTAGAACAGTAAGAAAAGATAATTACATCCTGACCAAATATACCTTCTGTTAGTTTTTACTTACAGTAAAAACTACGTATCATGAAATCAAGTATGGCAAATATACTTGTACTTCTGGTTTTGGAACATTTAAAACCACAAAGCAGTATTATGGATAATATAATATTTTCCAGGATTAATACTAATGTTTTACTGTAGAACGGATATAACTAAGAATACTTTTACAAATGAAACGGTTTATGGGATTAAACTACTTTTACAAATGAAACGGTTTATGGGATTAAACCACTCTTACAAATGAAACAGTTTATGGGATTAAACCACTTTTACAAATGAAACGGTTTATGGAATTAAACTACTTTAACAATTGGAACTTAGTCATTCACTCTCTGTAAACTAGTATAACATAAAGGAACTTTAGTGGTTTATTCTATAATTCCTTAGTTTTTACATCAGAGTTATACATAAGTAATATTCGATTGACAGTGAAATGTGTGACTTCCGCCTTACTTCCAGTTCCTTGTTTGGTTGTGGGCTTAGGGCAGATACACCCATTTAACTGTCCATTCGATATTAGGTTATATATATAATTAGTATAAACTAAGTAATTGCAGAGGGAACTATTGAGGTTATCAGTTTATCACCTCAGGAAATATAAGATTTTCTGGAGGAACCAGCGAACTTTTCCAAAGAACTTAGAGTATACTTTATAGAACTAAAATACTTATGAACTCGCCAGCTTAAATGCTGATCTACTCTTTCAAAATAACTTGTATTCTCAGGAATCCAGTAGACAGATACACTCCTGAAACTTTTGAGAAGACTACCTAGTTCCGTACCGCGACTCTTGTCTTCTACTGTACCTACTTTGGTGTTTGAATATGTAATGTTTAAACACTTATGTAAAAGTTATACTTATTAATGCAATGGTTGTTTGTACTTTGATTACTATATTGCATGTCTTGTGATACTTACCTGAAGTCCTCCGCCCCCGAACGTTTCCGCCATTCTGGTTTGGGGGTGTGACAGCAGGGCTTTTCAGTTGACAGCCGAGGAGGCTCGTGCAACTCCCGATGTGGTGACAGGAATGTATATTCTCATTATCTCTTTATTTATATTGATTTTTCTGCTTATATTTATGTGTTTTATTTTAGGATCGTTCCTTGTGAACGGTATTTATGCTTTGGTATTATTTGATTTGGGGGATACCTGATCCTTTGTATCGCTTACACTTAGCAAGAGGATTGTTGGAGCTCCGGGGGAGCTGGATTGTCCATTAGATGTCGAGATCGCAGATGATAGGTCTGTTCGGGTTGCGAGGGTTCATCGAGGTTGTACCCTTCAGTTGTTCAATGCGGAATATTCGATAGATTTGGTTCTCATTCCTTTGCGTGGGAACAAGATTATTGTGGGTATGGATTGACTGAGCCCCAATGAGGCAATGATCGATTGTAATCAGCAGTTAGTCCGGATTTGAACCCCAAGTGAGGGAGAGTTAGTGGTTTAGGGAGAGAAAGCCTAGAGTGGGTCGTTATTGTGTTCAGCAGCGAGGGACAGATGTTATATTCAGCAGGGTTGTTCACGATTTATCGCCTATGTTATGGATACATGGGATAAGGGTAAGGCGATCGTGGATGATATGTCGATTGCGCGGGATTATCCCGATGTGTTTCTAGAGGATTTGCATGGGGTGCCTCCGGAGAGGCAGGTTGAGTTCATGATTGATCTGGTTCCAGGTGCGGCTCCGATAGCCAAAGCACCGTATAGGTTGGCTCCTCCTGATATGCAAGAGTTGTCTACACAACTGCAGGAGTTGTTAAACAAGGGATTCATTCGACCGGGCAGTTCACCATGGGAGCATCGATCTTTTATATGAAGAAGAATGATGGAGCTGAGAGGGTGTTTGGGGTTGCTTTTAAAATAACTTTTGGCTTTTAACTTTTCCAAAAAGTTAACAAAAAAAGTCAAAAGGTATTTGGATAATTCAAAAGATCTTTTGGAAATGACTTTTGGCAAAGAAGAAAAAAAGGAGTTTCTAAAAGTCACAAAAACCTGACTTTTTGTGACTTTTTGTTGTTTTACCTATAAAAGTTAAACCAAAAGTCCTTTTGCCAATCCAAACACATTTTAAATACCTTCTTTTGCAAAAAGTCATTTTACAAGAAGTCATTCTACAAGAAGGACTTTTGATGCTCAAAAGTAATCCCAAACACCCTCTGAATAAGGTAACGGTGAAGAACTGTTATCCACTCTTGAGGATTGATGATCTGTTTGACTAGCTTCAGGGTGCATCTTGGTTCTCCAAGATTTATTTGCGATTAAGTTATCATCAGATGAGGGTTAGAGATGAGGATGTGCAGAAGACAGCCTTCTGGACTCGTTATGGTCATTACGAGTTCCTGGTGATGCCTTTTGGTCTCACCAATTCTCTAGCCACGTTCATGGATCTCAGGAATCACATGTGTAGTCCGATGCCGGATCGGTCTATGATTGTATTTATCGATGATATCTTAGTCTATTCCAAGACTTAGAGCACTTGAGGGAAGTGTTGGAGACTTTGAGGAGGGAGAGGGTCTTCGCAAAGTTCTCCAAGTGTATGTTCTGGTTGCGCGAGGTGCAGTTTCTGGGGCACCTTGTCAACCAGAATGGTATTCTGGTCGATCCGGCCAAGGTCGAGGCTGTGATGAAGTGGGAGGTTTGTAGTGATCCTGAATATGATGACATGTTCGGAATTGAAAAGATCTAGTGAATCATTCAAAAAACATGAACACAAGGAGTAAATAATCACATTTAAGCTCTATTAGAATAGTAAGAGTACAAGTGGGTTTGTTCTTTCTCTCACTAAACTACCTCTCCAAATGGGTCTCTTACAAGTTCTTACATAATGGGAGTCACTCACTTCCTATTATAGGAAAGACTCAACTCATTTACACATAAAAGAGGGTAAGCCACATCCAAGGAGAAATTTGCACCCTAACATTCCCCCCTTAAAGTTAGGATTGGATGTCCCGACTTCAGTTTCCAAACAAGCTTGCGCGATCAAGACCAACTCCCCCTCGAAGTAATATCGATCTTCAAATCCGCAAATGAATACCCGAGAAGCTTCGAATACCATTTCTTCCTTCTCCCCATTTTTATAATCAACAGGTGATTATAAAACCCACAAAGGATGAGAAGCGCTCGAGGAATAAACTTGATGAATCTCCCCCTCGATGTGTGCCAAAAAAGAAACCGCGAAAAACTTACCCGAAAAACAATCACGAAAAAGCCAAGAAAAATTTCCAAATTTGTCAAAATTTTCGACTTTTGGGTGAGAGTTGCAAGAATTTCAAAAATATGGGTATAAATTGTCAGCTTCATAATTCTACAGTGACCCGTTGTGCCAAAAACATCTTCCAATGCGAAACTTTACCCGAAATGCAAAATTGGGAATAAAGTGTCAATTCGCATAAACTGCAGGGACTGAACTTGAAAAATCTTCCCATGTCACAGAAAATTACTCCAATGTCGAAACTGGGAAATTTCTGCCAATTTTTTGAAACTTCAGGATGTGAAACAAAAACTCTGCATTCTTCACAAAATTTTATCCCATTTCGAAATTAGGTAGATTTTGACAATTCGCTAAAAGATAAGGGATGCGAAATGAAATTGATGTGAATTAAGAGCATTTGATTTGGCATGCGGAATTAAAGAACACAAAGAACACGGTGATTTGGGTGCTAAAAGATGTATTCGATCATATGAATGAGTACAAAAAAGGAACTAGTCCAGAACTTCATATATATCTCACTCACTATTCACTATGAACTACATATCTCAAACACACCTCTACAAGTGGTATGCAACTCACTATATATTGAGGTGTTTCTCTCTCTCTCTCTCTCTCTCTCTCTCTCTCTCTCTCTCTCTCTCTCTATATATATATATATATATATATATATATATATATATATATATATATATATATATATATATATATATAGGTTCATGTGAGACGACCTAATTTTGTGAGACCGTGAGACGCAATCCTAGCCACTCATTTAGCATATAAAAAAAACCTTTTTAAAATGTAAAATAATTGAAATTTTTCGAAATTTTTTTTTCAAATATTATTTTCGGAATTTATATTTTCCAAAAAAAATAATAAATAAATAAATAAATATATTTTTTTACATATTTTAGTAGAATATTTGAATATTCTACATATCTGACAAATCTAGTACAATATTCTAACATTCTAAAAATTACATTATAATATTTACAGTGTAATATTCTATTAGAATATTTCACGTATTTTTCAAAAAAAAATGGAATTTTTTTTATTTTTTTTATTTTTTTATTATTTTTTTTAGGTAATTAAAGTTCCGAAAATAATAATTAAATAAAGAATTTTTGGATTTTTCCTTTTATTTTGCATTTTAAAATTATTTTTAGATTTGGTCTCACGGTCTCACAAAATTAGCATGGTCTCAAATGAACCTGAACCTATATATATATATATATATATATATATATATATATATATATATATATATATATATATATATATATATATATATATATATATATATATATATATATATATGCTTAGGTTATTTTGTTTTTACTAACTATTGTGTGCCAGAATGTACAGATCTAGACCACCGGATGAATAGAATCAACAGTAATGATCTGAGGGTCTATGATATTACAATAGGGTAGCATGTATCATATAATCACACAAATTTCAGCAAAAGGGTATTTTGGTCAATTAACCTACTTTAAAAAAGGAAATTTTCGGATTTTAAGGGATCATTAATTCCCTTATTTTTAAAAAATCTGAATTTTTTAAATTAATTCTAATTAAATTTTAATATTATTTTTAATAATAACCGACTTTATTCTGTCAGAATAACAAAAAGTCAACAATAAACAAGTAAATAAATTTGCGGTTTTATTTTGGTAGAATATTGTTTAATTCAAGATACTTTTTATATTAAACATGCTTAAATAATTATACAACATATTATTAAGAATAACATTTTCTAAAGAATACGAATTTTATTCTTTACGAATCACTATTTACATTCATCCGTAAAGAAAAAAATTATAAACAAATATTACATTCATTCTAAAAAAATTATGACTAATAATGGTTTAAGGATTACATTTATTCTTAAAGATTAAAACTAAAAATGGTTAAAAAAACCGCAAAATCTAACAAAAACACTAATAAATTCCGAAAGAATAACAATTTATAAATTCTGACAGAACACATTCTGGTAGAATACAATATTGTTTTCCATGTTTTCTTAATTTTCCACATTAATGGCAACCTCTTCAAAACCTAAATTCACAAAGAAAACATAATCAACTTTCAAATATTAAAAATTTTAGTCCATTAAATAGAATAAAACAATAAATTCTGATAGAATGTGATATACATTCAAATAGAATATAACTATAATTTCTACAAACCAACATTAATAATCATCCCTAAACTTGCAATGTATATTATTCTGAAAGAATGTAATGTTTCATTATTTAGGATGTCATTCTATAAGAATCGATACCAATAACAAAAATGGAAACCAATTCTATTCTGACAGAATTGGTTACGGTAATTCACTACTTAAGTTGACAAGGAATTCAAGATTCTATTCTGACAAAATTAGAATTCGATATTCCATTCTAGCAGAATGATCGACATCAAGATGCATTAAAAAAAACCTAGATTTCAACTATGCATTTTATCGAACACGTGGTGTGCTTCTTCAGTTTCTTCAAAAAAAATTAGTGAGAGTCTTACCAATTCAGTTTCTTGGTAGTCGGGAACTGGAGATACAACTAAAAAAACATGTTATGATTAGTACAAGAGCATAGCAATATTCAGATATTCATATTCGAAGAGGGAAAGTATTAAATACCTGGTAGATTGGGGCGCACAATCGAGCAACTGCTGAATCGCAAAAGAGAGTTTTGCTGTCATGAAGATGAATCACAAAAGCATATGGAAAAGCGATTTTAGCATGAATGCTGAATCGCAAAAGAACATCATGCTGAATCGCAAAAGCGTATGGAAAGCAAGAGGCCGACGAACATGAAGATGAGGAAGAAGAGTAGTCGAATAGAGGATCTAGAAGTTGTTGTCATGATGGCGGATAATAGGCCGACGGTGGTACTCGGATGTAAGAATCGATTTCTGGTGGAAAGGAACAGAGGTATCAATGATTTGAGGAAGCCGTCGATCGTTAGGGATGTTGGCTTTGTAGGGTTAAACTAATTAAGGAGGGATTAATTGACTTATTTTTTACCATAATTAGATATAGTAAGTTTACCATTATACCCTTTTTTAATTTATTTAATGATTTATTATTCCTGAATTCTCATTGGTGCATTTAGGCACACACTATTTGCTAGAAACATTTGGACCTAGCTCTCTCTCTCTCTCTCTCTCTCTCTCTCTCTATATATATATATATATATATATATATATATATATATATATATATATATATCATGTCACAAGGCATCACTACCACATGCAAGTGGGTCTACAAGAGTCAAACCATTACAAAGTCATTCATGAATAACTTTGCACCCCAACAAAATATATGAAATCTTGGTGATTTCAAAAAATTCAGAACTGATCCCAGAAAAGGGATAGGCAAGGCCTAAGGTAAATGGATACTCAGGAAAACAAACCCAAACAGAAGAAATAAAATCAGGTTGGATCTTAACATCGAAAGGATTAAAGACAGTACTAGCGGGAAAAGTTCAACTCGAACTCAGAACTTCAATGCTATCGCCATCAAAGGTACAAGTTTCCTAATAGGAAATGAGCTTCTGATCTACAAAATCATCATCAGGTATAGTTATGATGTTTGCACGAGAACGAGCTCCTTTCTTGGCCATTTTTAAGAAAAAGAAAACTACGAAGGAAGAAGGGCAAAATGAGTAAAAATACTACCTTCAATGATGTTCGATGAACTTCCGGAAGAAAGGTTAAGAGTAAGATGAAATTGAAGAGCTCCATACCCTACTTATATACGAATCAATGAGAGGTAAAAATGTGATTTGACCCTTCCCAACGGCTAGAAATCTACCCATTGGGGTTCAAATTACCCATCCGTTAAAAAATCTTACTTCAATTTTTACTTAAAAATTATAAATCTAAATATTTAAAACACTAACGGTTATATTTCGCAGGTATAATTTTGGGGCAATTGTTAGAGGCAGGATCCTTGACTCGTATTCAGGATGCTCAAATATTCCTGAAGCCTCAGAATCCTAAAACATATCCCGGGATCCTGACTATTACCACTAATATCTCTAACACTTGTAACAACTATATTTTCTTTATTTTTCTCACTTGTGCAGAATAAGTCAACACAAAGACCCATTCTCAATGGAGAGTTATCTCAACCAGGCGAAAGACCCAGAATACCAAGTCAAATAATGTTCATATGCTGATTCTGGAGGATCCCATAATTATCCGATTTCTTGTTATTAGTATTAGACTATAAATAGCACATGTAATTAGCACACTAGGGACACACTGAGCTCATCCACGATACTTGTACTTGCATTTACACATTCATATTTGTATTCAAAATTTTATATCAATAAAATCATCAAGGCAGGTGATCATTATCACCTCCCAAGGTTTTATGTTGGAGATCCTATCAATGATCAAGGGCTTTCCTTGTAACTCAACAGTGTCACTTTGATTATCATTTCTTATTTGATTTATAACGAACATCACAGCCTCTCATACAATTTAGTTAGATTCTACTTAGTTGATTTTTGACCAAAACATGGGTTTTATTCGTTTGGTTATTAATTGTGTTTGATCGATCACATCACCTGTCGTGTTAAAGTTATGATTTTTATTACCTATTGCTTAGTTATGTGTAGTTTAGATGACCAATCTGATTACATTGACTTGAATCTTAACTATTTTATGATTATAAACTGTTATGACTGGAGATCGAACAAATCCTAGGTTAGGTGATATTAATCATTAACTTTGATTATGTTAGAGACCATTAGATATCCATGTTATGTGTTTGATTGATTGTCAAGACCATTGATGAGAAATCACTAGATCATATCTTTCATATTCTGAATATACATTAAATTAATTATGTATTCACTAATTACATGATCATTGTGTTAGTTGTTCATTACTTATTAGTACTAGGAAATCCGATCAAGATAACTAGTCACATTAGAATTCAGTAACCAACTAATAAATCCATTGTACTATTAACGAATTTAACTATGATTCTGAGAAGCAATCCAATCTAAATTAAAGTACCTGAAGTGATTCTTTTCCAATCAGTTTATGTAGTTCGTTAGTTATTGATTACTTATGATTTTATAATCAAAACCCCATTTTATTGCTTTCTTTTATTTAGGTTAACCTATAATTGAAAACTCTAATATTAATTCACTATTGTTTTCCTTGAGTTCGATACCCTTGCTTATCAAATTATCTTATATCTGATCAAGTTCACTGCCTTTAAGATGTTGGTTTAGATGCGATAGACTAGGAATTATAATTTTAAAACTAGTGCATTAAAACTACACATCAATTTTCGAAATCGTTTGGAAAAACAACATGCATGAATATAACCGGTATTATCTTGCAGAAGACGTAATTGGTTGTAGGATCGTTGCACCATGACTTTGTTATATTTTGTTGATAGTTTGGGTATTATGGATAATGTGGGTTTTGGGTTCCTGATTAGAAAATGAAAAATTTTGACTAGTATTTTCGTTTCGGCAGTTGCACCTTTGGCTATATTTGGATTTGCCAAGAGAATCCAGTGGAATTAGATTAAATTTGAATGGAACAATGACAGCAAGGTATTGTTCCCTAAGGGGGCTTGAAATTAATCTATATATATATATATATATATATATAATTAGGGAGATGTGTAATGGAATTGGAAAGGTATATAATGAAATTGAAGGTAGAGATATGTATTTATATTGGTAAATGCTTTTTTTTTTTTTAAGTTTGATTGGTCAATGGTCGAAGGTAGAGAGAAGCACGGGTTCTCCAACCCGCCATGCTACTGTCCCGGTGGCCCTTGCCACTTCTTGTATTTGTTGTCTAGGCGGTACCGGCCTCGTCCTCCAGCCCGAAGATGACTATGTCCGCCTTAAGAAAATCACTAAAAATATAGTATTCTTTCTTCGGTTTGCAGTTGGTTATAAACACTAAAATATTCGTATAAAAAAGATTGTACATAGATTTGGGGGACCATTGAAAAGCCATGAGCAAAAGGTTTAAAGAATTTGGACAAGCTTTGGTTAAAAGCTTATATGTGCTTATTCATATTTATGTCACATGTGGATGCTCAAACAAATCAATGACCCACAACAAAAAAGTATCAAATCATTATTGATAGCAAACAAGGATTTGCGATATTTATTATAAACTAAACGATAAAAATGAAATTTGAAAATAATAATAATTTTATTTCATATATTGTATTCTTACAAAGCAATTATTTCAACTAAAATATAAAGTTTCCATTATTTTCATTATATAGCTTCTCGTTATTTGCAAGGGATGCCAAATTTTATTTGGCTACTGGTTTCTTTGTTCATTTCACATTGAAATCTTGTATGGTTTTATCAAAAGAAATTGTTAGTTTCTAGCCTTGTACACAAGTCAAACCAAGGTCCATATAATGGATATGTTTTGTTCGGTCGGGCCAAAGAGGATATGTGGGGACTTGGGGTGTCCTGCACACAGAGCCTACTAGCGACAATATCCACTTAATTATATATATTCCTTCCATGAGCATCTCATATTAATAGTTCATATTTTTTTTTTCCAAAATAATAGTCCACTACTAAAAATAAACATCACTTTTATCAAAATACCTCTCATTATTAGGTAAACTACCATGTAATTAATTGCAACTACCATAGAATTAAATGCAACAAAAGTGTATAATTGTCATTTCATTTAATAAAATTAGTGATAATTAATGTTTTCTTAATATGTGTATTTTTTGTCCGTGGACAACAATTTTGAGACAGATGGAGTATAAATTAAACGAATGCATGTTGTTAGGGTCAGGATCCTCAAAATATTCAGGATCCTCAGCTACCTCAGGATCCCGGCTATTACCGTTATTATTTTTATTAACATTTATAACCGTTATATTTTGTTCATAACTAATACATGTGCAGAAGTAGTCAAGGGAAGACCAATTCTCAACGAAGAATCATCTCAACTATGCTAAAGACCCGAAATACTTAGTCAAATAACGTTCGTGAAGCTGGCCATAGAGGATCCCGGAAATATTGAACACCTTGTTGGCTAGTTTAGACTATAAATTGACACTTGTATCTCGCACACAACACACTGTTTTTTACTCTAAGCTTACTCTACGAATTTATTCACTTGTTGTTACTAAAATTCTCTGTAATTATCATTTTATATTAATAAAATCATCAAGGCAGGTTATCATTATCACCTCCCAAGGTATTGTGTCGTAGATCCTAGCAAGGATCAAGGGCTTTCCATGTAAACCATTGTGTCATTCTCTTTATCATTTACTATTACACAACTCAAACATCACATCCTCTCATTCAATTTGGTTATTTACTACTTGTGTAATTTTTGACCAAAACAATTTGGCGCCCATCGTGGGGCCGTGGTGTTCAAAATCCTCGAAAAAATCATGTCTACACAACCAATCCTTTCTTCGTCCTCTGCTCATTCCATTCCATCCAAAAACCTACCACCACCTCCGAGTGGACCCCTGGTCAGAAGAAAACGCCTGACACTTCCAAGAAAAACAACCCCCCCGGTCACCAACCAAGGAAGTTTGGAATCTTCGGGACTCCAGGATCCGACTGCCTCGGTCACTACTGCAGAACTCTTCGCTATGATGAGGAAAATGACGCAACAAGTGACCCAACAGCAGGAGGAGAATAGAGCACTGCTCAGAGAAGTGGAGAGGATGAAGGCAGAATTTCAGAAATCCCTGGAAACAGCGCCCATAGTCGTACAACCAAGGATCCTGAACTTCGATAATGTAGGATCCTCAGGAAATCACCAGGATGACACAACTCCTATCGCTGTGGCGTCACCCTGGGGGCAACTATGGACAACTGAGCATCTATGATCAATAATCTCAATGAGCCTTTCAATACTCCTAAAAACCTTAATTCCAGTAACTTCTTAAATAACAATACTATCAATACTAACTCCGCGAATGTTGATGCAGGAATAAGTCCAAACATGGCCAGGGAACTTCAGCAGTTGAGACAGATGATCTCAAGCTTGCCCGGAGTAGTTCAACCCATACCACAAGCAACCCCAACAAGTCACAGGATCTCGAGATTCGCTCCTGCGATAGCTGATACTAAAGTTCCTAAGCACTTCCAGACTCCTAGGATGAAGCCTTACGATAGGACTACGGATCCTGAAGAGCACGTAGCGTAATACCAAGAAAGGATGGAGATCATCCCCATCCCAACACACTTGAAGGAAGCTTGCCTATGCAAGGGCTTTGGTTTAACCCTCACGGGATCAGCTCTCAAATGGCTGCTAAACGTTCCCCCTATTCTATTACTTCATTTGCAAACTTAGTCAATATTTTCAATAACCGGTTTTCTTGTAGTAGAAACTTCGAGAAGATCAATAGTGATCTCTATCGGGTGGTTTAGGATCCTGAGGAACGACTTAGGGATTTTGTTAATAGGTTTGGCAGGGAAGCTATAAGCATCCCTAACATCGACATGGCGACAGCCGTAAAGGCATTCAAGATGCGTCTAAGGAAGGATTCACCCTTCTATGAAGATCTCGTGATCACCCCATGCAAGATATTGGACGAAGTTAGGTGTCGGGCATTGGGGTTCATAAGGCTTGAAGAGGATAAATAAGTCCAGAAGAGGGGCAACCCTTCAAGTCAATACCAGAATCCCAATAGGAAGGTCGAATCCTCGGCTTCAAGATCCTACAGATCGAAGCCCTACTCCAAACCAGATCATCACAGGGTTAATGCCCTCGAAGATGAAGGGGGAAGAGGAACCTCCCAAGATCACTGACTATTGCTTTTCTGTGGATATTTCAGGCTTAATCCATGCCATGCAGGATCTCGGAGACAAAGCAAGGTGGCCAAAGAAGGACCGCAAGTCCACCAATTGGAAAAACAGATCCAAATGGTGTGCTTACCACAAAGATTTCGGTCACATGACGGAGGATTGCATAGCCCTAAGAAAGGAAATTAGCTATCTCCTCAGCAAAGGGCATCTCAAAGATATCTTGGGAAGAAAGAAAGAAAAATCCAAGGAGAACAACCAGGATGATCGCAAGATCCCGGAGAAACCAGGATCTCCATGTTGGATAAGGTGTCTAAGTCCATAACTTATTTGGTATATACTTGACCCGACCCGACATGGTCCATTTGGGTTGCACTTCACCCGAACTATTTATATGGATAACATTATGAGAAGAGTATATTTGCGGCTTACTAATATATTATAAGTTATAATATATTAGTATGAAATTGTATTAAAAGTATAATGAATATTATAAAGTAACTAAACCTTTAATAAATTCTCAATCTTAGTTACTTTAGGAAAATGTGAATATGGTGCTAACCCATGAAATTCACACTTTGTACCTTACCAATTCGTTGGTGGAGCGTGTGTGGTTAACCGGCACACTAACTTGGACTAGTAAGGATCACGAAGGGTGACTTAATGTTTATCATAGATCGGTGGAGCGTGTGTGGTTAACCGGCACATTGATTAGGTGATAATGTTAAGGGTACCAAGTGAATTTGCATGGTTATTCACACCTTGTTTTGTGATCCTCGGCATCCCAGTCACAAAACTTGAAGGGCACAATCGAGATTGAAACATGCCATTGAAAAGTTCAATGAATCTCAAAAGAATCTAGGAATTTCAAAACCAATTAAACCTAATAATTCATTTCGTTTTCATGGTGGAAATTGGTGAATCGTCATTCACCTACCTTCAAATATGTTATAGTTTAGATTACGGCATCCCTCTTCTAAGTTATAATATATTGTGTTGGATCCTAGCCTTAATATTACATTTGGGTGTATTCTTAAGGATTCGATATATCTAATCTAAACTTGTTTTCTTCTTTTTAGATGTCTTCCAACAACAATGCTTCGGGCTCTAACCCTACTGGCTCCTTTTCCCTCATGAACCTTTGTGGGAGGGTCATCTTTGATGGTTCCAACTTCATGGATTGGATCCGGAACATCAGGATGGTCTCTCATTACGAGGACAAGGAATATGTCCTCGATAAGGAGCTAAAGGAGCTTGATGAGTCCACTGCTACTCCTGAGGAGGTCGCTGAGTATCAGGCACATGAAAGAGATGCCACCAAGGTGGCATGCATCATGATGGCTACCATGACAGCTGAACTCCAAAAGTCCTATGAGGACTATTACCCTTTTGAGATGCATCAGGATCTGATGGAAAGGTACCATCAGAGTGCTCGTCAAGAGCGGTATGAAATAATCTCCTCCATAATCACTACCCGTATGAAGGATAGCGGACCAATCACGAACCATATGCAGAAAATGCAAAGGTATGTGGACCGTCTAATGAAACTGAATGTGAATTTCCCTGAGGAGTTGGCAATTGATATCATTTTGCACTCCTTGCCCTCGTGTTATGATCAATTTCGTATGACATATCACATGAACAAGGAGGAAGTCACACTCAGTAAGCTTCAAGGACTTCTGAAGACTGCCAAAAGTGGTCTTAAGAGTAAGTCAGTTGCTAGTCCTACTCTTACTACTACCCCTGTTTTGGCTATCGGGCAAGGCAAAGGGAAGAAGAGGAAGCACCCTTCGAAGGGTACCAAGGGAAAGTCCCTTGAGGGCTCCTCATCTGGAACCAAAGGTGGTTCCATCACTCCTTCTGCCATCCCTAAGGATGCTGAATGCTTCTACTATCAAAATAAGGGGCACTGGAAGCGAAACTGCCCAAAGTACTTGCAGGATGTCAAGGATGGGAAAGTGAAACCATCCCATGCAGGTATTTACACTATATTGTCTAATAACTCACCATATTCTAATTCTTGGGTTCTTGATACAGGTTGTGGTATTCACATCTGTTGTGACTTGCAGGGCCTAAGAAGAAGTGAGGATGTGGAGCACGGAAAGATAAACTTAATCACGGGGAACAAGAAGGTTATACCTGTTGCCAAGATTGGAGTTTATACTTTGTTTCTAGATAGTGGGTTAAAGTTAGATTTGAATAAATGTGTGTACTCGTCTGAAATGGCGAGGAATATTATTTCCTTTCATGCTTTGTACAAACAAGGTTTTACCTTTTCTTTTGATAATGAAGTTGGTAGTATTAATGCTTTCTTTAATAATGTTCTTTATTTTAAAGCATTACCTTGTGATGGTGTGTATGAAGCTATAACGGTTGTAGATAATTTAGGAAATAATGTATTATGTATTGATTCTTCTACTAGCTTGGATAAAGCATCTTTGTGGCATTGTCGTCTTGGACATGTAAGCAAGAAACGCATAGGCCAGCTCCAAAAGGATGGAGTCTTGGAGTCGTTCGACCTCAAGTCGGATGATAGTTGTGAGTCTTGTCTACTTGGAAAAATGACAAAATCACCCTTCACTGGTACTTGTGCAAGGGGTGAGGGTTTGTTGGACCTTATACATACTAATGTATGTGGACCATTCAAAACCGCCACAAGAGATGCTAACTGCTATTATGTGACTTTTATTGATGATTTTAGTAGATATGGTTATGTCTACTTAATCAAACATAAGTCAGAAACTTTTGAAAGGTTTAAAGAGTTTAAACAGGAAGTAGAAAATCAATTGGGCAGGAACATTAAGATGCTTCGATCCGATCGAGGTGGTGAGTATCTTAGTACTGAGTTCCTCGACTATCTTAAGGAGTGTGGGATTGTCTCACAATTGACACCTCCCAGGACACCACAGCTGAATGGTATAGCTGAGAGGCGTAATCGAACTTTGTTGGACATGGTTCGCTCTATGATGAGTCGAGCTTCGCTACCAATCTCTTTTTGGGGGTATGCCTTAGAGACTGTCGCCCACATCCTTAATATAGTCCCTACAAAGAAGGTTGCCAAAACACCTCATGAAATGTGGACTGGGAAAGTTCCCAATTTGGACCATATCAAGATTTGGGGTTGCGAGGATTTCGTGAGGCGCGAGACTCATGACAAGCTCGAACCTCGAAGTGAAAGGTGTATTTTCATCGGCTACCCACAAAAATCCTTTGGTTACCTCTTCTACAGACCCAGTGAGAATGTGGTCTTTGTGGCAAGGAGAGGGGTCTTTCGAGAGAGAGAATTTATAAACCAAGGAGACAGTGGGAGGCAAATTGACCTTGAAGAAATTCAAGACTCAATTGGTGAAGGAACCTCATACACTAGCAATCAACTTGAGGAGGAAATTCCTGTTGATCCAGCTGACGAGTCTATACTTCCGAGGCGTTCCACAAGGGTTAGGAACACACCTGAGTTTTAGTATGGATTTCATATTACTACGGAAGGTGATACATTTATCAGTGACAGTACACTGGTAAATCTGGATGAACCTAACAGTGTTAAGGAAGCCATGGCAGGCCCAGAGTCTGCTAAATGGAAGGAGGCTATGGACAGCGAGATACAGTCCATGTATGACAATCAAGTTTGGAACTTGGTTGATAATGTACCAGGCCGTAAGACAGTCGGGTGCAAATGGATCTTCAAGAAGAAGACCGACATGGATGGGAAAGTGCACACTTATAAGGCTCGACTGGTTGCGAAGGGTTTTACTCCGACTCAGGGTATTGATTATGATGAAACCTTTTCACCAGTAGCAAAGATTAAGTCTATTAGGGTTATGCTAGCCATTGCTGCATTTCATGATTATGAAATATGGCAAATGGATGTCAAAACCGCTTTCCTTAACGGAAAGTTGGCTGAGGATGTTTACATGAATCAGCCAGAAGGTTTTGTCAGTGCAGAGTACCCCAATAGAGTGTGCAAGCTTGAGAAATCCATTTATGGATTGAAACAACCATCTCGAAGTTGGAATCTTTGTTTCGATGAGAAGGTCAAAGAGTTTGGTTTCTCGAGAAGTGAAGATGAGTCATGCGTGTATGTCAGAGCTAGTGGGAGTATAGTTAGCTTTTTGGTACTGTATGTGGATGACATACTACTCATAGGAAATGACATCCCAACCTTGCAGGAGGTTAAGTCCTGGCTTGGGAAGTGCTTTGCTATGAAGGACCTTGGAGAAGCTGCTTATATCCTAGGGATAAGGATATTAAGAAAAATGAGTAAAAGACTAATTGGACTTAGTCAAAGTATCTACTTGGATAAGGTGTTGAAAAGGTTCAACGTGCAGAATTCCAAGAAAGGAGAATTACCGATCCAAAGCAATGCCAAACTGAGCAAGGCTCAGAGCCCGAGTACAGAAGATGAGATAGCTGAGATGAGTCGATTACCTTATGCTTCCGCTGTTGGTTCGATCATGTATGTTATGACTTGTACCCGTCCTGATGTGGCCTTCGCTTTGAGCATGGTCAGCAGATATCAGGGGAACCCTGGCAAGGCTCATTAGACTGCGGTAAAGAATATTCTCAAGTACCTGCGGAGGACTAAGGATTGGATCCTTACCCTTGGTGGGAGTGATGACTTGAGAGTGGTAGGGTATAGTGATGCTAGCTTTCAGACTGATAGGGATAACTTCCGCTCTCAGTCGGGCTGGGTCTTTACCTTAAATGGAGGGGCAATCACTTGGAAGAGTTCCAAACAGGAGATTGTAGCTGGTTCGACTTGTGAATCAGAGTACATAGCAGCGAGTGAAGCGGCAAAGGAGGCGATATGGCTGAGGAACTTCATCGGAGACCTTGGAGTTGTACCAGCTATTAAGGAGCCTATGGAGATTTTCTGTGACAGCAATAGTGCGGTTGCCTTAGCCAAGGAACCAAGAGATCATGGCAGATCCCGACACATTGACAGAAAATATCACTTCATAAGACACAAGATAGAAGAGGGACTCCTCGTGGAAAAGAGGGTATCGTCAGATGAGAACCCTGCGGATCCCCTTACGAAGGGACTGACGAGGGTGAAGCATTTGCAGCATGCGAGACGCATCAGGCCGAGGGACGATATTAGTTTTACAGATTAGATAGTTATTACTGAAACTTGTAAAATGTAATCGACGTTTGATGATGAATAAAAGTTGTGATTTATTTATGAGTAAGGTGTTGCTATCATTGTTAATTATTTACTATTGTTTCAGCTTTGCATGTTTTGACTTCCAGAATAATAAGTTTAATCAAACTCTCCACAGTCGGTCATATGTCGGAAGTAGGTATGAATCAAGACTGTCATGAATTGGGATTGTAGATGACTAAAGGTGTTTAGCCATAGCAATGGTTGCTACAACATTCATGAGTACTCATAAGTTATGAGTATTGGAATAAACCCACGCTCACTTGTATCACTTCATGGAATTTATCTCGAGTGATCGTGAGACGGTAATATCATATAAGTCTTCAAACCTAGAGATATGAGTTGTTACCTATGAGTTGGTTGTGCATTGATTGCACGTAAACGCATCAGTAACTTGATGTTATAAAACGTGCCTTTGTGTGCAATTCAATAAGTAGTAGAACAAGCATATGAGTCAAAGTTTATCTGTTCCTTCTAGAAATAGAAGCGATATCTGGGCCCCTCGATGATTTTGTTTTGACCTATGTACCGGGCCCAGTCAGAACTAAATTGATGTGTTCGATTAAGTTCTTTGTCAAACAAATCGGAAATCGGGAAACAAACTGTTGGACAATAAGTAAGACATTGTTCCATGTATTTGTCCGACTGATATCATGAGAGCAGAGGATTATGTGATCACTTATCTAAAATGGCGCTTCATAGTTCAACAGATTTTCCGAGAGCTACGATTGCCGGTTGGTTCCTGAAGCTATATAAGCAAATACAGTTATCAGACTTATCCAAGTGGGAGACTGTTGGATAAGGTGTCTAAGTCCATAACTTATTTGGTATATACTTGACCCGACCCGGCATGGTCCATTTGGGTTGCACTTCACCCGAACTATTTATATGGATAACATTATGAGAAGAGTATATTTGCGGCCTACTAATATATTATAAGTTATAATATATTAGTATGAAATTGTATTATTTAATTAGTATTGATCTTAAATTAATTATGAATTAATTTAGTGATCATAAGGTGACTAATTAAATAATGGGCTATTGTACTTATATAGTGTGGGCTAACACTCATAAGGAAATGGGCTAAGCTTGAATGGGAGTCCATAGATGATCCATGGAGCTTTTAACCCATGGATCCTTGGAATAGGAAAAGACATGGGTTATTAGGGTTTGCATGGTTCATAACCCTAATCATCTATACTATATAAAGAGGCTTATGGTGCTTGAAAAGAGACTATGTGTGTGTGCATAAGAGTGGCCGAATTTCAAGAGTATTGGATACTCTCTCATAAGTTTTCCAAGTTTGTGGTGATTTGTGATTTCCATTTGAGGCATTCACATTATTGGTGCTTGGCTCTCAAACTCCCAAGGAATCAACTCACTAACAAAGGTATGTAATTCTTCTAGTATCTTTTATGTTTAAAAGTACCCCATGTATGCTAGATAGGTTATGAACCTTGGAAAATTATTTTGGCATGTATTTTAGACAAACATAGATCCAAGGTTTGTAGGGTTGCATGAACACCTTAGGAGTGTTAGTTTGCTCAAAACCCAACACTCCACCCTAAAACGCCAAGATAATTAACGTTATCTCAGGCGGATCTAACATTTGTGATACTTCCTACTCTCATGCTAAAAGACATGCCAAGGCCTCTAAAACAGAAAAGGAGGAGACACCACGAAAGAATATCGTGGTTAGCAATGGAAAGGAGATCACGTTCGACGAAACAGACAGGGAAGGATTCCAGGATCCTCACCATGACGGACTTGTAATAACGCTTTATATGGCCAACCACTTTGTCAGGAGGATCCTAGTTAACGGAGGATCCTCGGTCAACATCGTGCTCCTGGACGCACTAAAAAGGATGAACATCCCAGAATCGGAGATAATCAAAAGATCCTCGGTCCTCATAGGATTTAGCGGGGAAACAAAACACACTATCGGGGAGATAAGGCTACCAATATATATAGAGGGGGTAAACTCTATACAAAATTTATGTGTTATTGATACTTTATCTTCTTATAATGTGATATTAGGTAGGCCATGGATCCACGAAATGAAAGCGGTTCCATCGACATATCATAAATGTATAAAGATGCCCACTCATTGGGGAACGATCAAGATCATGGGAGATCAACAGGAATCAAAAGAATGTTATAATACTTCCATGAAGCCTGCGACCATACCCCGACAGGCATAACAATTAAGGCTGGGGGCACGATATGTTCTAGAAACAAAGGAACAAGACGTCAAAGAAGTGCCCCTGAACGACGAGGATCCTGAAGCCAAGATCCTCATAGGATCCTCATTACCTGAGCAAATCGAGCAAGACCTGTTAAAATTCCTTCAAACCAGAAGCAAGACATTCGCATGGAAACATGAAGATATGACAGGTATATAAAAGAGTATTATCACTCACAAACTTAACATTGATCCTTCTTTCAGACCAATACACCAAAAGAGGAGGAAATTTGCACCCGAAAGGAACCAGATCATCCAAGAAGAAGTGGAAAAGCTCCTCAAGACGGGGATGATCATGGAAGTGAAGTTCCCAAGATGGCTAGCCAATGTAGTTGTCATACAAAAGAAAAACGGAAAATGGCGAGTATGTGTAGACTACACAGATCTTAACAAGGCTTGTCTTAAGGATCCTTTCCCTCTGCCAGATATTGACTCTATGATAGATGCAACGGCTGGCCACGAACTCTTAACCTTCATGGATGCTTCAGCAGGATTCCATCAAATCTAGATGGCACCATCCGATCAAGAAGACATGGCGTTCATAACACCGACATGTATATATTGTTACATTGCAATGCCTTTTGGCCTTAAAAATGCAGGTGCAACATATCAAAGGTAGGTAAATTGGATGTTTAAAGACAAGTTGGGGGACACCATGGAAGTCTATATTGACGACATGGTGGTGAAGTGAATGAAAGTTGAAGATCTTCTCAAGGATCTCGAAGAAGCCTTCGATATCCTAGATGAATACAACATGAAGTTGAATCCACTCAAATGCCACTTTGGGATGAAGTTGATGGGTTTTGCGCATTCTAACACTCCTAAGTGTACATGCAACCCTAAATACCTTGGATCTATGTTTTCTCTATTATACATGCAATTATGAACTTTCCAAGGTATTACCCTATCTAGCATACAATACTTGATACTTAGGTAATCAAATGGATAGAATACATACCTTTGTTTGATGTAGCTTGTCTCCATGAAGCTTGAGTGCCTAGTGCCCCAAGTGTGACACCTCAAATGGTTCACACAACACCAAATGCACATGGAATGACTTGAGAGAAATGGAACACTCCTTGAAATCGTCTAGCCCTCATATTCACACATTAGTCCACGATTTCTTGAGCCATGGGATTCTTTTATATGGTGGCTATTAGGGTTACACCATGTAACTCATAACTTTACCCATTCCTTATGCTCCATGGATTTTAACCTCCATGGAGTATCCATGGGTCACCCCATGGACTTAGTCCAACATAAGGAATATTGGATCACAAGCCCACATATATAAGAATGAATGATTTACACAATCAACCCATATATTTAATTAGTCTCCTTTTGATCACTTAATTAATTCCAAATTAATTCTTGATCAATACTAATTAAATAACCTTATTAATATATTAGAACTTATAATATATTAACCAACCTTAAGTGTTATTTCTCTCATTATAGTCTATCCAAATGCATGATGCCATGCAATCCAAATGGACCATGTCGGGTCGGGTCAAGTCTTACCAATTATAGTTATAGACTTAGACATTAATCCAACAGTCTCCCACTTGGATAAGTCTAAAACTATTATTGCGTATGACTTCAGGAACCGATCAGCAATCGTAGCTCTCAAAAGCTTCTGTCGAACTCTGACCTTGTCGATGAACTCTGACCTTTGTCCATTAGATAAGGGATCATATATTCCTCCATTCTAGATATCATATGGACTGAGACATGGATTATCAATCATTCTCTCTGTCCATTTGTTGTTTCCCGATTTCCGATTCATGATGACTGACTGATTGAACAAATCAAATCAGTCCTGGCTTGGCCAAGCACTCACATGTATCATCTTTAAATCATCGAGGGGCCCACAGATATCGCTTTTATCCCGAAGGTAAAAGGAATGGATAAACTTCGACTCATATGGCTTGTTCTACTACTTGTTAAATCATACACAAAGGCACGTTTTATAACATCGAGTTACCGAATGCGTTTTCGTGCAATCAATGTACAACCAACTCATAGTAACAACTCATATCTCTAGGTTTGAAGAATATAAGATATTATCGTCTCATGATCACTCGTGATAAAATCCATGAAGTGATTCAAATGAGCGCGGGTTGAATCCAATACTCAGAACTTATGAGCACTCATGAGTGTTGTAGCACCACTTTGTCCACCAACTTGGACCTCTACAAACCAACCCATGACAGTCTTGATTCATATCTACTTCCAACATATGACCGACTGTGGATGGTTTGAATAACTTAATCATTCAGGAAGAGCGACTTAGTTATTCTGGAAGTCAAAACATGCAAAGTGAAACACAAGAATAAATGAATCAAATATGGTATCAAACCCTATGAATATAAATAAACACTTTTATTTATCACCATACTGATTACTCATTATTCATTGTTTCGGTTTTATCAACTTTATACTTGAATTAAAAACACTAGTTGTCCCATGCTCCAAGCATGTACACTATGTTTTTCTTAAACAATAGCTTTGCCATACACCAAGTATGCACTCTATGTTTGTCTATGATCCTTACTTTGTGAAATAAACCAATTGAACATAATTTCAATGATTATAATTTCACACTCCCAAATCCTTATCGAAAAATGTGAGAATTTCAAATTCCTATCATTTATCGAAATCTGTTTAGATTTTAAACTTATATGCACTGACCCTCCTGTAATGAATATGTACAAAGTCACAAAGACTTGTCAACAGTCATTATAAGGTATTCCAATGGAGATCAACTCCATGGAAACTAAGTCTCATATTCAAAGTACATTGCTTTGGACATGCTTCTTGCATTAAGTTTTCTAATCTTACACAGATAACTTCCACCTATGGAGACAACTCCATATTCTCATTTTTACTATCACTTCTGAATAAGAGATGCCTCTTTTCAGAATATGTCAATATGGTCCTTCCAAAATTAGCACTATACTTCCAACTGTCCCTGAGCAACCAATCTTTGGTAAACCTCAGATTGTCCTCGACAATTGCTTAATCATTTTAGTCATATCCAATTCTAGACATTTTCCCTTCTTAATGCCTCTGGGCATTTGGAAAAATTTAGAAATGACAAATATTATAGCACATGCAATCGATCCTGTACCCAAAGCAAATGGTACACGATTCATGATGTCTCACATCAAGACATGATTCTAGACTAGTCTTTTGCTACAATATTTTTATTTGCCATGTTTTCAAAATTTGACTATGAAGAGGGATGTCGTAATCATAATCGAATTTTGAGAACGCAATATATAGAATTTCCTTAAGTTGAACCAATCCAACATGAAATTCATATATATATTCTTGACTAAAGATGATTAAGGTCTCAATCTAAGCCTTTAGAACTGAAATGAAGTATATCCTCTCCCTTAATTATAGCAAAACAACTTTTTCAATCCTTGCAGCCTCACGAATTGAAACTTTTGTTTTCTATAATTAACATTGCTAACTTGCAACACTAACAATAATTATCATGCTCCCACTAACATGATGATTATTAGCATAACACTTATGCTCCCACTAGCTTTGACATGTACTCAGAAATCAGCTGGACTTCTAGAAATCAATACTTTATTGACTTTCTTACCAAAGTTCAGATTTGTGATACGAGATGCTTTGATAAAACTTTATCAAAATGATACACCTTTCCTTAGATAGCATGCATGTGTGTCTAAACAATTTCAGAACTATGAAAAGGGATGCCGTAATCATAGTCTCAATTGTTTAGACCTTTTGCCATCTACTTCAAATCTACTTGGTGGAAGTGTTTCCTCACCATCATTTTCATGAATCGGAGAGAAACCTTATGACCCTTAGATTTTATGGTGTATGTGTTCTTATCCATGTGAATCGTCAAAACCATAGTCACAAGACAAGGATAACGACAAATCCAAACTCATATGGACTGAACTTATGCAATCTTAACTTCTTGCCACCTGGCAGTACAGGGCCTGTCATTGCTTCCAAGTTGTTATGCAACCAATTGAGAACTTTCAGAACTCCTATGCAAAGCCAACTTTAACTGGAATGGGCATATAATATGTCAACATGATAGGTTATAAACCTCAAGTCGTGTGCTAGTGAAGAACCTCAGGTTTTATTCTTGATTAGTTCTTGAAATTCTTTTTAGGATCTTTAAGACTCCCACTGTCCTCTTGACATATAAGACTATCTTGCCAAATATTTAAGAGATAGTGTGGATTCTTTATCAAGACAAACACTTCACACAATTGGCCTTAGTTGGTCTTTGTTTAATCCAAAACATCACAACTTACCAACTTCAAATGTACAAGAGTAGGACACTTTTACTCTTACATTTGACAAGTGTTATAAACCTTTCTTTAAGATATGTCACTCAACTTTTAGTCTTGGAGTATGACTCTAAGACTTGTTTTGAAACGAAGTATGAGTCATCTTCTTGATTAACCATTTCAACAATTCATGACTCCTCTTCTTAGTCATAAGAATGCACTAAGATGTCCTTAGAAGACCAATTGTGATGTGGTTCTTTAATCATTAAGATGATCACAAAACATGATACTAAAGTACTCTCCCATCTTTTCAGATTTGAGAAACTTTTATCTGTCTGCCTAATTTGATTCTTCCCATTCGTTCTGCCATACATTGAGACTTTTCCAATGTTTCAGAATTATACTTAAACTTGTAAGTATAACCATATTTACTAAAATTTAGTAAATCATGACGAATAGTCTTAACGAGCTTTGTGGTGGACTTGACCAGTGCACAAGAATGTGTACTCGATCCCTTTAGTCCTTAACTTGACTCACACATCCATGTGAACAAGTCTTAATTTTCCAATGCTTGAAAGTTCTCATTCATCATACTATTCAACTTGCATGATTCCAAGTTTCTATCCAACTGAAGCCTTGGGAATGAGAATCTTTCCTTATTTGGTAAATTATGACACTACCACAAACGAAAGAATCAAGTCCATTTTTTTTTCAAATATTGCTATCAATGGAATCATATAAACAACCATTTTTCACAAATGCCACTTGTAAGGATATTTAAAATAAATATAAAATTAAAAACTTTTATTTTATTTCAAAACTTTGCGGAAAAAACTTATCCTTATAGTGCAAATGCATACGGAAAAACTTGTTGTTATCTATTCCTAAGCAATATATCATAACTCCTAAGTAACAGCTTCAAAATTCTGATGCGATCGAAATCCACCTACGCGATCAGAATCAGCATATACTTCCTTTAAGCTTTCTCTCTATTCTTTTATTCTTAAAACATCAACATGTGACCCAGTCACATCATGTAATGAGGATCTTAGAATAGAAACTTAACAGAGTTAGATAATGGGCTCTACCTGAAGTAGAGTCAGACTTATTGACTTTAACATCCTTAGGTAAACTTGGCAGCTTTGCAATCAACGCCCCTTCCTTTGGCAAAATAAACATATGGACCCTTTGGTAATGGGACTATTTCAGACTTAGTCTTTCTCTTTACCATTTGGTCAACCGGGTTGACTATGGCCAATCCCTTTCAATTGGGAAGAGAATGCTTTTTCTGGATTTCCAGTGTCACCATTGTCACTGTCATAAATTTTTTTGGAAGTTGATCTTCTAATCAAATTTGCTTTACTATCGTTCCAAATCATTGTTGATTCAGCAGCACCAAGCAAATAGATATGATCATTAAGGTTCATGTCATAGTCTGTTTCATAGTAGTCCCAAAGGAACTCACTATGTGACTTAGAAAGTGATTGAGCATCCAACTTTCTCAAGACTTTGACACCCAACTCTCCCGGCTTGTCAATATGTGACTTTATCTCTAAGATGTGATCACACATAGACCTTGCTTGCCATTAGGGCTTGAGTGACCTTGAACTTGTGGGTTAGGGAGAATAATTAGAGGAGGTGGAGGAAGAGAAGTATGACTTCCATGAGCCAAACTCGGGAAGTCATATTCATTAGGAAAGCTTGGTTTGGGAAGATCATTGTTGTCTAAACCAGACATCAACAATGGGAGAAATTCACGTAAAGTTGATTTAAGTCCTTAATATAACACCCAATATGATATATTAAGGCTAGGACCTAACAAACTATTTTATAACTTGGAAGAGGGATGCCGTAATCCAAGCTATAAAATATTTGAAGGTAGGTGAATGACGATTCACCAATTTCCACCAAGATAAACGAAATGTATTATTAGGTTTTAATTGGTTTTGAAACTCCTAGATTCTTTTGAGATTCATTGAACTTTTCAATGGCATGTTTCAATCTCGAGTGTGCCCTTCAGGTTTTGTGACTGGGATGCCGAGGATCACAAAACAAGGTGTGAAGTAACCATGCAAATATACTAGGTACCCTTAATATTTACCCCTCAATCGATGTGCCGGTTAACCACACACGCTCCAACGATACTATGATAAACATTAAGTTACCCTTTGCCTACTTTGTTAAATGCAGGTTAGTGTGCCGGTTAACCACACACGCTCCACTAACGGCTTAAACAAAGTGCAAAGTGTAATTTCATGGATTAGCACCTTATTCACATTTTCCTAAGTAACTAAGATTGGGAATTTATAAGTGTTTAGTTACTTAGTATTTATCATTAATACTTTTAATGAAGGGAGAATTATAGTCCTTGTCCTACCCGTTCGGGTAACGACCCTCCACCAGTCAAGGAAGCGGTGGGTGAGAGTGGACACCCATTAAACTGCCATTTTATAGGCAGTAACCTTATACCCCCCTTATAGACCGACTTCGTGAATGAGGCCTACTAACGGTAAGACTGACTTGCTCTTATACATATATTTATTATTAACTTATAATACTATAAAGTATAAGGGTTGAATTTTAACTTTTAAAATGCTAAGGGCTAACTTGGAATTAAAGTATTCATGGGGAAAACTTTACAAATTCCAAAACTTGAGGGCAAGTTTTGAAAATATTCAAAACTAATTAATTCCATAACTTATGTGTTTAAAGTAGTTTTAATTAAAAAAAAACTCTTCAAGTTCCATAACTTGAGGACAAGTTATGGAAGACTTTAAACTAATAAAAGAATGTAACTTTTCTTTATTTTTGTAACTTATGGAACTAATTAAGGTTACACATTTTATCATTTAATGAAGTGACTCTTGAACCTCCATAACTTGAGGACAAGTTATGGAGTCATAAAACCATTTAATGAGGACAAGACTCTTCATTTTTGTAACCATTGCCAACTTTTTATGAGTTTTATGAAACTTAAATGTGACTTTTCATATAACTTGAGGACAAGTTACAAAAACACATTTTAGAATCAACTCTTAGATTAAAATGGATTGAAAACACATAATCAATTAACTTTTCTATTAATCTAATAAACTCATATGAACAAAGATAATTCACATCAAATTTTTTTCAAGTAATTAGCATAACTTTTAAACTAATACAATTCGATTTTTCAGCTAATTTTGCAAGTATAACAAGAACACTAACCTGGCTTTGATACCACTGATGGGTTTTAGTATACTACAACATCCTATGGTGCACATACAACCCTAAATACCTTGGATCTATGTTTTCTCTATTATACATGCAAATGGTTTCCAATTCATTAAACCTATAACTAGCATGCATTTGACATAAACCATATAATATACTAGTTAGGGAAACATACCTTTTATGTGGCTTGAAGTCTTGATGTATTTGGCCTTAAGAGCTTAGCACCAATAGTATGAAATGCCTCAAATGGAATCACAACACACCTAGGACAAAGGTGGCTCTTGAGAGAGAATTCCATGCACCAAAACACCTCCATATTTCTCTAAGAAAAGAAGTGGTGATTTTGGCTATGGAGTAACCTATTTATATGTAGGATTCCAAGGGTCATGGGTATAACCCATAATCCATACCCATGGGTTTTATGATCCATGGTTCATGTGGCCCAACTCTTTATGTATCCATACATAAACTTGGTCCAACATGGATCATAAGCCCAACACATATAAATATAACTAATTATCATAATTAGTCCCCATAGATTTAATTAGTCTCTTTTGATCACTAAATTAATTCCAAATTAATTCTTGATCGATACTAATTAAAACATATGATTTCATATTAATATATTATAACTTATAATATATTAATAAACCATAAATAACCTTCTCTCAAAAGTCCATCCTTACAAATTGTCCTGATGATATGCAACCCACATGGACCATGCTACTCTCGGGTCGGGTCAAGTCTTACCAATTATAGTTATGGACTTAGACATTAATCCAACAGAAGTCGGGAAAGTTCCTTGGATATATGGTAACTAAGAGAGGAATAGAAGCAAGCACGGAGTAGATCAATGCAGTCATCGAGCTGAAATCTCCCTCCTCAACAAAAGACATCCAAAGATTAACCGGAAGAGTAGCAGCACTCAACAGGTTTATTTCAAGATCCTTAGAAAGGTGCAAGCCCTTCTATGATATCTTGAAATATAACAAGAGATTTGAGTGGACGGAAAGGAGAAAGCCTTCTAGGAACTCAAAAAATATCTAAGTTCTGTACCACTGCTGGTGAAGCCTAAAGATGGAGAACCACTTCTCCTCTACCACTCGGTATCTTCAAGTGCAGTAAGTGTTGTTCTGGCCAAGGATCTCAACGAAGAACAACATCCCACCTACTATGTAAGTAAAAGTCTTCAGGATCCTAAGACCAGGTATTCTTACCTCGAAAAATTAATTCTTGCCTTAGTAACTACTTCTACCAAATTAAGACATTATTTCGAAACACACACTATACATGTAAAAACTAATTATCCTATTAAGAATTTCATGAGGAAACCAGAAATTTCAGTAAGGATGGATAAATGGTCGGTAAAGTTAAGCACGTTTTAGATTAGATATGAGCCAAGATCAGCCATAAAGTCACAGGCATTAGCAGACTTTGTGGCCGACTTTAGTGATGATCTTCAAAACGAAGTATACATTGAATCCAAACAACTCCTAGAAGATGAACACTTGGGAAAATGGACATTGTTCACAGATGGAGCTTCAAACCAAAAAGGAACAGGGTCGGGGATCATACTAAAGTCGCCACAACGGGACATCCTACCCCAGGCAGTTAGTTGCGAATTCAACACCACTAATAACGAAGCAGAATATGAAGCACTCATCATGGGACTACAATTGGCTAAGGATCTTCAAATCAGGGATCTTCAGGTATTTGTTGATTCTTTATTACTAACTAACCACTTCAATGGATCTTATGCAGTGAAAGGTGAAAGATTAACACTATATATGGAGATCCTCAAAAAATTAGCCTCTAATTGTGAAAATTTTATGTTCCCAGAGAAGAAAACAGGGAAGCAGACACATTAGCCAACCTAGGATCCTCCCTAAGGATCCCACCAGAAACGAAGATCCTTATAACCCATATAATAACTCCAGCAATAGAACCCCTTCCCGAAAAATCAGGGGATCCCGTACAACCAATAAGCGTAGTGATATATGGTCCATTGGCATGGCCTAGACTGCTCTAGCGCACCAGCCTGGCCTGGTGCGCTCCTGCCAGCCCTGCCTGGCGTTCCCTTGCGAGCCTTGCTGGGGACTCTCTTGCCATCCCTGTTGGGGACTCTCCTGCCGGCTCGACTAGGCGCTCCCTCGCCTGGCACTCCCTTTCCATCCTCTCTTGGTGCGCGCCCGCCAGCCCTGCCTGGGGAGCGCCCGCCAAGCCCCGCCCTGCGCCTCCGGGCGGCCTTGCCCAGCTCCTTGCTAGTTGGGCCTGAATTGGGCTGGCCCAAGGCCTGACCTAATTGTCCCCTATATAATGAATAGTATCTCCTCCATGGAGGGGGACCTTTCCCTAGGATCCTTCCCTTTGGCTCAGCCGCCACTATACTCCGTCCGGGTGGCTCAACCGCCACCCGCCACCGTCTGCCACTATACACCACCACCAACACCAAGATGGTTCTCTCCAGCTATGGAGGACCATCTCAGATCTTCTAGCTGATCTAACTTGACCGTCGGAGTCCGCTCCCGGGGCACAGTCCTTGGGGCGGCTCTAACGACTTTTCACTGTGATATCCAGATCTCCGCTGCAGCAGAAGACTAGAAGGCTCGCCGGAGCTCGATGTCGCATCATTTGGCGCCATCCCGGACTTGAACAAGCAGCCATCACCTTGTTCTTCCTAGATCTGTTCAGATCTGTTGAGTTCCACATCAGGTTTTCTCAAATCTGTCCATTCTTATCCCTCATTTGATCAGATCCGTTCAGATATGATTAGCTATCTTTTAGAACTCTTGATCTGATGTGTTTTCATTCAGATCCATAGATCTACTTCGTTTTTAGCTCAGATCTCCTGATCTACTTAGTGTTTTTGTTCAGATCTATGGATTTGCTTTATTTCTTAGACCAGATCTTTGGATCTGTTCTAGTTTTGGTTCATTCAAAGATTTTTCGAGTTTGCAAAGGCATTTCAGATCAGTTTCGTTTTTCTTTTCAATGACCCATTCAGTAAGTTGGGGAGAAAGGAAATTTTTACAAGTTTATCCTTTTATCAAGTTCATATTATTAGAAAATCGTTTTTCAGTTAAGATTTTTTGTGTATAACCTTACTCCCAGCAACATTTGTTTGTAAACAAAGCTGGGATGCTTGTACATTTCAAAAAATCGAGTTCTTACGCACCTTTGTTTATATTTATGATGTTTTCCCTCCAGAAGTTTAGAAAAGGAAAACGAAAATCTGTTCAGATCTGTTTCTTTGTTCATACTTTGATAGCTTGTTAAGCAAGCTGAAGAGTGAAGAGAAGCAAAAAGTTTTCTAAGAAAACTAATTTATTAAATCCGTTTTTGCTTTTTATTTTGAGGTTTTTTCAGAAAGATGAGAAGGAAAGAAGCTTCTTATGAGTTTTATCTCATCCTTTGCTCACATATTATCATAAAACCCTTTCCAAGTTGTGCATTTTCGTGTATATTTTTACTTTCTGTAACAACCATTTGTACATATAGCTGTATGGCTTGTACAAAACCTTCAAAAACAAAAAAGAGAGAGAGGAGAGGAGAAGTTTTTATGGGTTTTACCCCACCTTCTGATCACACATTTTCAGAAACTGCTTTACTTATTGTTGTTTAAGAAGATTGGAGGAAAAAATAAGTTTTATGAGTTTTTACCTTTTTCTTTGCTCATATTTCATCAAGAAATCCTTTTAGTCGAGGTTCTCTATGTTAATACCCTTTCCATTTACACAACTGTTTGTACACATAACTGAGTTGTTTGTACATTTCACAAAATCTCAACACAAAAAAAAAAAACATCAATTTTACCAAAGCACCAAAACCCTCCACAGACCACATTTTTACCCCATCATTTTAGTTTTTACCTTACTGTTTATTACTTACCAAAGAAACTTTTCCTTCGTAAAAAACAAAAAAAGGGATACGAAATGCTTCTTCTAAAAAAAAGAACTACAAGTTTACAGCTAAATATAAATATAAAAAAAAAAGAGCCACATGAATCGATTTGTCTCTCTTCAACCGACAAAAAAGAAAAAAAAGGGGGCAGTAGGAGATGTATATTGAACACGCAATAGCAATGTCAGGAGGGGATCCACGTGGTTTGAAATCATCCACATAGCAGAAAATACCCAAAGAGGCGGGTCCCACCTTGGTCCATTTTGGGAGCTGGCCTCCATGTGATTCATCGCTGCTCCGGCCTCCACCTACAAGTTATGAGTCCCGATGAAGAGCCAAACCCACCGGGCAACCTCAAATCGCTCCGCCAACGACCATAGCCCCTCCGATCTACTCACCATGCCTCTCTCCAGCGACGAACTACAGCACCACCGGACTACCTATTGACTCCAGCCGATAGTAACCCCAACATTGGTCACAGACAGCGCCCCCGTCCGTTGCTACCTCGATCACCGCTAATCATTGCCGACTCTGACAACACATCTCCAGCAGAGCCCACCGGAGACCTAAAGCCAAACATTTGTTGGGTCTGTGATTCCTCGACCTGATCCAGAGCGCCACCCAAAGCCACCACGATCAGCCTCTCCATAAGTCACCACCGGTGACCACAAGCATGGAAGACGAGCTCGCTGTTGCGACCTCCAGCGAGGAACCACCAAAATAACTACTGTTGTACGCTTTTAGTAGCACTACCAGACGGAGATGGACCGCCAGTCACCACGTCACCACTATGCCACCTCCTGTCGACCATCGCCATCTCCCGTAATCTCTGACTCGCCCACACCATGGCGACTCCGACAAAGCAACATCTATCGGACCCTATTTTCCCAGCATTTGTCACTTCGGTCGGCGGATGCTGCTCCGTCATCACCATCATCTCCAACCGTCTTCACCAGAGCCATCTCCAGTTGTTGGTTGACATTTGCTTTCGTTTGGCGTTTTCCTTGGCAGATCGTAAAAATGAAAGCGAGGTGTGGCTAGGCGGCTGCGAAGTACTCATCCAAGCTGACGAGAACACAAGTGGGCCACGTATCCCTAGTAACCAGATCGGCCTATAATCAATAAAGAAAAGATAATAGGCCTGTAATATCCATGTTCCCGTATCTATTGCAACCCGCAAGAAGAAATTCAATAAACAAGTTGGGCCCATGCCCTTAGTACCAAATTATTTAAACAAAAGGAAAAGAACAACACAAAACGTGTTTAGAGCACTCGAAAAAAAAAGACATGGGTCTAATAGACTACAAGTTCGGTTTGGGCTCCTCTCAATTTGGCTATCTCATATTTTTGGGTTACCTCAACAATTAATTGGGTCATTTTTACAAAATATCTTATCGCACGGCCGCCCAATGCTCGTACGTTGCGATCTCGCTCAACAAAATTCAAATCGCAAGCATGCGTTAACGGTCTAGACCACTCAGCATTTTCAAAAAAAAGGGGGAGGGAGAAGAGTAGTACATTACTACTACTACTCGTGAAGCGTTTCAAAATAGCCATCAGTAATTGCGCTGCGCGGTCATCAGCAGCCATGTTGACCAATCCCGGGAAGTCTCGATAATCAACTCTCACATTCATGTCGACCGACCCCCGCTAGTCTTACTGCCCAGCTCTTAGTAGTCGCAGAGCCCGACCTTCAGTAGCGACACGACCTAGCTCAGCAGCTACTTTGTCTAACTCCCAGCAGTCGCGCTGCTTAGCTCTCGCCAGCCATGCTACCCAGTTTTATTAGTATTTGGGTTGCCTAGCTCTTTCCAGCAGCTATGTATCTCAACTTTCCCTTTCTTCGCCTCCTCTAAGAAAAAAAAAGGGGGGGGGGGAAGGGTTGGTACGACACTATGCAAAAGTGATTTTCATTCCGAAGGGGCAGAGTTAAGGTACATAAAGAACTGACACCATGATGATAGTGAACTCCCGAGGTGACATTAATATTCCGAGTCGGAAGATCAGCCCCGTCGTTCAACCCTTGGTAGTCTCGTTGCCCAGCTTTCAGCGGTCGTGCTGCTCATCTATCGCTAGCAGCTCGGTGCTCAGTTCTCAACGGCCCTGATGACCAGCTCTCGACGGTGGTCTCGCTACGCACCGCTTGACGGTAGCTACACCATCCAGCTCTAAGTAGCACCCCCGCATAGCCCTCGATAAACAGTCAAGACACTGAGGCATCAATTATTAGTACGACTAGCGATGCAACAAAGCATCAGGTACCATTCCACTTTAACCCAAACTGATCACACGAGCTGGACACATAGATTGTGGGGTGCTATGCCCAATCATGCGAGGTTCAGTACCCTCGCCTCGAGTCGCCTGGCTTCTCAGCCCGACTCCATTATAAGCGGCAAGCTCCGCATGCGAGGTTCAATACCCTCGCCTCGAGTCGTCTGGCTTCCCAGCCCGACTCCATTATAAGCGGCAAGCTCCGCATGCGAGTCTCAGTACCCTCGCCTCGAGTCGTCTGGCTTCCCAGCCCGACTCCATTATAGCGGCAAGCTCCGCATGCGAGGTTCAGTACCCTCGCCTCGAGTCGTCTGGCTTCTCAGCCCGACTCCATTATAGCGGCAAGCTCCGCATGCGAGGTTCAGTACCCTCGCCTCGAGTCGTCTGGCTTCTCAGCCCGGCTCCATTATAGCGGCAAGCTCCACATGCGAGGTTCAGTACCCTCGCCTCGATTCGTCTGGCTTCTCAGCCTGGCTCCATTGTAGCGGCAAGCTCCGCATGCGAGGTTCAGTACCCTCGCCTCAAGTCGCCTGGCTTCTCAGCCCGACTCCATTGTAGCGGCAAGCTCCGCATGCGAGGTTTAGTACCCTCACCTCGAGTCGCCTAGCTTCTCAGCCCGGCTCTGTTATAGCGGCAAGCTCCGCATACGAGGTTCAGTACCCTCGCCTCGAGTCGCCTGGCTTCTCAGCCCGACTCTATTATAGCGGCAAGCTCTGCATGCGAGGTTCAGTACCTTTGCCTCGAGTCGCCTGGCTTCTCAGCCCGACTCTAGTATAGCAACATGCCCCGACCATTCCACGCGACGCTCTCCCGTGCGATCTATCTACGATCACTAGCAGCCAAGCCCGATCCATTCCGTGCGATGCTCTCTCGCGTAACATCTCCATGATCATTGGCTGCTAAGCCCAAGCCACTCTCCATCGTCGCGCACCATAAGTCGCACATCACAAGCTTATTCCACACCATGATCTTGGTGCTCCCTCCCTCACAGTCATCATGGTTCTCTTGTGCTCGTACGATCATTGAAGTGTTATCCACATTACAACCTGCTATAGTGAGGATACTCTCCAGCAAGAAGGTCATCCCGACAGCGGACCGGCTACCTACGACCCCACAACACCTCTGTTTCCTGGCTCTCGGAAACAGTCCTGCTGCGTAACCCTACCTGTAGCCTCGTCGCATATCCCACAGCACCTCTGTTTCATGGCTCTCGGAAACAGTCCTGCTGCGTAACCCTACCTGTAGCCTCGTCGCGTATCCCACAACACCTCTGTTTCCTGGCTCTCGGAAACAGTCCGGCTGCGTAACCCTACCTGTAGCCTCGTCGCGTATCCCACAACACCTCTGTTTCCTGGCTCTCGGAAACAGCCTTGCTGTGTAACCCTACCTGTAGCCTTGTCGCGTACCCCACGACACCTCTGTTTCCTGGCTCTCGGAAACGGTCTTGCTATGCAACCCCAACCTATAGCCTCACTGCCTATCCCTCAACAATTCTATTGTCTGGCTATCAGCAATAGTCTCACTGCGTGACCCTCGCTAGCAATCGCACAGCTCTCGGAATATCTGCCACTTATATTATGATCAACAACCTTACGGTTTATTGGTTTGACAACATAGTCTGGCGCGGCTACCTACGCTACCCACATCAGACTGGGGGGAATCCAGCTAGGTGTAGCCAGAGCAAGAAAGACCCTCAAGACGGTTATTAATGCAGACTATGTAGATAGTCACGGGTGA
This sequence comes from Lactuca virosa, assembly GCF_052849685.1. Lineage (NCBI taxonomy): Eukaryota > Viridiplantae > Streptophyta > Magnoliopsida > Asterales > Asteraceae > Lactuca > Lactuca virosa. The sequence continues at coordinate 433,272,484 of NC_136430.1, forward strand.
CATCCCATCTCGCATGGCTACCACAACAATCACGTCGGATAACAGTCTCAGGGACTGAATGGAAAGCTTACGCTTCCTAGCTACCCTGACCCGATATTTTATCGACATCAGTGTCGTGTAACACTCTTTAGTAGCCTCGGTCTGCATTATCGCAGCAACAGTTACGTTGCGTCGCACCGATCGGCTCGCGCTCCTCTCAATGAAGGAGTATCAAGTCATCTCAAGCTACATAAGCAATGCTTGGCTCATCACACAACCCCACGACTCTTGTGGACGAGGTTCGGTCATTTCTCTTTATTATTTATTGTATTGGTGCTTTATCTAGTCCGATCCGATTGTCAGCAACCCAATCGCATCAGACTAGGGGGACTTGACGACGCACAGTTTATATGACTAGTTCCAGTCCGATGTCATTGGCCGCGCACCAATAACACCAGACTGGGGGGGACTTGATGATATATGGTCCACTAGCATGGCCCAGACTGCTCTAGCGTGCCAGCCTAGCCTGGCATGCTCCCGCCAGCCTTGCCTGGCGTTCTCCTGCCAACCTTGCTGGGGACTCCCTTGCAAGCCTCGCTGGGGACTCTCCTGTTGGTTTATATGACTAGTTCCAGTCCGATGTCATTGGCCGCGTACCAATAACACCAGACTGGGGGGGACTTGATGATATATGGTCCATTGGCATGGCCTAGACTGCTCTAGCGCGCCAGCCTGGCCTGGTGCGCTCCTGCCAGCCCTGCCTGGCGTTCCCTTGCGAGCCTTGCTGGGGACTCCCTTGCCAGCCCTACTGGGGACTATCCTGCCGGCTCGACCAGGCGCTCCCTCGCCTGGCACTCCCTTTCCATCCTCTCTTGGTGCGCGCCCGCCAGCCCTGCCTGGGGCGCGCCCGCCAAGCCCCGCCCGGCGCCTCCGGGCGGCCTTGCCCAGCTCCTTGCTAGTTGGGCCTGAATTGGGCTGGCCCAAGGCCTGACCTAATTGTCCCCTATATCATGAATAGTATCTCCTCCATACACCACCACCCTCCGCCGTCTGCCACCATACACCACCACCAGCACCAAGATGGTTCTCTCCAGCTATGGAGGACCATCTCAGATCTTCTAGCTGATCTAACTTGACCGTCGGAGTCCTCTCCCGGGGCACAGTCCCTGGGGCGGCTCTAACGACTTTGCACTGTGATATCCAGATCTCCGCTGCAGCAGAAGACCAGAAGGCTCGCCGGAGGTCGATGTCGCATCACGTAGCATCCATTGAAGATCCTGACCCTCAGATCCCTCCTCAAAGGGATCCCGATGAACAGGATCCTCAAGGAAGTCCATGATCATAGACCCAACCCATTATGGAGTATCTCCAAAAAGGCACGATTTCAACGAAAGAAAAAAGCGAAATAGCATTCAGAACAAGAATATCAAGATTCGTAATAATCCAAGGTAAAATATATAAAAAGTCTATGGCAGGTCCACACCTCAGATGCTTGGAAGATCCTGAAGTTGCACAAGTCCTAAAGGACATACATGAAGGAGACTGTGGCAATCATGCTGGGGGCAGATCCTTATGCTCCAAGATATTAAGAACAGGATACTACTGGCCAACCATGAAAAGAGACTCTTTCTTACATGCTCAAAAATGTGATGCTTATCAAAGACATAACAACATCCTACATCAACAAGCAGAATATCTACATCCTATTATCTCTCCATGGCCATCCATGAAATGGGGAATGGATATAGTGGGAAAATTACCAATAGCTCTAGGGGGAAAAGTCTTCATGCTGGTGATGACTGATTATTTCTCAAAGTGGATCGAAGTTGAAGCCTTCGTTCAGGTAAGAGACAAAGAGGTAGTATCACTCATTAAACGTAATAACTTGACCAGGTTCGGGATCCCGGCTGAGATCATATGTGACAACGGATCCCAATTCATAAGCAAAAGGACAAGAGACTTTTGCACAAGTTGGGGAATCAAAATGATAATGTCCACTTTTGTAACGACGTAAATTTCCAAAACAATTTTTCATTTTAAAAACATACTCTCATTCATACAATATCATAGTAATCCAATGTAACACATGCTATCTCAATAAACAAATCCCAAGATCCTCAAATACATAAATCCTCTCAGTGTGTACGGATCATGCCGGCGACTTCCTGCGATCCTCGCTAGTACCTGAAACACATAACACAACAACTGTAAGCATAAATGCTTAGTGAGTTCCCCAAAATACCACATACAACACATACGCCACTCGAGGCTACAATACGACCCTCCGGTCGATGTGTCTCAGCGGGACCCTCCAGTCCCGTAGCTTGTTGGACCCTCTGGTCCGGTCATAGCTCGTCGGACCCTTCGGTCCAGTTTGTGTCGTTGGACCCTTCGGTCCGGTCTATATCGTTGGGCCCTCCGGCCCGGTCTATTCAACACATATCATACATACAACACAATGCACATAACTCATATATATATACACATAGCATACAAGACCCTCTGGTCTACACATAAATACCACTCTAGGTAATGTATAGTGAGAAGACTCACCTCAATGAAGTCGAATAAACTCTCGTGCTCAACGTCCCGACTTAGCCTCCTCCTATTATTCAGATAACATCCCCGATCAATATTCACTCATGATCTCATCTCTACAGATTGGGTAGAAGGCCATTCTACCCTTCCCTGAACTCTCCTGAATCAGTCTTGACCAGAACCCTAACGTCAACGAAAGTCAACGGTCAACTTTGACCCGACTCGTCGAGTGCACAAGGGCGACTCGGCGAGTCCATGCGGATCCTCTGAATCCTTTCAGCCTCTCTTGGCTCTTCGAGTCATCCTTCCACTCGACGGGTTACACCTGTCACGAATCGTGGGGCAACCCCGACTCGACTCGTCGAGTCCATTTATGGACTCGGCGAGTTGCCTCCATGTTCATCCTCAAATGACCTCCTAAGGTCAGATCTGCTTCCCTAACTATCAGATCTACCCTTCAAATGTTCAAATGTCACGTAAAGGTGCAATCTTTACGTGCATGCAACCCACAACAAGTCATAAATGGGGAAATAACTCTAAAAATGGCAACCTAGTCCCCAATATTTCATTTGCTTGCATAAAGCTGAGGGATAGTGACTCTATGGACCACTTATGGTCCAGATCTGATGCTATTAACACAAAGGGGGGCTCATACTAACTAGATCTTACATAAAATGGAGGTAAAAACCCTAAAATCATGAAATCTATCATATCAACACGAAATAGAAGGGATTATACCTCCAGAGATGAACTCTCAAGATGATTAGCCCAGATCCAAGCTCCCTTCACGCTCTAGATGGGTGTTTCCTTCTTCCTTCTAGCAAAACTACACCAAAAGTGATGTATTAGCCTCTTCTTGTTCTCAACTCTCTCACTGCTCTCTCTAGGGTTTCTCTGGGGTGCATTGGCTGCAAATGGAGGCCATAAAGGCCTTTAAATAGGGCACAGGCCCAGGGATTTAGGGTTTCACTTTACAGCGCGGACTCGCCGAGTCTACGTATCTACTCGTCGAGTCCGGTCATTAATCCAGTCAAGAACTAGCGATCCTATTCGGCGAGTCTGAGCGTCTACTCGCCGAGTCCCTCCATAAAACCCAAAATAAATAACTAAAATAAGATACCTGGGAATCCGGATGTTACAATTCTCCCCCACTAGAATCAGACTTCACCCTCGAAGTCTTGCCCCGCAAACAACTCTAGATGCTGCTCCCGAATCTCCAACTCCGGCTCCCAAGTCAGCTCGGACCCTCTCCGATGTTGCCACTGGACCTGAACCAGGGGCACCTCCTTGTTCCTCAGAACCTTGATCTTCCGATCCAAAATCGCGATCGGTTTCTCAACATAATTCAACCTCGAATCTACCTGAATGTCCTCCAGCGGCACTACCGCTGACTCATCGGCTACACACTTCCTCAACTGAGACACATGGAAGGTATCATGAATCTGGCTCAACTCCGCAGGTAGCTCCAAACGATACGCTACCCTGCCCACTCTCGCGGTCACTCTGAACGGACCGATGTACCGGGGCCCCAGCTTGCCCCTCTTCCTGAACCGAATCACTCCTTTCCAAGGAGACACCTTCAGGAGTACGAAGTCTCCCACCTGGAACTCAAGCTCGGATCGTCGCCTATCCGCATAACTCTTCTGACGACTCTGAGCCGTCAATAACCTCTGTCTAACCTGCTGTATCTGCTCTGTCGTCTGAAGCACTATCTCGGTGCTACCCATCACACGCTGCCCTACCTCTCCCCAGCAAATGGGAGTCTGACACCTCCTCCCATACAACAAGTCGAAGGGAGGCATACCAATACTCGAATGGTGGCTGTTGTTGTAGGAAAACTCAGCCAACAGCAAGTACGTGTCCCAACTTCCCCCTAAGTCCAACACACATGCTCGAAGCATGTCCTCGAGTGTCTGAATCATCCGATCACTCTGTCCGTCCGTCTGGGGGTGGTAGGCGGTACTGAAATGCAACCTCGTACCCAACTCCTCGTGGAACGTCTTCCAGAACCTGGAAGTGAAACGTACATCTCGATCTGACACAATTGAGATCGACACCCCATGCCGCGATACCACCTCCCTCACATACAACTCTGTCAGCCTCTCAGCAGAAGAGCTCTCACTGATAGCAAGAAAATGCGCGCTCTTCGTCAGCCGGTCGACGATCACCCAAATTGCATCGACACCCCGTGCGGTCCTCGGCAATTTGGTGATGAAATCCATAGAAATCTGTTCCCACTTCCATTGGGGAACCTCAAGCGGCTGCAACTTGCCATGCGGATGCTGGTGCTCGGCCTTAACCCTACGACAGGTCAAGCACCTCTCAACAAACCATGCTACATCCCTCTTCATACAGGGCCACCAATAGTCCCTCTTCAGGTCCAAATACATCTTAGTGTCCCCGGGATGGATCGAGAACCTCGATCGGTGCTCCTCCTCCATCAAAGTGGTGCGCGTCCCGCCTATATACGGCACCCAAATCCGACCCTGAAAGGTCATCAGCCCACGACTATCAGTAACAAACTCAGGTACCTGCCCAATCACCCGCTCTCTCTTGCGGTTCTCTGGTCTCACGGCCTCTTCCTGGGCCTCCCGAATGGTGTCCAACACCGGAGTCATCACTGTCAATCGCATACAAGTGTCTCAAATTGGGGCACTCTCCGCCCTACGACTCAGCGCATCAACTACAACATTAGCTTTGCCCGGGTGGTACAGGATCTCACAATCGTAATCCTTTACCACATCCAACCATCTCCTCTGGCGCATATTCAGGTTGGGCTGATCCATCAGATACTTCAAACTCTTGTGGTCCGTGTATATGGTACACCGAACCCCATACAGGTAATGGCGCCAGATCTTGAGGGCGAACACCACTGCCCCCAACTCCAGATCGTGGGTGGGATACTTCGTCTCATGAGGCTTCAGCTGCCTCGATGCATACGTTATCACATGTCCTCTCTGCATAAGCACCGTACCCAACCCTGATATCGATGCGTCGCAGTACACCACAAAATCCTCCATTCCCTCTGGAAGGGATAACACCGGGGCTTCGCACAACCTCTGGCGAAGAGTCTCAAACGAGGCCTGCTGCTCAGGACCCCACTAAAAAGTAACGCCCTTCCGGGTCAACCTGGTGAGAGGCATGACGATCTTGGAGAAATCTTTAATAAATCTCCTATAATAGCCGGCCAACCCTAGAAAACTCCTGATCTCGGTGGGGGATCTCGGCACCTCCCAACTCATCACCGCCTCAATCTTGGCCGGATCGACCAATATCTCATTCTGATTAACGAGATGTCCCAGGAACTGGACCTCTCGTAACCAGAAATCACACTTGGAGAATTTGGCGTAAAGCCTCTCCGATCTCAGAACTCTGAGGATCTCCCTCAAATGCTCCTCATGCTGCTCTCTGGATCTCGAATACACCAATATGTCATCGATGAACACGATCACCGATCGATCCAACATCGGCCTACACACCCTGTTCATGAGATCCATGAACGTTGCTGGTGCATTGGTGAGCCCGAAAGGCATCACCACGAACTCGTAATGCCTGTAACGAGTCCTGAACGCCGTCTTCTGGACATCCTCATCACGCACTCTCATCTGATGATATCCAGACCTCAGATGAATCTTGGAGAACCAAGACGCTCCCTGCAACTGATCAAACAAATCATCAATCCTCGGCAGTGGGTAACGGTTCTTGACCGTTAACTTGTTCAACTCCCGGTAATCAATGCACATCTGGTGTGAACCATCCTTTTTCTTGACAAAAAGGATCGGCGCTCCCCACGGCGAGCTACTCGGTCTGATAAATCCCTTCCCCAACAACTCCTGAAGCTGTGAGGATAACTCCTGCATCTCTGGTGGCGCAAGGCGATAGGGCGCCTTGGCGATAAGCGCCGCTCCCGGAACCAAATCGATGCGAAACTCCACCTGCCTCTCGGGAGGCACACCCGGCAACTCCTCGGGGAAAACGTCCGAGAACTCACGCACTATCGGCACATCATCAACAGAACTAGGCCTCTCCACTGCTACTCGTGTGTCCATCACGTAGGCCATAAACCCACTACAGCCCTGCTGTAGACTCTGCCTCGCACTAGCAGCCGAACAGAATGCTGACCCTGAACGGGTACCCTCGTCGTACACCGTAAGAACTCCCCCACTAGGGTCTCGTATGGTCACCAACTGTCGCTCGCAGTCAATAACCGCTCCAAACCTGCTCAACCAGTCCATGCCCACGATGACACAGACATCTCCCATTGCAATCGGGACCAAATCAATCGGAAACTCAACGCCGAAGATCTCGAGTACACATCCTCGGATCACATCTGTAGCATAAACCGCTCGCTCGTCGGCTATAGAAACTTGTAGAGGTCGACTCAACGCCTCTCGCTGAACACTGATGTGCTGACTAAATGCTAATGACACGAAAGATCGACTCGCACCCGAGTCGAATAACACCAACGCAGGTACAGAACTCACAAGAAAAGTACCTAAGCATAACACAATATAAGCACAAAATCTCAAACTCAAAATAGGTAAGTAAAAGAATACATACCGGCCACGACATCGGGCACTGCGCGGACCTCCTCCGCTGTCAACTGGAAGGCTCTCCCGTGAGCCTTCGGTGCCTCGGCCTTCGCTGGCCGGACCTCGATAGCTCTAGCAGCAGGTGTAGACCCCTGTGCTGATCCCTGTAGTAGCTGAGGGCACTCGGCCTTCCGATGGCCGGTCTGGTTGCAATGAAAGCAAACCGAGAATCCTTTGGGGCAATCCCTCGCGAAATGCCCCTCCTTCCCACACTTGTAACACACCCCAGCTCTGCACACCCCCTCGTGACTCTTGCCGCACTTCCCACAAGTGCGGCCCTTCGGACCCCCAGATCTCGAATCAGCGGGCTTTGCCCGCTTGGCTGCCGGCTGCGACTGTGTCGGTCGCCTGTCCCTCCTCTAAGACTCGGCCTCCTCCCTGACCTGAGTCTCCAGCTCAATCTCTCTCTTCCGGGCATTTGCCTGAAGCTCGGCAAATATCCGGTATGACGAGTTCGCCACGAACTCACGGATATCCCTCCTCAGTATGCTCAAGTACCGGCTCATACGTGCCTGCTCAGTCAACACGTGCTCAGGGCAAAACAACGCCCTCTCGTGAAACATCCTCGTAATCACCATCACAGACTCAATTCCCTGATTGAGGGATAAGAACTTCTGGGCTAGACATTCCCTCTCCACAGGGGGAACATACTCATCTCGAAACATCATGGTGAACCTCTCCCAGGTCACCGCAGTAAGCTCTGCCGTAGTGAAGTCTGCCGTCACAAACTTCCACCAATCATTCGCTCCCAAGCGAAGCTGGTTAAGCGCAAACCTAACCCTCAGATGCTCCGGACACGAGCAGGTGTAGAAGCATCCCTCGATGACAGAAATCCACCTCATCGCAGAAATCAGGTCCTGCGTCCCATCAAACTCTGGTGGCTTCGTGTTGCTGAACTCTCGGTACAACAACGAGTCACCTCCCTGGGGCCTGGCAGCAGCGACAGCTGCGGTGGCCGCAGCAACAGCAGCCTCAGTAAGAGCAGCGTACCGCTCATCAAAAGTCTCGATCAGCGTGGTCTTGATAGACCCTAACATCTCTGGTATCTCAGCTCGAATGGCCGCAGCCACCTCCTCGTGAATCAACCTACGAATATCCTCATCGCTGGTACCACTGGTACCACTGCCTCCTGGGTGGTGGCGCGTCCCAACCATGATGTCTCTGAAATACAACACAAAAAAATCAGAGACTCGTTCGAGTATACTCGCACTCGATACTCAACTCTACTTGTTCTTTAGTACCTTGAGAATTCTTACTTGGACTGCTCACTGATCCGGTGTTTCAAGTAGTACGGGCCCTTATACTACCTTCCACAACGCATCGGTATTCACCCCAAGTCCTCCTCCTAGGATCCCAGATCACAAGTACTTTATATCTCACTAAACTCAGGCTACTCTCTGGTAGACCACTCATAAGTTCCTCGCTGCTACCTACTTACTCTCGAAGTATCTCATAGTAGCGGTAACTCCTAGGCTAAGGCATCACAAATCAGGCCCACTCTAGTCCTAACCATGAATACCTAGCCAACTCTAGCATGCATAACATATCACATAATATCTCATAACACATAATGTAAGGGTATTTTGGGAAATCACCGTTCGGGCGCTGGCTGATCGTACACACTGCTCCGTTCCGCTTTTCTCAAAAGTCCTTTACTCTTTTAGAAAAATTGTTTCTTTTATGAAAAATTCTCTCAAATCCTCAGTTTGAGTTCAGATACGCCCGGAGGTGTATCCGAGTCTCTCAAACCAAGGCTCTGATACCAACTTGTAACGACGTAAATTTCCAAAACAATTTTTCATTTTAAAAACATACTCTCATTCATAAAATATCATAGTAATCCAATGTAACACATGTTATCTCAATAAACAAATCCCAAGATCCTCAAATACACAAATCCTCTCAGTGTGTACGGATCATGTCGGCGCCTTCCCGCGATCCTCGCTAGTACCTGAAACACATAACACAACAACTGTATGCATAAATGCTTAGTGAGTTCCCCAAAATACCACATGCAACACATACGCCACTCGAGGCTACAATACGACCCTCCGGTCGATGTGTCTCAGCGGGACCCTCCAGTCCCGTAGCTCGTTGGACCCTCTGGTCCGGTCATAGCTCGTCGGACCCTTCGGTCCAGTTTGTGTCGTTGGACCCTTCGATCCGGTCTATATCGTTGGGCCTTCCGGCCCGGTCTGTTCAACACATATCATACATACAACACAATGCACATAACTCATATATATACACATAGCATACAAGACCCTCTGGTCTACACATAAATACCACTCTAGGTAATGTATAGTGAGAAGACTCACCTCAATGAAGTCGGATAAACTCTCATGCTCAACGTCCCGACTTAGCCTCCTCCTATTATTCTGATAACATCCCCGATCAATATTCACTCATGATCTCATCTCTACAGATTGGGTAGAAGGCCATTCTACCCTTCCCTGAACTCTCCTGAATCAGTCTTGACCAGAACCCTAAAGTCAACGAAAGTCAACGGCCAACTTTGACCCAACTCGTCGAGTGCACAAGGGCGACTCGGCGAGTCCATGCGGATCCTCTGAATCCTTTCAGCCTCTCTTGGCTCTTCGAGTCATCCTTCCACTCGACGGGTTACACCTGTCACGAATCGTGGGGCAACCCCGACTCGACTCGTCGAGTCCATTTATGGACTCGGCGAGTTGCCTCCATGTTCATCCTCAAATGACCTCCTAAGGTCAGATCTGCTTCCCTAACTATCAGATCTACCCTTCAAATGTTCAAATGTCACGTAAAGGTGCAATCTTTACGTGCATGCAACCCACAACAAGTCATAAATGGGGAAATAACTCTAAAAATGGCAACCTAGTCCCCAATATTTCATTTGCTTGCATAAAGCTGAGGGATAGTGACTCTATGGACCACTTATGGTCCAGATCTGATGCTATTAACACAAAGGGGGCCTCATACTAACTAGATCTTACATAAAATGGAGGTAAAAACCCTAAAATCATGAAATCTATCATATCAACACGAAATAGAAGGGATTATACCTCCAGAGATGAACTCTCAAGATGATTAGCCCAGATCCAAGCTCCCTTCACGCTCTAGATGGGTGTTTCCTTCTTCCTTCTAGCAAAACTACACCAAAAGTGATGTATTAGCCTCTTCTTGCTCTCAACTCTCTCACTGCTCTCTCTAGGGTTTCTCTGGGGTGCACTGGCCGCAAATGGAGGCCATAAAGGCCTTTAAATAGGACACATGCCCGGGGATTTAGGGTTTCACTTTACAGCTCGGACTCGCCGAGTCCACATATCTACTCGTCGAGTCCGGTCATTAATCCAGTCAAGAACTCGCGATCCTACTCGACGAGTCTGAGCGTCTACTCGCCGAGTCCCTCCATAAAACCCAAAATAAATAACTAAAATAAGATACCTGGGAATCCGGATGTTACAACTTTTGTCCATCCTCAAGCTAATGCTCAAGTAGAATCTAGCAATAAGATCATAGTAAACAACTTGAAGAAAAGGCTGGATAAGAAGAAAGGAAGATGGGAAGAAGAGCTTTCCTTCGTCCTATGGGCAGACATGACTACTTCCAAAGTAGCCACAGGTCAGACCCCCTACACCTTGGTGTTTGGGACAGAAGCAATGATCCCTACCTAAGTAGTGATCTGGAAAGTAAGATACCTGCTCCAAGATTAAGAAAACAATGACAGGATCCTAGCCCAGGATCTTGACACTGTTGATGAACTTAGAGATCTTGCCAAGATACGCATTGCTGCTTACCAACAAAGAATCACCAAGGCTTACAATAAGAATATAAAAGTCAGAAGGTTTCAAATAGGAGACTTGGTATTAAGGAAAACATTCCAAAACACCAAGGATCCCAGTGCAGGTAAATTAGCTCCTAAATGGGAAGGACCATATCTCATAGATGTTGAAGCAGGAAAAGGAGCATACTGGATGGAAACACTTGAAGGAGACGTTCTGCCAAGATCCTGGAATGTTATACATCTCAAAGCATACTACATGTAAGTAGGGTTAGTTAACCTTCAACAAAACCAAGGTACACATGTTCCTTACCTTGAACTCTTCATCGTTACTTACTTTCTCCTTGATTTCATTACTAACTTGAGCATCGGAGGGGCGTTAGCTAGACTAACGCCCACCCCTAGCTAACGTTTGCTATGTAGGACGACGCACAACTAAAGATATCCATAAGTAACGATCCTGAAACATGAGGATCCTCGAAGTTAAAGATCCTGGAACACCAGTATCTTCGAGCTTGAAGATCCAAAAGTGCAAGGATCCTCATGATTAAATGATCCTGAAACATAAGCCTCCTAACACATACAGATCTCAACATCATAACAATTTCATTATGTCAACGATATGATTTTTAAACTATTACATACATAAGCTAGAAACTGATCATCTCTCCTACGTTTAAGGGTACTTAATCCCCTCTAAGGTTTAAAGAGCTAATTACCTATTTCACATGAACTAAGGTTTGTACACCTCGCTCGAACGCATGATATCCAAGTATGGGATACTAAGAAGGGGATCATTTCACGATATAGTGGCTTGGCAACCCTCTTATCTTTGAACATAAGTTAAGATCCTTAAGGTTTATAGCATTTTCATGTTATCTATAAATTGGGATCTTACCCCAGAAATCACACAAGGTTTATAACATTATCATGTTATCACATGTTGGGATCCTACCCCAGTGATTACTTAAGGTTTATAACATTATCACGTTATCACATGTTGGGATCCTACCCCAGTGATTACTAAAGGTTTATAACATTTTCATTTTATCCAAAAGTTGGGATCTTACCCCCGAAATAACATAAGGATCATAACATCTTTATGTTACCACACGTTGGGATTTTTTCCATAAAATACACACGAGTCGTAACATTTTCATAAGTAGGGAGATTCCCCTTGAGGTACGCCGAACTTATGGTGCTACCCAAGAATATTGTCAAAGTTTATAACCTAGACAGGTTATCTTGAGAAGAAAACTCCCCCGCAAGATCCTCATCTTTGAAAATTCTCACGCTTAAGGATCCTCATCTTCATGGATCCTCATTGTTAAGGATCCTCGTTGATCCTCATTGGTGAAGAACCTTATTGTCAGAAATCAACAATGAACCTGAGTTCTTTTCGAAGTTAAGGTTTGTCCTCAGTAAATTCCAAGGTTGAAGAACTTACAAAGCTTAAGGAAAAACTTGGAGATAATGAGGTTCCATCTATCCTTATTTTCAAAAAATTTGTAGATAAAGCTTAAGGATCTTAAACTTTCTAGGATCCTAAGCAAAAACCATTTGGTTATCAGAATTCAAACACGCTAAAAATGATCCACTAAGAAAATTTTGTCTCAGAATTGTTTGCAGGAACCAAGTTTTCTGGGATCTAAATTATTCAAGGATCCCAATATCATAACTATCATGTTGAGAAATCAAAAGGAAGATATGAAAGGAAACATAGAAAAAATATCAACCATTATATTTAAATAAAAAGGCCAACAGCCTTACAAGAGTCATGCGTTTACATCAAAAGATTATGATGTTGTAATCATCTAAAAGGCCTAGACCTTAGCCTGGTCATCATCGGCCTTCTTCTCCTCCCCCTCGCTCAGCCACAGTACAGGGTCCTGGTTGGCGGTAGCAGGCTTGCCAGACAATTTGGCCAGTGCCTCGCGCCAACCGTCCACGTCCCAGGAACCTGCATTTTAAAGATCCTCCGCAAGACGGATCTTGGCCTCCCAAACAGCCACTGTAGCACTGACCTTCGCATCAAAGATCACTTCCTCCATCTCGTGTATGTGCTTCTCCTCTCTCTCAACCTTCTCCTTGTTGAGCAGCTCCACCCTCCTCATAAGATCCTCGTTGGTTTCCTTCCACATCCTCTCCTATCCCTGAAGGGCTTGTTCAGCCCTCTCCGCCCGGATCCTTAGATCAACGGAAACATGATCAGAGACATATGACAAAGACGTAGCGAGTCAGCAAAAAACAAAATGAAAAATAAAAATGAGAATAGAATCAACACTTACAACTTGGAAGAAAGAGGCCAACTTCTGGAGGGCTTCCTCAACTCCAAGGCTCTCTAAAGATAAACCTGTGGACTCATCAGTTTTCCTTTTCCGGGATCTGGGGTCTTCACTGTCAAGTCAACAGTTGATCTTTTGGGAGGAAGAGAAAACGAACTCTACTCCTTCTTCACCACCAGCTGGTCCTTCTACATGGTTGTGTCAAGATTAGCAAGAGTGAAGCGAGCACTGGAGCGAGCGACTTTGGATCCTATATATAGCAAAAAACAATTAAGGATCTTCATCACAAGCGAAAAGAGCTAAGGATCCTTACCTGTCGACATGAGGTCAGTGGCAGAAGAGCTTTCCTGCAGGATACTTTGATCGAATCGGAAGGATCTCTCGGCTTCAGACAAGGCTAAGAACTTCTCAATCTTCTCTTCAGAATCCTCATCAACGGGAACGAACTCTTCGAATTTGAAAGCTGCAAGGGAGCAAACAACATAAGAAGATGTGAATTCCAGGATCCTTGTATTAAAACTAAAGAATCCTACCCTTTTTGACCCAGGCATCCGACAAGAGGTCCCCATTGGGAACAGAGTCACGTCTCACAAGGAGGTATTTTCCTTTCCAAGCTCCATCATTGTGTTTGGTTTTGAGGACTAGAGGAGATTTGTGGGTTTTGACCTTGAGGAGGAAACGAGAATTCCCAAAGGTTGTGAGTGTTGGATTAGGTGTCTAAGCCCATAACTATTTTTGGTATGTACTTGATTTGATTGTGAGCATGGTCCTTTTGGGTTGCCTTCACTCATGCAACTTGATAGGATGACAAGAGGAGAGAGAGTAGAATTTATTACGTGAATAATAAATTCATACTCAAAATGGTTTTATTAATATATTACAAGATTAATATATTATTTGGAAATCATATTATTTAATTAGTATTGATCAGAAATTAATTTGGAATTAATTTAGTGGTCAAAAGAGACTGATTAAATAATTGGGGGACTGTTATGCAAATCATTAATAGTTGCATAATTGGGCTAATGGAATCCATAGAGTGGAGTGGACAAAATTTATGGGGAAGCCCATAAGATTTCGTCCATGAGGCTCTAAGGAAGGAGTTCATGGGCTGCTTGTTGCCTAAGTTAGGTATTAGGGTTTCCATCTCAAAACCCTAGCAGCCACAACTATATGTAGAACCCCATACCAAGGAATATTCGGCCTGAGCATTCAAGAAAGAAACCCTAGCCGAAATCCTTCTCTCCTAAGTCATCCTCCTTGCATTGGGTGTTTGTGACTCCATTAGAGGTGCAACACTTGGGGCACTAGGCTTTCAGAAGTCAAGACCAAGAAGGATTAAACTTGTTATTACTACATAACAAGAGAGGTAAAGTTTCTAACCCTAATCATATGTGATTTTCGATATATGTATGCTAGTCATAGGGTTATTGCTTTAGTATTCATAGTTTTATGTTCAAATTAGAAAAACCTAGATCCAAAGCAATTAGGGTTGCATGTACACCATAGGAATGATGTTATGCTCAAAACCCAACAGTGGTATCAGAGCCTAGGTCGTTTTTCAATTGAATAGATGCAAAAGTGAACTGCCAAAAGATCAAGAAATCGAAAATTTTTCTATCTGACAAGCTGACTCGACGAGTCCATGTACGGACTCGACGAGTCCAAGGGTCTGGTGCCGAGATTTTTGATTTTTTGGCCAGTATTTTATTAGGATAATTACCAAAACTCGTTTTTCTTACCTAAAATCGATTTTTATGATTGGTATGAGATATCCTTATCAAAATTGGTGGATTTGGTTAAATATGGATAATATAGGATTATTATGATTCAAATATATAACCTAGTAATTTTGAAAAAGTTTTAAATTACACCCTTTACGTTTTATAGTTTAAATTTGGAATTAAAAGTTTTAATTTTTTGAAATTTAAATAGTTAAACCCTAATATTTTGAAAGGTTTCAAAAATTGTCCTCAAGTTTTGGAGTTTAAAATTTAATTAAAAGGTTTTTTAATTTTAAAATATTAAATTCTAAAACCCTAGAGTTTTGAAAAGTTCAAATTACACCCTTATGGATTTATTAAATTATATAAGTGTTTAATTAAAAGAGAGAATTAATAAATCCAAACCAATATGGTTTAAGTTTAATCAATTTAAAAGTCTAATTTATTAATAGATTAAACCACTTAGTGTTTTAAAGTGTAAAATACAACCTTATACTATATATAAAATTAAAAGTCTAATATATCATATATATGTATAAGTAAAAGTCAGTCTTACCGTTAGTTGGCCTCATTCACAAAGCTGGTCTATAAGGGGTGTTTAAGGAAGCGGCCTGTAAAATGACCGCCATTGGGTATCCACTCTTACCCACCGCATCCTTGACTAGTGGAGGGTCGTTAGCCAAACGGGTAGGATAGGATACAGCCTTCCATTATAAGTATAATGAAATACGAAGTAACTAAACACTTTTATAAATTCCCAAATCTTAGTTGCTTTAGGAAAAATGTGAATTTTGTGCTAATCCATGAAATTGCACATTGCACCTTGTTGGTCATTAGTGGAGCGTGTGTGGTTAACCGGCACACCAATATGGGACCAATGAAGGATGGCAATGGGTAGCTCGTAGATTATCATAGATCAATGGAGCGTGTGTGGTTAACCGGCACATTGATTAGGTGATAAACATCTTCGAGAGTACCAAGCTAATTTGCATGGTTATTCACACCTTGTTTGTGATCCTCGGCATCTTAGTCACAAACTTGAAGGGCATAATCGAGATTAAACATGCCATTGGAAAGTTCAATGAATCTCAAAAGATCTAGGAATTTCAATTCATTTAAAACCTAATTTTCCTTTTCGTTTTTCATGGTGCAAATTGGTAAATCGTCATTTACCTACCTTCAAATATTCTACAATTGGATTACGGCATCCCTCTTCTGAATTGTAGAATATTGTGTTGGGTCCTAGCCTTAATATTTCATTTGGGTGTTATATTAAGGACTTAAATCAAATAACTTGAATTTCTCCCTTTTTGTAGATATCAAATTCTAACAACTATGGTCTTACTGAATCCTTTGGAAAAAGCTTTCCACATGAAGATGATGTTCCATGATTAGATCGTGGAAATGGAAATCATGCTTCACTTTCTCCACCTCCTTTAATAATTCTCCCTGACCCACATGTTCGAAGACTTGAAAAGTTCAAGGTCACTCAAGCCCTATTGGCAAGTAGACATGAAGATGGAAGATCTGTGTGTGAACACGTCTTGGAGATAAAGTCACACATTGACAAGCTGGGAATGTTGAGTGTCAATGTCTCAAGGAAGCTGGATGTTGACTTAGTTCTTCAATCACTTCCTGACTCATATAGTGAGTTCATTAAAGTTTACTATATGATGGACCACGGCGTGACCCTCATTGATCTCACCTATTTGCTTATTGCTGCTGAATCAGTAATGATTTGGCGCACTGGTAAAGCAAATTTGACTGGTAGATCAACCTCCCAAACTTCCATGGACATTAACAATGGCAACATTGGAAGTCCAGAAAAATCTTCTCTTCCCAATGGAAAGGGATTGGCCATGGTCAAACCGTTTGACCGGATGGTAAAGAGAAAGGTTGAATCTGAAATTGTCCAATGTGCTATCCCAAAAGACCCCATTTGCTTCTATTGCCAAGAGAAGGGGCATTGGTTACGAAGCTGTCGTATCTACCTGAAAGATCACAAGGATGGGAGAGTCAAGATGTATGACTATGATTCAGGTAAAATCCACTATCTAACTCTATTAAGTTACTATTTGTAGATTCTTAATTACATATGTGATAAGATTGCATTTTGATGTTTTGTAGGATCGAAGAAAAGAAAGGAAGCTTGAAGGAAGAGTGAGTTGAATCTGGTCGCGAAGAGATGGATTTCGATCGCATGGTTCGATGATCAGATTTTTAAGCTGCAACTTAGGAGTAATGATAGATTGCTAAGGAATATTTAGTAACATAGTTTTCATTTGTAATTGCGTTGTAAGGACAAGTTTTTCCGCACTTATATAAATAAAGAAAAATTTTGATTTATCTTATTTTTATATTTCCTTGCAATGGCATTTGTGAAAATTGATGTTTATATGTTTCCATTATTCGAAATGGATGTGATTCTTAGTTATGTTATTTGTGGTGGTGTCAAACTTTTACCAAATAAGGAATGATTCTCATCACCCAAGTTTCAATTGGACAGAAACTTGGAATCATACGACTTGTATTGTGTGATGAATGAGAATTTTCGTATTTGGAAAATTAAGACTAATTCTTTGTTCACATATAGATGTGAGTCAAGTGAAGGACTAGGATCTAGTACACATTGATGTGCACTGGTCAGGTCCACCACAAAGAACGATAAGATTATTCGTCATGATTTACTAAAAGGTTAGTAAACATGGTTATACTTACAAGATTAAGTGTAATTCTGAATCATTAGAAAGGTTTCAATGCATAGCAGAACGAATAAGAAGAATCAATTCGGCAGAAAGATAAAAGTTTCTCCAATCTGAAAAGAATGGAGAGTACTTGAATATCATGTTTTATGATCGTCTTGATGATTATCAAACCATATCACAATTGATCCTCTAAGGACACCTTAGTGCACTAGTATCGCTAAGAAGAGGAATCGGGAATTGTTGAAATGGTTAAATCAAAAGGTGAATCATATTTCGTTCCAAAATCGAGTCTTAGAGTCATACTCCAAGATTGTGACTTGAGTGACATAATCTTTAGTAGAAATGTTCTTACTCTTGCACATTTGAAATTGGTAAGTTGTGATGTCTTGGATAAGACAAAGACCAATTAGGATCAATTGTGTGAAGTGTTTGTCTTGATAAGAACCCACACTAACTCTTGAATATTTGTTTGTCAAGAGAATCTGATATGTCAAGAGGTCAGTGGGAGTCTTAAAGATCTTCAAAAGTTTCAAGAACTAATCAAGAATAAACCAGTTGTTGATCACTAGCACACGAATTGAGGTTTGTAACCTATCGTGTTGACATATTCTTGTTTCTGTGCCGTTCCAGTTAAGTTGAATATGCATATGAGTTCTTAATTGATTGCATAAGGCAAAGCACCTTGATTAGTGAAAGTTCATTGACCTGCATAGGTGATCTGCTCAACAACTTAGAAGCAGTGGTAGACCCTTATGCTACTAGATGGCAAGAAATTAAGATTGAACAAGTTCAGTCCATATGAGTTTGGCTTTGTCACAAACATTGTCTTGTGATTATGGTTATGACAAATTCACATGGATATGAACACATACACCATAAAATCTAAGTGGTAAGGTTTCTCTCCATTTCATGAAAATTATTGTGAGGAAACGCTTTCACTAAGAAGATTTTAAGGAGATAGCATTGTGTAAATTGCATTCTCAAATTCGATTATGATTACGGCATCCCTCTTCATAGTTCGAATTGTGAGATTTGGCAATTAGTTTGAACATTCGGGAATTACTGTTGTGAGTTCTGAAATAGTTTAGACACACATATGAGCTTTGTAAAAGGTGTATGAGCTTAGATAAAAGCTTATCGAAGCGTCTCGTATTAGAAATATGAACTTTGGTTAAGAAAGTCAATAAGTATTGAATTTCTAGAAGTCCAACTGATTTCTGAATACATGTCAAAGCTAGTGGGAGCACAAGTGTTATGCTGGTAAGGAAATAATTATCATGTTAGTGGGAGCATGATTATTATGTTAAGTATTGCGAGTTAGCAATATTAGTTATAGAAAACAAAAGTTTCAATTCGCAAAGTTGCAGAGGTTGAAAAGTTGTTTTGCTATAATTAAGGGAGAGAATATTATACTTCATTTCAAATCTAAAAGCTTAGATCAAGAAATTTTAATCATTTTTAGTCATGAACATATATGAATACCATGATGAAATGTTTCAACATTGGAAATTCTATATATGGCAATATTATGGCAAGAGACTGGTAAAATATCATGTCTTTATGTAAGACATTATGAATCATATTCCATACGCTTCGGGTATAGGATTGATTGCATATGCTGTAATATTCGACCGTTCTGATTTTCCAAATGCCTAGGGCATACATATATATATATATATATATATATATATATAGGACCAGAACCGGATATGACTAAAGTAGTTAAACAACTGTCAAGGACAATCTAAGGTTCGCCAAGGATTTGTCACTTGTGGGCAGTTGAAAGTATAATAATGGATGGACCATATTGACATTATTATGAATAGATAGGATTCTATTTAGAATGACTTGTCATATGGAAAATATGGAAATGTTTCCATAATGGGAGTTAGATATTAAGAATCTATGTGTAGGTTAGAAACTTTTATGCAAGAAGGATGTTCACAGGAATGTACTTTAAATTTGAGACTTCATGTCTATAGAGTTGCCTTGTAACAATCTCCAATAGAGCACTTTGCAATTTCATTGGCAAAGTCTTTGTGACTTTGGTGCCATGACATTACAAAATGATCAATGCATAAAATGTTAGAATCTAACATATTCTAATAGTGGCAAGAATTTGGTATTCTTACACTTGTAATAAGGATTAGAAATTGTGAAATGAGAATCACTGGAAATGTGTACAACTGATCTATTTCACAAAGTAAGAACCATAGGTAAGCATAGTATGCATGCTTGGAGCATGGGATAACTAATGTTATAATTCAAGTATTAAGTTGATTAACCGAAACATTATACAATGAATAATGTGTAATCAATATGGTGATTAAACAAAAGGTGTTTTATTTATACTCAAAAGTTTTGAGATCATATTGGATTCGATTATTCTTGTGTTTCACTTCGCATGTTTTGACTTCCCGAATAACTAGGTTATTCAAACATCCACATTCAATCATACTTTGGAAGTAGGTAATGAGGTAAGACTGTCATGAATCCGACTGTAGATTGTCTAAAGTGTTTAGACATAGCAAACGTTTGCTGCAGTGTTCATGAGTGCTCCTGAAATAAGATTTGAGTATTGGATTAAACCCACGCTCACGTGAATCACTTCATGGATTTTATCACGAGTGATTGTGAGACGATAATATCTTATGTTCTTGAAACTAAGACATATGAGTTGTTGTTTGCGAGTCGGTTGCACATTGATAATGCGTAAACGCATCACTAACTTGATGTTATAAAACGTATTGTTGTGTGTGATTTGATGAGTAAATAGTGCAAAAATATTAGTCGACGTTTATCCGTTCCTTTTACCCTAAGAGGATAAAAGCGATATATGTGGGCCCCTCGATGATTTAGTGATGACACCCCTAAGCGCTTGGCCAAGCCTGGACTGATTTGATTTGTTCAATTAGTCAGTCGTCTTAAATCGGAAATCAGGAAACAATACATGAACAGAGAGAATGATTATAATCCATGTCCCAGTTCATATGATATCTTGATAATTGAGGAATATATGATCCCTTATCTAAAGGACGCGTTGCTGATAAGATCAGAGTTCGACAGCGGCTTTTGAAAGCTATGATTGCTAATCAGATTCTGAAGTTGTACGCAATAATAGTTATTAGACTTATCCAAGTGGGAGACTGTTGGATTAGGTGTCTAAGCCCATAACTATTTTTGGTATGTACTTGATTTGATTGTGAGCATGGTCCTTTTGGGTTGCCTTCACTCATGCAACTTGATAGGATGACAAGAGGAGAGAGAGTGAGTAGAATTTATTATGTGAATAATAAATTCATACTCAAAATGGTTTTATTAATATATTACAAGCTTAATATATTATTTGGAAATCATATTATTTAATTAGTATTGATCAGAAATAAATTTGGAATTAATTTAGTGGTCAAAAGAGACTGATTAAATAATTAGGGGACTGTTATGCAAATCATTAATAGTTGCATAATTGGGCTAATGGACTCCATAGACTGGAGTTGACGAAATTTATGGGGAAGCCCATAAGATTTCGTCCATGGGGCTCCAAGGAAGGAGTTCATGGGCTGCTTGTTGCCTAAGTTAGGTATTAGGGTTTCTATCTGAAAACCCTAGCAGCCACATCTATATATAGAACCCCATACCAAGGGATTTTCGGCCTGAGCATTCAAGAAAGAAACCCTAGCCGAAATCCTTCTCTCCTAATTCATCCTCGTTGCATTGGGTGTTTGTGACTCCATTAGAGGTGCAACACTTGGGGAACTAGGCTTTCAGAAGTCAAGATCAAGAAGGATTAAACTTTTTATTACTACATAACAAGAGAGGTAAAGTTTCTAACCCTAATCATATGTGATTTTCGATATATGTATGCTAGTCATAGGGTTATTGCTTTGGTATTCATAGTTGTATGTTCAAATTAGAAAAACCTAGATCCAAAGCAATTAGGGTTACATGTACACCATAGGAATGATGTTATGCTCAAAAACCAACAGTGAGATCGTACACGCAGGCCGATTCAGAAAGGCTTATATCAAGGCCTTTTGAGCGGTTTGCCTGGTCGATCCAATATAGGATCCTCCAGACAATTGGCATGGCCTGGATGTACGAAATCCCGGTCACCATAAAGAATTCAGAGACAATCCCGGGGAAAGGATATCTCAAACCCAAGGAGAAAGGGTACTTAGGAAAACACAACCAAGTGGGAGAAATGAAGTCAGGTTGAATGAGAGGATCGAAGGGCCTGAAAACAGCTTCGGAAGGAAAGGCTCCATTGAGTCTTAGAGACTCAATATCATCATCGCCAAAAGAACACGTCTCCTCATAAGAGAGGATCCATTGATCGATAAAATCATCGTCAGGGAGGGCTAAGATACTTTTACGGGAAACAACCATTTTTCTAACCATACTGAAAGAAATCAAAACATAGAAATAATTACCTTCTAATAAATCGTCGATACTCGAAAAGTAGTACAGGTAAAGAAGGGAAGAACGTGATGAGTAAAGAATGAAGATACTGATCATGTCTATTTATACTAAGGAATTGAGGCCGATTTGACTGTTAACAGCTAGTTATCTGCCCGTTGAAATTCAAAGTTACCTAGCCGTTGAGGGTTAATTCTGAAAATTACTTTTCTCTCTCATCTTATCTCTTTGATTTAAGTTATTCCTTCAATATTTTCAAAATTAACTCTTACATTTTCAGGAATAACTTGGGGGCAATTGTTAGGGCCAGGATCCTCAAAATATTTAGGATCCTCAAATATCCAGGATCCTCAGCTACCTCAGGATCCCGGCTATTACCGTTATTATTTTTATTAACATTTATAACGGTTATATTTTCTTCATAACTAATATATGTTCAGAAGTAGTCAAGGGAAGACCAATTCTCAACGAAGAATCATCTCAACTATACTAAAGACCCGGAATACTTAGTCAAATAACGTTCGTGAAGCTGGTCATAGAGGATCCCGAAAATATTGGACATCTTGTTGGCTAGTTTAGACTATAAATTGACACTTGTAACTCGCACACAACACACTGTTTTTTACTCTAAGCTTACTCTACGAATTTATTCACTTGTTCTTACTAAAATTCTCTGTAATTATCGTTTTATATTAATAAAATCATCATGGCAGATGATCATTATCACCTCCCAAGGTTTTGTGTCGAAGATCCTAGCAAGGATCAAGGGTTTTCCTTGTAAACCATTGTGTCATTCTCTTTATCATTTACTATTACACAACTCGAACATCACAGCCTCTCATTCAATTTGGTTGATTACTACTTGTGCAATTTTTTACCAAAACACATGTGCAACAAGAAGGTTAAAAATTTAAAATTATACGGTTATAATTTTAAAAAATATATGTTATTCAAAATGAATATGTTAGAATAAAGCTACTTAAAAATCATTTATTTGACAATCTTTTATTTCGATCATAATGACTATATAAAATATCAACTATTGTTTTAAGATAATATAATGTAATTTAATTTTTTTTGTTTTTATACGTTATTATTTTTGTTAATTACATTAAAAAATCACTTATCTTTATTTAAAAGTTACATAAGACTTTTAAAAACCACTTGTTCTTTCCATTTTTTATTATATAGAAATTGTATGCCTCACCTCATCATGTTATCATATTTTTTCATTCATACATTTGAATAAAATATTAATTAATAATTGCTTATATTATTCCAATTATATCAAGGAAATACTCGACGACAAAAACCTAATCAAACAATCATACAATATGTCAAAAAATAAAAGTATATATCTCCAATAAATTATTGATTATTTAATTGTATTGGATTTTTATTTTAATATTACTGTTTTAGTCAAAATTTGATCAAATATAATTCGACCAAAATGTATGAGAGGTTGTGATGTTAGTGTAATGTAAGTATCACATTGTAATCAAAGTGAGACAAATGAGTTACAAGGAAAACCCTTGATCCTTTATAGGATCTCCGACATAAAACTTTGGGAGGTGATAATAATCATCTGCCTTGATGTATTGATTTAAATCCAAGATTACAAAGATGATGAAGATAATACGAGTACAGGGGTAATTCTAGAACTAATCGTGTATGTTGTGTGCTAGATACATGTGTTATTTGTAGTCCAGTGTAAGTAACAAGAAGTCTGATAATTCTGTGATCCTTCTGAATCAGCATATGAACATTATTTGACTTGGTATTCCGGGTCTTTTGCCTAGTTGAGATGACTCTCCGTTGAGAATGGGTCTTGTCTTGACTCGTTCTGCAAATATGAGAAAAATAAAGAAAATATAGTCGTTAAAAATGTTAGAAATATTAGTGGTAATAGTCAGGATCCGAGATATGTTTAAGGATCCTAAGGCTTCAAAGATATCTGAGGATCCTGAATATGATTCAAGGATCCTGCCCCTAATAATTACCCTAAAATTATACCTGCGAAATATAATTGTCAGTGTTTAAATATTTAGAGGAATAATTTTTAAGTAAAAAATGAAGTAAAAATCTCTAACGGATGGGTGATTTGAATTTCAACAGGTAGATTTCTAGCGTTGGAATGGGTCAAATCACCCTTCTACGATTCAGTGATTCCTGTATAAATAGGATATGGAGCTTTTCAATTTCATATTACTCTTAGCTTTTCTTCTGGAAGTTCATCGAATATCGTCGAAGGTACAATCTTTATTTATTTTCTCCTTCCTAGTTTTCTTTTTCTTCTAAAGACGGCCAAAAAAGGAGCTCGCTCTCGTATAAATGTCATAGCTATTCCTGATGATGATTTCATAGATCAAAAACTCATTTCCTATGAGGAAATTTGTACCTTTGACAACGATAGTATCGAAGCTTTGAGTTCGATTGAAACCTTTCCCGCTGGTACTATTTTCAAACCTTTACATGTCAGGATCCAACCTGATTTCATGTCTTCTGTTTGGGTTTGTTTTCCTGAATATCCCTTCACCTTAGGCCTTACTTATCCTTTTTCCTGAATCATTTCTGAATTTTTTGAAATCACGAAGATTTCATATATCCAATCTATGGCAGCGGTTTGGAGGATCCTTTATCGGATTGATCATCTGAATTGCTCCATGGGTCTCAACATCAGTATGAACGAGTAAGCTTACATTTATGACCTTTCCATCTTTGGGAATTCTCGTTTTCTGTTGAAAGTTAAAACTGATAGATCATCTCTCGTACTAAAATCCATGCATAACGATGGTGCTTGGAAAGGAAGATACTTTTTCGTAAAACATGACTAGATTTCCGGTGGAAATCATCTACCTTAATCCTGGGTTAAAAAGGGTAGGGTTCCTTATTTTTACGTCGAGGATCCCAGCATTCACACTTCTTATTTTGTTTGATTTTTTGCAGCTTTCAAGTTCGACGAGCTAATCCCTCTTGCTGAAGATACTGCAGATAAGATCAAGACTTCCTTGCTTTTCCCGAGATTAATAGGACATTCAAGCTTGATTTTTCTGGCCACCAATAAAGTTCAATCGCTATTATTCATATGGCTACCGGTAAGGATCCTTGACTTTAGCTCATTCTATAAGAAGGATCGTAAACTAATACTTGGATTTTCTATTATACTTTAGGATCCAAATCTAACCGTTCTAGCGCACGTTTTACTCTTGCCGACCTTGATTCAGCCATGTCTAGTGACCAATTGGTGGTCAAGAAAGAAAAATCATCTCTCCTTTCTAAGAAGGCTCCTATTGATTTATCCGTCAAGACTCCAGGATCCCGAATAAGAAAATCGACAGAAGTCTTCAACCTGGAAATCCTTGAGGTGGATGAAGCGTTGAAAAAGTTGCTCTCCTTCTCGCAATCTATAAGTAACCTTTTAGTTTATTCTCTTTTTTCTTTTTTATACACGTTCTCAATTTTCTCCCCGTTGTTTCTTACAGGTGGCTGATCACATCTCTCATTCTTTTGAGGATCTCAAGGCTAAGCTCGACCAAACAGAACGAGCTTTAAGGGAGCAAGAGGCAATCAACAAGGATCTTCTCTAGAGGGTGGAGGAGTTGGTCAAGGATAAAGCAGTAAGAGAAGAGGAGCATACGGTGGAGATCAAGGAGGTGATCGCTTAAGCCAGGAGCAGTGCTGCCGAGGTGGTCTGGGAGGCAAAAATCAAGTTGGCATAGGATATCAAGAATGCAGGATCCCGGAACGTGACTGGGTGACGTGAGGCTCAAGCCAAACTAACTGGTAGGCCTATCAATACTTGTCAAGACCCTGCAAGAATACGGAGAGAAGAAGAAGAAGAAGAAGAAGAAGAAGAAGGGGGAGAAGAGAAAGAAGACAGAGAAGGCGCCGGTTGGGGGTGATCAAGCCTAGTGTTAGGTTTGATTGTTAGAATAATTTTAACATCCTTGTTTGTAAATAATATTTTGCAGAGTTAATGGACAACTTATCACACCCCAACCGACGGCGGAAACATCGAGGTTGCAACATTTAACAATTGGAACCACAGTCAACCATATACATCGAACGAATATATTACAAACTTTGGTTTTTGAAAACATTATTAAAATTTCATAATTATTCAAATACGAAAATATTAAAATAAACCAAGTTCATAACAAAAGAAAGGAAATATAATCTCCTTGGAACCGATGTTCTACCTTCGACTTCTTAGTTACCTAAGAATATACAGTTTTAAAATACGCAACAAAAATTGTTGGTGAGCTCCACAGGTTTTGACTCTGTGAGTTTTATAAAAAGAAATTTTTATAAAACGTGGAATATTTAAATGAAATAGTTTGTGTAGAAATATAGTCAACAATATTATTGATATGTTTCGTATGAGAACTAATACTTAAAATCCGATACAAGTAAGTAATATTAACACATTTTGTGAAGTGAAATATTAGGTGCTTATTTTATATAAATAAACACTAACAATCTGTTTAACGATTTACACAAGAAACATTATACTGCATACAATCTTATACTAGTTTGTATTAGTATTTTGTATCCGGTATTTTTTTTGAAACAATAATCCAGCTATACGACTTGATCCTGCCTCCGTGAAGCACAATAATAAGTTGGTGTTTGTTGTCCTAATGACGCTTCATCAACGTCGTGAATAAAAGTAATATAAAACAATAAGTTGTCGTCCGTTTTGTCTCGTCAAACGATGGTTGTAGCTAGCAACCACAGACGGGGGTGTCAACCCGTATAGATCTATACATATATTCTTCGCTCACAAAGGATTAACGGTTATTACAGAGGACTTCACTAAGTTGGGGTTCTTAGTTTGATGAATGAGAAACTTCCACAAAAATCCTAAGTTTTAGTTACAATTCTACAATTGTCTTTGTTCAGAAACTTGTTTAAAAATCAATGTTGTTTTCTACTAAAATCTTGACAGCACCCCCGACTGTAAGTGATTTTGACCCAAACC
This sequence comes from Lactuca virosa, assembly GCF_052849685.1. NCBI lineage: Eukaryota > Viridiplantae > Streptophyta > Magnoliopsida > Asterales > Asteraceae > Lactuca > Lactuca virosa. Next base: position 433,299,464 of record NC_136430.1, read on the forward strand.
GTTTGTGATTATATATACACTGAGACCTTATGACCAATTTTGTATAGCACATATTATTCATTATAACTACCCTTTTATGTCCTAAAATGTAAAAACGAACAATATCATAATTTATGTTTCTTTCTCTACTCCAAGTCTTTATGTATGTATTTTGTCACCGTGAAATTTTATAAACTATTATGAAATGTTTGATTTAGGTTTAGCAGCTTTTAAGATATATTTGATTATTTTTCATGCAACCATTATATATAGGGGTATTATTTGAAATAATAGTTGCATGCAAAACTTAGGCTTATCTTAACGTAAATATGTCATCAAATACTTATATATAAACTTTAATATCCTAAATTTTTAGTTTATAATTGACCTTTATGTGTATTCCCCCCCCCCCCCCCTCCAGAATTGTTTGAAAACGAATAAAAGGGGTCGTAGATACTCACTTTCGTCGTGTATCGTTATTAGGTTCGAGAATGTCGAGATGTTCCCGGTTCCTCCAAGGCTTACGATGGATGTGTCTTTGGAGGATCTTAATATAAACAATGATAGATTATCAAGTTAGAAACCATCAACATGTATTCAAATAACAACACTTGTTATATTTTAAGGTGGAGTTCATAAGGTAAAGATGGAGTCATTACCTTTGTTCTTAAGTTATCAAAGGTAGGTTGTCAAAAGAAGGTTTGAACACAAGTTTCTTAGCAATAAAAGAGATGGATTTTTTTGGGTTTGATCACTCGAAAATAGCTTCTTGTAGGGTAGTTAAAATCTCAAAAAGTGGAAGCAAAGGAAAGGCTTTTAGGAGGTTATTTGATACTCGATATTCAGCCACTGATTTGGTGGTTTGGTTCTCGGAAAATCAGCAAACAAGGAGGGTGTTTGGGTGATTTTGGTCAAGTAAAAAGCAAGGAACGAAAATATGTCATTTAGTCATCATCTTGGCTTCTGGATCCGATAAAAAAACAAAGGAAAAAGGGTGTGAGGGAGCTGATTCGAAAGCAGAAAAAAAGGGACAACAGCCCTTGTTGCCTTCGTTTTTCTGTCCAAACCAAGAGGGCAAGAGCTCCTCTCTTACTCTCATTTTCTGCTGGAAATCGAGTGGGGAAGGGGCTGCAATGGGAGTGACTGTGACATCCCCAAATTCACGGTCATTTTAAAATTTTTATTTATGATTATTTGAAAATCAGAGTATTCATTTTTAAAGAATAATATTGCGGAATTTGTTCCTAGAAAAACATGATAAACATATTATGAAAGCATTTCTGAGGAAATATATTTTGTATATAATAAAACCTTGGGATGCCATCTTCAATACAGAAACATAAGCATAAACAGACCTTACATTCATTTACACTAGTGATCTAAATCTCCTTTAATCTCTCAGTATAATGTAGTTTCATATCGACATCTATGATACAAATAAACTGAGTGGGTCAGGTTGGGGAACCTGATGAGTACATAGGGATTTCAATCCCACAATGTTATATCATATATATATATATATATATATATATATATATATATATATATATATATATATATATATATTATAACTCACAACCTATACAATTTCACCTCATATAAGCAATTTTTACCCCACCCCGTCGATCCTTACAACGACACGATCTATACTCTCGGATCTAAAATTAACCTCTTTACCTAATCCATACTCCCGGATCTATAGTTAACCTCTTTACCTAATTCATGCTCCCGAATCTAAAATTAACCTTTTTACTAAATCCATACTCTCGGATCAAGTATGTCTAATCCATGCTCTCGGATCAATAATTGTGCCCATTCCATACTCTCGGATTAGGGACAATTAACTATGTCTTAATCCATACTCCCGGATTAATGACAAATAACTATGTCTTATCCATACTCTCGGACTAAGGACAACTGACTAAGTCTAATCCATACTCTCGGATCAATGACAAGTTTTAAAGTTATTCCCTTCGTGTATATCTCACTCGTACTCGTAAGGAGATACTACCCAATATTCATCTTAAATAATTTAGTTTTAATTTGTATCCTAAATCATCATATATTATCAGGCATGCTCTTTAACACGTATTTCAGGCAATATCAGATATTTCACACATAAACATATAATTTAATACTTGTATTAAAAAGCATGTTCATGAAAGGGACTATGCACTCACTTGTTAAAGTGGTTATTCCAACTTGGACAGCGCTTCGATTCAATATAATTTCCTTCGACGAAACCTAGTATTATTATCACTAGATTTTAGTCTAATATTTATCACGACTAATTAAAAGCGTTATTATCTTATACATGTTAAATAATACTTTTCAACCACTATGTACAAACAATGGCTAGACATGAAACACCGGAGGGGAAGACCGTTTTGGCATTATAGCTGTTCTAAAATCCAACAACCCTATGCGACCCTTCAAACCAGATTCCCCGTACCGCGAATAGTTAAAAAAATACTATAATAACACTATATATGTTATATTTTATAATATATTTATTGTTTATAAGTTCATAATAACGATATTGAACTTAAACATAAGGTATACTTAAAGTATGGTAAGCATAACTCACTTACCGGGAGGTTTGGCTAGGAACCGGGCTCTGCGGGTGCAGAACTTCCGAGCCGAAAGCTCTTCTTATCAGAGCCTTCTAGCACTCCGGGACTTTTCCTCTAGCACTTGGGAGTTACTAGGGCTTTGGGAGGGCTTAGAGAGAAGTTAGAGAGAGAGAGAGAGAGAGAGAGAGAGTGACAAAAAAAGCTTTTGGTGTGAAGAAAATGGGGTGCTCTCGCATGCTATTTATAGGCTGAATTTTGGTCCAACTCGTTGAGTTTGAGCCTCCAACTCGTCAAGTTGGTGCCACATGTCACCATCTGGTGGCAAGGCGTGGGGAGAAAGCTATGGTCCAGATTAAGCCACGTCACCCCTTTCGCAACAGCACCATTCCGACTTCTAAATCCTGTAACTTTCGCATACGAGCTTCGTTTTCAACGTTCTTTATATCCACGCGTAGGTAGAGACATAATCTACAACTTTCGTTTAGAATCCGTCGGCTAATTATCGACCGATTTTAAATTTAACAGTATGAGAAGATTACACTGTTTAACGACCGTGTAAAATTCATTACTTCTACATACGGACTCCGTTTTCGACTGTCTTTTTATCGTTGAGCTCCTATTAATGAGATCTTCAATTCTCATTTAGGTTGTGTCGGCTAAAAATCGATCGATCTAAAATTCGAATTTCGGATTGTGCACTGCTATGCTAAAGAAAATCATAATTTTCTCATACGAAGTCAGATTCGGACGTTCTTTTCATGCACGTTCTCGGTTTAACGTATACTATGACTTTCGTTTAGATCCTAAGGCTAAAAATTAATTTATCAAAATTTCACATTTTACGTTACGCAGTGTCGTGCCTGCTTAGCCGTAAAACTTCGACGGGTCATAACTTCTTCGTTATAACTCGGATTTCAGCGTTCTTTATATATACGGAACCCTATATATACATATATATATATATATATATATATATATATATATATATATATATATATATATATATATATATATATATATATATGTGTGTGTGTGTGTGACAATGACAGTAAATAAGAGTCAATAACAATCATTATTCAATATTTGTTTGTTTATGAGACTACCCGTTTTTACACATGTCCAACTGTATGTTGCTTCATTGAAAGTTAAAAATATAGAAAGATTAAAATTATCACTTGTATAAAAATATAACAGACTTAACAATAAAACATCCAATAATATTATACACAAATAAGTGTTTAGAAATTTATGATATATGAGTATGTTTTTGTTATGTATGACATAGGTGTTTTATTACTTAAAGTACATAGTTATTCCTCGTATTGAGTTGTTAGTTATTATTCCCAATTTCCGTATATATAGCTCTATTAGATTACCTTATATATTGGAATTTTTAGAACATTATGGTACTACCATGTATATTGTAATTGCTGTCTTGAATCTATCAAATTTAATGGTTGATAGTTGGATCTATCCCTAAAATGTCATCCTATCGATTTCAATCTAAAAATGATTTGTTTTTTATTTCTTAGGTTTTATATATGCATAGATTTGAATTTTAATGTTTATTCTATTCTAACAAGTCATTTATATTTCTATCATTTTAAGTTGTCAACCAATGTATATATAGGTTTTTCACATAGTTTTTTAATAATATAATATTGAAAGAAATCGATGGTTGGAAACTCCTTATGATTGAAGGTCTCGTGCAACCTTACCACCCGTACACCTTCAGAGTTGCCGCTACTATTTAAAGTTTTAAACCAATCTAATTTTTTATTTGATTAAAACTTATAATATATAATATTGAACCTTGAATTTTTAAGTATGTTTCCTGAAATCAAAATATATGTTCTGTTTGCACGTAATTTGTTTTTACTAATATCTCAAGCTTAGTAGTTAGTATCCTTCAAATCGAGAAAGGAAATTGAACAAATGGTTATTTCACATTAAATAATTCCAATATAACTTGATCCAGGATTTTGTTGTTTTAATCTATCAATAATGCTAAATAAATTTATTATATCATTTGTTAATGAACAAAAAAGCGCCTGTAGCTCAGTGGATAGAGCGTCTGTTTCCTAAGCAGAAAGTCGTAGGTTCGACCCCTACCTGGCGCGATTAAATGCCTTTTAATTTTTAAATATTTCTACCAATGACCTAATATTGTCAACAATTGCGTAACGTAACGCCCCCCTCGACATTTCGCGTTTGTTGTTTTTTTCCCTTTGGTTTAATAAATGACAAGTAACGTCCTTCCACTATTTCTTTTGGTTTAATAAAAGATCTTCAAAACACACAATCAAACCTCTAATCTCCTCTGCACTTTGTAATTATACAACTTTAAATCCATAAACGTATCATAACTTTCAGAATGCAAATCGAATTGCATTCTGTTATACTATCTACAATCCCCCATGAAATTCGACATTCTTCAAAGAATCAAGACGCGTATCTGTGCAAAAAAACTGAATTGAATCCTTCCAGTCTCATCTAATAATCTTCATGACTCTGGTATATATATATACTTGTGTATTCCAATAAATCAAACCATCTTGTTTCTTAAAACTGTTTGAATTAGCCACAAATAGCATCAGAAGGTTCGTTTATTTCAGGAACTCGATCGAGTACACGGTTCATCTCCTCCGGGAACTCAATCTTGGCTCGGTTAGTCTTGCCGCCAACAACCACCGTCGTTCCGTCTTGTAATGCCCATATCTGGTAATGCAAAAAACAGGGTAAGCGTACAAAACCCTAGATATCGTCTCCACCACTTTCTATTCGAAAGAAAAAGGTCCGATTTTCTGATTCTTAGTTCTTACCTGTGTGTGGGATAGATAACTTATGCAAGTTGTAAGCATTAACGCACCAAATCCAGCATAAACAATCGGGACACCAGGATCGGTCTGCAAATACACAATTTAGTCTCGTTGGATTCAAGAAACAGTGAAAAGTTGATGATTATGGAGATATTAATTGCAACATCACCTTCATATCGAGGCCACTACTCCCAATTGCGTCTACAATTTCAATTTTTGTGCCATCGATTTCAATTGGAAGCTTGGAGTTAGGCCTACGAACCCCAGCAAATTTCCCTTCGGGATCATATAACACAACGGATTGAAGGTCACGAAGAAGCATCGATCTGATTTGTAAAACAAAAAACAAATTCACTTCCACCATTCAATATTTTCAGAAAAGAATAAGGGAGAAGGGTGGGAAAAATCATACATTCCCTTGACATTTGGAGAATCGGTATTTCCAATGGGGAGAAAGCTTCCATAAAGCTTCTTATCTCCATTAACAGTCAAAGGCGCAACAGCTAAATTGAAAGGGCCTTCATCGTCTTTAAGTACTTGAAGTGCAGAAATGCTCCAATCTGTTTGGTATATCGTTACTCCTTCATATCTTAATGGATCATTCACACTTATCGTTTTCCTCATCACTTCCTTCCCATCAATATCAAACAAAGAAAGATCCGTGTGGAACTGTGAAACCTATAAACTCGGCCAAATTGTAAAAAATTGTCTGTATTAAGTAATTAAGAAACAAATATTCTCACCTCTCCACTATCATAATAGTCCATGTAGAAGCGATTGACATGAACCTCGGTGTTAAAAGCTTCAGTTGGTTTAGAAAGGAACCCGTTTGGCCCTAATACATCTCCCATAACAAAGTTCAAGCCCTGTGGAACAGTTACAGAACCTCTAAAACTACCGGTTGCACTAAGAGTTCCACCGCTCATTATCAAAAGTAAAGCCAAGTGCACACCAATTGGAGCAAATCGACCCGCTAGCCCTTTAAATGCATATAAAGATGGTCCTTTCATGAAAACCTACATAACATGTAAACATAACAATAAACCTTTTTGCACAATGGTTCCTAGGAGTTTTAGTTACCTGATTTATATCTCATATGATCCAGAAGTTGTTGGAAGAATAATATTTTATTTTTGTATTTAATGTATTAGTAAAACGAGTTTTTTTATATATACATACCTCATATCCGGCTCCTGATAAAACGACGCCTAAATCTTGAATTGATGCTTTGGGGAGAGAATCGGCGAACTCCAGCTTTCGGATTGTTTTAGACGAGTGCACAAAAGACCATCTATGAAATGAAATGTGAAATAAGTTAAAAGGACTTAATTATGTAAAATGTTAAATGTTAAAGGACTTAATTAGCAATTACATAAAAGTATTTGATGTTAGCAATTTGCAATTTAGCATTACCTTCTTGCTACTTTGACCATGGGAATCTGTGTGGTGTATGTGCAAGCCATGAGAGAAGCTCCCAAGAGAATTAGGGTTCCAAGGAAAACCGGCGATGAAAACATGTGGTCAAACCCTAGGGTTAGGATCCATCTCCATGTAAAGAACCCTAGAACCGGATTATCTTCAGGGTACTTTTGGAAATAAAATTCCGGAGCCTCGCCTTGTTCTATTGCAGTGCCTGTGGAAACAGTTGTATACCAATCAGACCGATTAATGCAGAAAGAACGACTTAATAAAGAAAGTGTGGAAATAGATTTTCTCAATTAAATTTGCCCTTTTTTAGAAAGATTTTAACTAAATTTGCCCTTTTTTAGAAAGATTTTAGTCATTTTCTCGAAGTACTTTTTAAATATCTTTTTTTTGGAACTGCGTACTTTTTAAATATCTTGAACGTATCTTAATTCTTTTGGGTCACTAGTAGTAGTAAATTGAGTCCTTTGGTAATTTCCATCACAAATTTGTGTAAAGTGCCTTAAATTAAATAATCTCAAAAGACCTTCAAGATGTTTTAAACATATTACTTCTTATGGATTAATGTAAGCTATCCTATGCCACAAGTGTTTAACTTTTTTAACTAAAGTTGAAGATTCTTATACAAAGTAATAATCGATACCCGAGATTCAATGTATCAATTCTCCATAGTTCCCAAATGAAAATGTTGCACTTTGACTTTTTGGGTGTCAAACGTTATATGTTTCAAATGAAAATTTAATACTAAGTCATTATAAATTTATCACCAACATTGTTCTACTTGCAGCACTTGTTTAGGGGTTGATATAGGCAAAACATGCGTGAGGAAATATTTATAATTCATATCAGATTTGAAGTCAAAATGCAAACCGGTTTAGTTTTAAAGTCAAAGTCACATACATGGCAATTCATGGAGGAGGCGACATACCCAAAGCCATCAAAGCAGCAACGGCGAACATCTCACCAAGAGCCAGAGGCAAATTAGCAAGAAATGACAAAACCCTTTTCGTCAATCTTTTCAGAACCAACCCACCGGTCTTCTTTGGCCGGGAATCCGCCGCAGGCGGAGGCGGTGGTGCTGCACCGTTCTCATTTTCCTCCGACAAAGACGGTGCTGCACCAGGGATCACAACCTTGTTCTTGGTGGTATCTTTAGAGGGTTGGGATGTGAGCTTACAAGAAATAGTGGAATACAAACACCTACGGTTGATGATGCGACTGCAAGTCCGGGAATTGGGGAATTTGAGAAGATGGGTATGGGGTTTTAATGGGTTAAGGGTTAGAAGAGTCTCCATTGCTGAAGAATGAAAATGCAGAATTCTATCGCTTCGAACACATATAGACTACGAGTCGCTCATGGGTTGAACTCGGATCGAACGTTTGTTTTATCCGGTATGACATATTTCCTTTTATTCGTGGGTGTCTGTTGGCCACACGAATTTTGATGCCTGTGATGATCGCTTGGACCGGTTGGTCCGGACTAATCGAGACCGGTTTTATATATGGGCTGGTTATCTGTTATTCATATTCCAGTGTGTTAAGGCTGTGGGGAGTGGTCACCACCGATCCACCGAAAAAGTGGTGTCACCTCTCCGCCACGTCACCTTCACCACCAACCCACTAAAGACAAGAAATGGTTACCACTAACAATATTCTTTTTTCTTATTTTTTTTTATTTTTCTAACATTATATTAAATAAAAAACATCATTTATGACATAAATAAATATTTTTATTTTTTTTATTTTTTGTAACATTATATTAAATAAAAAACATAATTTATAACGTAAATAAATATTTTTATTTTTTTATTTTTTGTTACATTATATTAAATAAAAAACATAATTTATAACATAAATAAATGTTATGAAAAAAAAAACCAAATTTCATTAATTAAAAACATAGAAATTTAAAACCTAAATTACTAAAATAAACATAAAACATAACAAATAAAACATTACACTACTTAATTAAAAAACATAAAAACTTAAAACACAAAAACCATAGACAAATACTACTCGTCGTCATCACCATCCTCATGGCCCTCATCCGCATCGTCGTTACCGTCTGCATGCTCATCGCCCTCATCCTCTTCGTCTTCATCGTCATTTCCCCCTTGGAGTTGTCTTCCCCATATTTGCTCGGTCAAATCATGACGTAGATTGTGATGTGTTTCACGATTTTGTGTTTCCAAAACTCTACAGAAGTATGTCGGGCTGCCAACTTGTATTATTGCAGGTGGATTAAGTATATCGTTCCCGGTATATGAACAAATAGCTCTGTCATCTTCTTCTATTATCATGTTATGTAAAAATAACACAAGCAGTCAAAATCGTCGTCAGTTTTGCCATATCTCATGTTCGTGCTGAATGTTTGATTATGTGCCACTTTTGTTTTAGGACTCCAAACGCTCGTTCTACATCCTTCCGTGCAGACTCCTGTGCTAACTTGAACAATTTTCTTTTTTCATCGGCTGGAAATGAATATGATTTGACAAAAGTAGCATACTCTGGATATATCCCATCAGCTAGGTAATACCCATACTTATATTCATTTCCATTCAAAACGTATGACATGTCTGGTGCTTTACCCTACAAAATATTGTTAAATAACGGAGACGCTTGAAGCACATTCAGGTCATTGTCGGATCCCGCCATACCAAAGAATGCATGCCAAAACCATAAGTCTTGTGAAACAACCACCTCTAATATAACAGTCGGGACCCCATGATCACCTCGCGTGAATTGACCACGCCATGGATTGGGACAATTTGCCCACTCCCAATGTGTACAATCAATATTACCAAGCATCCCTAGAAAACCATGTTTAGTTTGATGCGCGGCATACAACTGTTCGACATCACTTTTAGTCGGATGTCGCAAGTATATGTCACGGTAAAGCTCTATAACATACTCACAGAAAAGATATGTACATTCTCGACCCGTCCTCTCAGACATTTTCAAATACTCATCTGAAGCGTCTGCGGTTATGCCATATGCCAATTGTCTAAGAGCGGTCGTACATTTTTGTATTGTAGTAAAACCACGTTTAACTCTAGCATCCCATCGTAATTGGAAAAACTCATAATTATGTCCCAAATCTCTAGCTATACGTAAGAATAAATTTCTACTAATACGAAAACGTTCTTCAAATCTCGATAGGTCATATAAACTATCAGGGGCAAAATAATCACGTACCAAAAGTTCATTTGTCGTCTCTCGATCCCGGTTGATCCATTTTCTATGCTTCTTCTTGCAGTGTGAACTTTCGCATCTCACATGAATCTTGTCTTGTGTCGCAGACAATAGTGTGTGTAAAACCAACTCGTCATCAGAATCGCTATCCATTTTTTGTTGAATGTGCGTGTTTGATTTGAAAGAGTTTGTATGTTTGTTTTGAAAAAATTGTGTAAAAATGGATGTATATATAGATAGAATAAAGTAAAAATAAAAAATATTTTTTTATTTAATGCTTTTCAACGGTCAAAAAGCCCCCAGCCAGTCCCGTCTTTCGTCTTCGTCTGTCCTTAGCTTCACGTCACAACCAACCCACCATTAATGGGGGCGGTGTTCACGTGTGGAGAGACCCTCCACGTAAGCATTTCACGCGTGGAGAGGTCTCCACTCCAGGCAGCCTAAGGCTCATCAGAGTGGACTCGGAAATGATCTCAGCAACCTCGGCGAACACCACGTTGAGGCATGTCAAGCTCGGCTCGGCAACTTGGTGAACTTTTACCGATGAGAGAGAAAGTGATTTTTTTACCCATTAACTCAATTTTTTTTTCCAAAAAATACATTCTTTTCGAAAACACATCCAATTTCAAAAATATAACCTTTTTTTTAATTTAAAATTTTAAACCCTCAATCTTCAAATATAACTGTCATCATCTTTAATCATTCTTCACCCCATTCAAATCTTCTTAATTCAATTCTCCTGACTTTCTTATTTTTTCATCTTCTTCAAAACATCATTGCTAACGGCTCGTGTGGCTCGTTTTTGGTCCCCTAATGAAGAGATGTTGCTTGCTCGTTCATGACTTGATGTTATAGAAGACCCAATCCACGTTTATCTTCATATAACAACCTTTTGGAGGAGAGTCACCGAAAAATACAACCGCGAAGCCTCGATCCCTCAAGGTAAAGAAGAAATCTACTTCAAATGGAGACACACAAACACACTTATAAATCAGTTTAACAATGTGTTTCGTAAGGTGATGCATGAAGCCAGAAATGGTGAAAATAAAAATATTTTGCTACAGAATGCTCTTGAGGCTTACGGTGTTGAAACTAACAAAGATTTCCGACTTGTTGAGTTTTGGCAAATTGTGAGGCAATCCCCAAATTTTGCTCAAATTTAAACTCGTTGTCTTTTAATTTAAGTTTTTTCTAGTGTGTTATGTTTTTTAAGTTTAAGTGTGTATTAGTTTAATTTCAAGTGTGTTATGTTTTTTTAAGTTTAAGTGTGTATTATTTTAATTTCAAATATGTTTTGTTTTTTAAGTGTAAGTTTGTGATTTTATTTGAAGTTAATGAAATTTTAGTTTTAAAAAAATAATATGTTTGAAATGTTTATTTTTTTAGAATTAATTAATTAAAAAAATATCATGGCAAGTGTGGCAACCCATGCCATGTAAATGGCAAAAATTTGAAGGAGTGTGGCAAAGTTGACATGGCGCCTACGTGGACCGTGGCAAATGTGGCACCTCTCCCACTAGCCTAAGCAAGTTATGAGTTACTGGTTTGGTTCTTATTAAATAAGTGGGACCCACCGGAAATTTATTTAAACATTGACTTATGTTAAAATAATTTTAATAGTTATAAATGAATAACAAAACTACTAGGTGTGTCCGGAGTGAACCCCAAGACGGTCTTTTTCTTATTAGGCAACTTTGGTACTTCCCCTCATCAAAGTTAAAGGTCTCTCATCTCGGAGATGAAGTAATTTCCTGATCGAATACCATCTATAAAAAAGCAAAACTTTTCAAATTTTTATCTAGTAGCATCAAAATTAGTTATATAGTTGTTGCTGAAAACTAAAAAACACACCTTCAAATTAACACTTGTTAATATAAACAGAAGATGATCCGCGTTTCGCGTCTGTTCGATTTTTTTTCATGTTTACATATTTTGGTGTTTCTTTGGTTTTTTTCTTGTTTGTTGTTTCTATTTGTTGTGTGTATAATGTTTGAGGAAATTATGGTCGTATAGTAGAATATCGAAGGTGGGGGACTAAAAGTGCCAATTCCACAAACAAATGTGGCAAAAATTTGAGGTGTCACATTTGGTAAATGTCAAGGACCAAAAGTGGCAAACTGTTGAAACCTTTGTGGCTAGTAGTAGAGAATATCGAAGGTGGGGGTACCAAAAGAGGCAACTCCACAAACTAATATGGTAAAAAGTTGAGGATGGACGAAAAGTGACAAAGTGTTGAAACTTTTGTAACAAAACTTTGAAAAAGTTAAGGAGGGACCAAAAGTGGAAAAGTGTTTAAAATTTTGTGGCAAAAGTTTGAAGAATAGAAACTATACTATTCATAACACAGTTATGAATTAATAATAAATTAATTAAAAAAAACTAATTTTCAGATTTAAAATAAAATTATATTAATTAGTCATAAATGACTAAGAATTAAGACTCTATTTTTAACTGTTAATATAAATTAAATCAAAACATAGTTATAATATAATATGACGAGTTTTTGACCAAATAGATGGGTTTGAAAAAATATTTATCAAATATGTGTAGTTTCAAACATATTTACCAAAACAGTATATTTATCAAAATATTTACCAAAATAGTATTTTTTTAACTTTTTTAATATTTTCAACTATTGTTTTAATTTTTAGTGTTTTTTAATATAATTTTTGACCTTTTTTTTAACTCTTTGTTGTTAACTTATATAAAAATTTTACAAATATATATTATCTCATTTAATCATCATAACAAATTGATGGAATCTCAATAAATGTCGTAAATTGTAAATAAGATTAATTGATAAACAATAATGTTAGACATCGTGGATTAAATCCAACATCAAATGTACGATATATTTTTTTTTGGTACAAATCCAATTATGACTTCATACAAAAACGGAAAGAAAAAAAATAAATATTTCTATTGATTGAACCGATTAGCTTTAATGTCTCTTCATTTACCTTGGCTTAGAAGGACATTTTTCCGATTATGACCACTTTCCCTACAAATCCCACAAAGGTACCCATTTTTTCCTTCTTTGATGTTCATTTCATTTCGTAGTCTGGTTGAGCGAGGACGGTCTTTTTGTAACACTTGAATCCTGGTATGTTCTTATTTTTCCCTTGTTGTTAAATAATTTGCATTTTGGTCCTTGGGCAGTACGCATGGCGTACCACATGGTACGCTTAGCGTACAAGCTGTAAAGCGAGTGCGCGGGGTGTACCACTTGGTGCGCTTAACGTATTGATGCGAGGTTGGGACAGGACTCTGGACACGTATGCTGGGCGTACGTTTTTGTATGCGGGGCATACGTGAGATATGTTGAAACCTTAATTTAGGTTGTTGTACCCTATATAAAGGCCTTAAGTCCTCATGGCTCGCCTCCTTACCAGCCTTCATTGCCATAAAAACCATAAAATCGACCCTTAAGCCTCTTTGTGGTGTTCTTGAGCTATTAAGAAGACTTTGGTGGCCATTTTTGCCTTGTGAAGGAAGTAGAGGGGCTTGAAGTTGCCTTGCTTGGTGAGAAGGTTTTGGATCCTGAATCACCATCGTGTGTGCAAGCTTTCTGGGGTATCAAGTTTGCATCTTGGCTTGTATATGTTTAGATCTCTTCATAGTTTGTTTATTATGCTTTTGGTCCCTTTTGGGGTTGATGGAAGAGTTAAGTCGTTTTAAGGGCTTGTTCTTTTAAATCTGAGTTTGTATTGGTCTCCTTAAGCATAAAGGTGCAAGCTTTATGATATTTTTGGTTGCATGCATGCATTAAGTCACTTATTAAGTCCATTTTAAGCTTAAGAGATTCATTTAGCCATGCATGAACTTAAAGTTATCAACTTTACGTGATATTCCAGCTCAAGGAAATAAGATCTATGTCTTAGGGCTATGTCTTAAAGGATTAAGGACTGAAATACAGTTTTGGCTGAATGGGTGAGTACGATGGGCGTACACGCAGGTAAGCTTAGCGTACAAGCCCTCAAGCGAGTACGTTGCGCGTACGTGCTGGGTACGCCGCACGTACTCAGTCAGGTGGACTTCACATGTTCGGGCTTCAGATTTGGGCTTTTCTTTGGGCTTAGTGGCTCGGGGCCTTGTTGAGCCACCTGAATGTAAGAGTTTGGATTAGGATAAATTAGTGGGCCTTAGGGTAAGGTCCATGTAGGGATTTGGGGCCAATTTGGAAAATTGGGCCATATGTGGGCCTTGGATGGTTAATTGGTTTTTGGGCTTTTTAGATTGACAGTTTGGGCCTTAGTCTTGGACCAAACTAGGTAAGGGGTAAAATGGTATTTTTGTTGGATTAGACGTCTAAGCCCATAACTATATTTGGTATGTACTTGATTTGATGATGAGCATGGTCCTTTTGGGTTGCCCTCACTCATGCAACTTGATATGATGACAAGTGGAGAGATAGTAGGATTTATTATATGAATAATAAGTTGGTACTCAAAATGATTTTATTAATATATTACAAGATTAATATATTATTTGGAAATCATATTATTAATTAGTAATTAATCAGAAATTAATTTGATATTAATTTTGGGATTAAAAGGAACTGATTAATAATGGAGGGGCTGTTTTGCAAATCATTGATAATTGTGAAACTGGGCTTAGGACTCCTTGTAAGTGGAGTGGACGAAATTTATGGGTTACCCCATAAGATTTCGTCCAAGGGCTTACCAAGGAGGTCCATGGATTGTTGTGGGCTTAAGTTAGGAACTAGGGTTTCCTTATTCAAGTCTAGCTTGAAGACTAAGCAACCTAGCCTTATATAAACCTCCTAAACCCTAAGTTTTTCGGCCTATGCACTCAAAACAGAAACCCTGGCTGATTTCTACCATCTCTCCAAGTCATTCTTTGCATTGAGTGTTTGTGACTCCATTAGAGGTGCAACACTTAGGGCACTAGGCTTTCAGAAGTCAAGATCAAGCAAGGATTGTTCTTGTTATTACAATATAACAAGTGAGGTAATCTTCTAACCCTAGTTTTTTACATGATTTCGAAATTGTATGCTAGTCCATAGGGTTATTGCTTTGGTGTTCATATTTGTATGTTCAATAGAGAAAAAATAGATCTAAAGCAATTAGGGTTGCATGATCACATAGGAATGTAGATATGCTCAAAACCCTTCAGTGGTATCAGAGCCTAGGATGTTTTTCTATTGAATTGTTGCAAGAGTGAACTGTCCAAAGATCACAAAATCGATTTTTCTGCTACCTGACACTTGAACTCGACGAGTCCATGATGAACTCAACGAGTCCATGATGAACTCGACGAGTTGGGTGAACTCGTCGAGTCCAGAACCCAACTCGACGAGTTGACTCGTCAGTTGCCTAAAATTTTGATTTTCAGATTTGATTTTGATTTGGATAATTACCATAACTCGTTTTTATTGCCTAAAATCGATTTTCCTGATTGGTAACTTGATATCCTTATCAAAATTGAAGATATGGTTAAATTTGGATAATATAAGATTGTTTTGATTCATAGATTTATCCTAGTATTTTTGAATAGTTTCAAATTGCCCCTTTTGGTTTTATAGTTTAAATTTAAAATTAAAAGTTTTGATTTTAGAAATTTAAATAGTTAAATCCTTCATTTTGAATAAGTTTAAAATTACACCCTCATGGTTTTATTAATAATTTAATTAAAAGATTAATTAAGAGACAATTAATAATTCCTTGACATGGGTTAAAATTAATTAAATTAAAAGCTTAATTTATTAAAAGATTAAACCACCTAGTTTTTTAAAAAGTTTAAAATACACCATTATACTATATAAAATTAAAAGTCTAATATATTATATATGTATAAGCAAAGTCAGTCTTACCGTTAGTAGGCCTCATTCACGAAGCTGGTATATAAGGGGTGTTTAAGGAAGCGGCATGTAAAATTACCGCCATTGGGTATCCACTCTAACCCACCGCACTCTTGATCAGTGGAGGGTCGTTAGCCGAACGGGTAGGATAGGACTCTAAATCCTCATTAAAAGTATAATGAATTGTAAAGCAACTAAATGATTTTATAAATTCCCAAATCTTAGTTACTTTAGGAAAATGTGAATTTGATGCTAACCCATGAAATTGCACATTGCATCTTATTTGTCAGTTAGTGGAGCGTGTGTGGTTAACCGGCACATTGATTAGTTGATAAAAGACACCGAGAGTACCAAGCTAATTTGTATGGTTATTCACACCTTGTTTGTGATCCTCGGTATCCCAGTCACAAACTTGAAGGGCATAATTGAGATTAAACATGTCATTGAAAAGTTCAATGAATCTCAAAGGATCTAGGAGTTTCGTCTAAAACCTAATTCGTTTAAAATTTTGTTTTCATGGTGGAATTAGTAAATCGTCATTTACTTATCTTGTAATTGGATTACGACATCCCTCTTCCGAATTGTGAATTATTGTGTTGGGTCCTAGCCTTAATATATCATTTGGGTGTTATATTAAGGATTAAATCAACTAACTTGAATTTCTCCCTTTTATAGATGTCTAGTTCTGACAACTATGGTCTTCCTTATCCTTTTGGAAAAAGGTTTCCTCATGAAGATGATATTCCACATGTCGATCGAGGTGAAAGATTAATCCCTTCTTAGTGCATTGGTGGAACCGGAAATCATACTTCTCTTCCTCCACCTCCTCCAGTGATTCTCCCTGACCTACGTTTTCGTCAACTTGAAAAGTTCAAGGTTACTCAAGCCCTATTGGCATGCAAACATAAAGATGGAAACTCTGTATGTGCACATGTTCTAAACATAAAGATGGCAACTTTGTATGTGCACATGTTCTAAACATGAATTCGCACGTTGACAGACTGGGAATGTTGGGAGTCGTTTTTCCAAAGGAGTTGGTTGTTGACTTGGTTCTTCAGTCACTTTCCGATTCATATGGTCAGTTTGCTAAGGACTACTATATGAAAGATCGCGACGTGACCCTTATTGATCTAACATAATTGCTTATTGTTGCTGAAGCAGAAATGCTGAAAAGCACTGGTCAAGCAAAAGAGTCTGAAGGATCAATCTTCCAAAGTTCCATGGACATTGACAGTGACAACATTGGAAGTCCAGAAAAGTTTTCTCTTCACAGTAGAAAGAGAAAGGTTGATTCTGAGATAGTCCCATGTACCATTCCAAAAGAGTCCACTTGTTTATATTTCCAAGAGAAGGGGCATTGGATGCGAAGCTGCCGTGTCTACCTGAAAGATCGCAAGGATGGTAAAGTCAAATTGTATGACTCTACTTCAGGTATATCCACTATCTAACTCTATTAAGTTCCTATTTATAGATTCTTAATACATGATGTGATAAGATTGCATTTTGATGTTTTGTAGGATCAAATAAAAAGAAGGAAGCTTAAAAGAAGAGCAAGTTGAGTCTGATCATGAAGAGATGGATTTCGAAATGGTTAAATCAAGAAGTTGAGTCATACTTCGTTCCAAAATCGGGTCTTAGAGTCATACTCTAGTTACTCCAAGTTGTACCATGAGTGACATGTTCTAAGTAGGTTTATAACATCTCATAAGATGTGGAGTAGAAATTTTTTCCAACTCTTGCACATTTGAAATTGGTAGTTGTGATGTTTTGGTTAAAACAAAGACCAACTAAGACCAATTATATGAAGTGTTGTCTTGATAAGAGCACACACTAACTCTTGAAAATTTGTTTGTCAAGGAATGCTCCTTGACAAAGAATATTATATGTCAAGAGGTCAGTGGGAGTCTTAATGGTCTTGAATAGTTTCAAGAACTAATCAAGAATGAACCTTTTAGTTATCACTAGCACACGACCTGAGGTTAATGACCTATCGTGTTGACATATTCTTGTTTCTATGCCTATTCCAGTTAAGTTGACTATGCGTGTGAGTTCTATGAGTTCTCATTTGATTTCATAACACATGATTGATGAAAGTGCATTGATCTGTATGGGTGAGCTGCTCAATAACCTGGAAGCACTGGTAGGCCCTTGTGCTGCCGGATGGCAAGAAATTAAGAATAAGCAGGTTCAGTCCATATGAGTTTGAATTTGTCATAAACCTTGTCTTATGATAGTGGTTTGAAATGACATGTTCACATAGATAGGAACACATACACCATAAAATCTAAGTGGCAAGAGGTTTCTCTCTACTTCATGAAAATGATTGTGAGGAAACACTTTCACTAATAGATTTTAAAGGATTACAGTTAGCAGTTGTGATAATTGTGTTCTCAAATTCAAGTATGATCACGGCATCCCTTTTCATAGTTCGAATTGTGAGAAATGGCAAATAATTTGAACATTTGGGACTTAACGATATAAGTTCTTAAAAAGGTTTAGACACACACATAAGCTATCTATTGAAAGGTGTATGAGCTTGAGAAGTCTAGGAAAAGGCTCATCAAAGCACCACGTATCATAAATCTGAACTTTGGTAACAAAGTCAATAAGTATTGATTTCTAGAAGTCCAACTGATTTCTTGGTACATGTCAAAGCTAGTGGGAGCATAATTGTTATGCTAGTAAGAATGTAATTATTATGCTAGTGGGAGAATAATTGTTATGTCAAGTGTTGCGAGTTAGCAATGCTATTTGTAGGAAACAAAGTTATAAATTTGCAAAGTTGCAGAATTTGGAAGTTGTTTCGCTATAGAAAGATTTAAGAGAGAGAATATTTATACTTCATTTCGAATCTAATAGTTTAGATTGAAATTTTAATCAAACTTAGTCATGGTCATATATGAAATATCATGTTGAAATATTTCAACATAGGAAATTCTATATATGGGAATATTTTAGCAAGAGACTGGTTAAGTATCATGTCTTTATGTAAGACATTATGAATCGTATCTCATATGCTTTAGGTATAGGATCGATTTCATATGCTATAATATTTGCTTATTCTGACTTTTCCAAATGCCTAGGGCATTAAGAGGGAAAAAAGGACCAGAACTGGATATGACTAAAGTTATTAAACAATTGTCAAGGATGATCTGAGGTTCGATGAAGATTGGTTGCTTGTGGACAGTTGGAAGTATAGTAAAATTTTGGAAGGACCATATTGATATTGGTGGTCATATGGGAATATGGAAATGTTTCCATAAGTGGAAGTTGGTTATAAAATATGTGTGTAAGATTAGTAACCTTAATGAAAGAAGGATGTTCAAGGAATGCTCTTTGAATGTGAGACTTCATTTCCATGGAATTGTTTTGTAATCAATCTCTAGTGGAATGCTTTGTAATATCATTGGCAAAAGTCTCTGTGACTTTGGTGCCTTGTGTGACATCCCCTAATTTCTCTGCCAAAAAAGACCGATTTAATTTATGCTTTTTAAAATCAAATCAGAGAAATCTTTATAAAAGATGTTGCGGAATTGGTCCCCAAAACAAAATACGATAAAAGTTTGTCAAAATCTTTCTATAAGAAATATATAATTTCATTTCATATCAAAACTTCGGGATGTCATGTACTGATACAAACCAAAAGCATAAACAAGACATTATAAGCCTTTCAACAGTTATATACAACTACTGGCCTATAATCCAAAAATCTCTCATCGTCCTCCGACTATGCTCGGGGTCTACTACCTGTAACATAAAAAGCTGAGTGGGTTAGGCTTGGGAGCCTGGTGAGCATATAGGGTTTTCAACCCACAGTAATAATAAACTTATTAAGTTCACCAATCAACAATAACCCTGATTACCCGTTCCTGTTATCCTCACTTTACGTCCCTAAACACTTTTCACAAGGGACCTAGCCTAAAGAATATCATCGGGATGGACACTACTGCTAAGGGGTTTCCTCAGCCATACATGTCCTAAAGGCAACCATGAGGGGGATGGAGTACAGCGAATAAACACTCAAGTTCATTAACACCTACAGGTTGCGGGCCTGCTAATGTTTTCCACTGGACTGTCTAGAAAGTCTGTGGTTGTCATCCAAACTCCGCTAGATGACTGAATCACAAATCACATCGAGGCCTCTCATCACTTTATTTCATCACACACCAACTATCTACCCATTTTCTACCCAACATATTTGTAGATAAATATATATATATATATATATATATATATATATATATATATATATACAGTTTAAAACTTATATACAACATCAACTCAACAGTCACTTCAAATAAACAATTAATATATTTACACATAGCACGTATTATAAGGTAAATACTTCATATCTATGTGTAAAATGAAAGTGACTATACACTCACTTGTTTTGATGAAAATCGGGCAGCAATTCGTTTCCTAAAACGTTCGTTTCTAATAAAATCGGGAGTTTTATTTAGAAACCGGGCTCTGCGAGGGTCGGGCTTCGAAACCGAAAAGATAAATTTTCCGGGCTTCTCGGGCTCTTTGTGGCGTATTTCAGGGGTTATAATCGATACCGGGGCTTTGGGGAATGTTAAGATGAAGAAAATACGAAGAAAGGGGCTAAATATGGCAAAATTCCAAAACTAACCGAGAAGGCTCGCAAGCCCTCTATTTATAGGGGAGTCCGAAGTCGGTTAGAAGGGAGGAGTCAGCATGCGAGGGCAGGTGGAATCGGGAGCGAAGGCCACGCGACAGCAGCTGGGCGAGGGTGCGCATGTGCTCGCACATGGTCTGCGCGTGCGAAGGGGCTGTTGTCCTCTTCTTACTGGACCGAGGTCTAGGTCTGAAGTAGGGGGGATTCGTGGCTTCTTGCGAGGGCTTCGGACATGTGATAGTAGACACGCGTCGGACATGCATTGGACCGCTTCAGCAGCTCGGATGACTCAGCCTCATTTCGAACACGTGGCACATGCGAGGCGAGGACACGTGGCCGAAGTCCACGTGTGCGAAAATTCCCGGTTTTGGAATTATTTCTCGATTTTCGTGCCAAAACTTCTAAAATCCATAACTTTCGCATACGAGCTCCGTTTTTGACATTATTTATATGCACGTGTAGGTAAAATTACGCTCTACAACTTTCGTTTAGACTTCGTCGGCTAATTTTGACTTTAATTTTTATATTATTATTTTTAACCATGGTTCTAAAAAACGCGCCATGGCGCGCCTCAAGGCGTGCCATGGCGCGAGGCGTGGTGTAGCCGTTACGAAAACGTCTAAGGCGGGTTTGTTAAGCGTGACGCCCAAATAACGTGTCAATGCGCGCCTTATCGCGATATAGCGCGAGTTTTTTTTTTGTTTTTTTTCGATTTTTTTTTATCGGGCCTAAAATAATTGAGTTTTTGTTAACTTTTTATATTAAATACTAATATAACACTTCTAAAAACTTGATATACTTGATAAAAATCAATAATTATATGATTTATCTTTTTTAATATATATAAAATAGTCACGCCTTGAAAAACGTCATGGCTCGCCAAGGCTTGTCATGTCTTAACTTTTACCTTGCCGTCAAGCCACGTCTCACGTTATTTAGAACCTTGGTTTTAACAGACCGGGACAGGAAATCCGTTAAAAATTCATAACTTCTTCATCTGACGTCCATTTTTGTCATACTTTTTACCGTTGAGCTACTAATGACGAGACCTTCGATTCTCGTTTAGGTCGTGTCGGCTAAAAATCACTCGATCTAAAATTCGAGTTTTTAGCTGTCTACTGCTAAGCTGAAACTTCGAAAAATCATAACTTCTTCATACGCAATCAAATTTGGGCGTTCTTTTTATACCTACTCTCGGTTTAACGAACACTACGAGTTTCGTTTAGATCACTAAGGCCAAAAAGTAGTTTATCGAAAACTCACTTTTTACGACATTCGGCCCCGTGCCGGTTTTGTCGCGAAACTTCGACAGGTCATAACTTCTTCGTTATAACTCGGATTTCGGCATTCTTTATATATCCGTAATCCTTGTCACGCCCACTACAAGTTTCTTAATAGATATCGGCTTTATCTAAAATTTAATTTTGACGCTCATTTTTATTCTTAATTAATTAAACCCTAATAATTAAGCATAAAACACATAATATTCACATAATTCCTTTTCATTTCTTCAAAATGAGTTACAAAGGTTAACCTAGACTATAATGTCGATATTAATGCCTAGCCTGGAAACACGGGTATTACAATTCTCTCCCCCTTATGATGATTCCGTCCCCGGAATCACACATCAGCAAACAAATGCGGGTAGCGACTCATCATGTCACTCTCCGTTTTCCAAGTGAATTTGGCCCATTCGTATGTTTCCAACGCACAAGCACTAAATCGACCATCTTGCGTCGCAACTTCTTAGTCTTACGGTCAACGATTGCCTCAGGTTCTTCGATCAACCTCTTGTTTTCATCCAACCTTAACTCAGAAATGGGAATTATGTCGGGCACATCTCCCGTGAACTTTCTCAAATAGAACACATGAAAGGTATTATGAATACCCTCCAGTTCTTCCGGTAAATCTAGCTTGTAAGCTTGATTCCCGATCCTCTAAAGAACTTTAAATGGTCCAATAAACCTTGGACTCAACTTTCCCCTCTTACCAAATCTTATAAGTCCCTTCCACGGCGAGACTTTAAGTAAAACCGAATCTCCAACTTCGAAGGATATCGGTTGTCTTTTCTTGTCAGCATAACTTTTTTGTCGATCTTGAGCAGCTAACATCCTTTCCTTTATCACTTTTAACTTTTCAGCAGTCTGATGGACTATTTCAGGTCCCATAAACTGCTTTTCCCCAGCTTCCAGCCAGCATGATGGCGTTCGACACTTTTCTCCATACAAGGCGTGATAAGGTGCCATCTTAATGCTTGAGTGGAAACTATTATTATAGGAAAATTCTACTAGAGGTAAATGTTCATCCCAATTACCTTGGAATTCTAGGGTACATGCTCTCAGCATATCCTCCAATGTTTGAATCGTTCGTTCGCTTTGACCATCAGTTTGCGGATGGTAAGCTGTACTCAAACACAACTTGGTACCCAATTCCTCTTGTAGACTCCTCCAAAATCTTGAGGTAAAACGGCTGTCACGATCGGATACAATCGTTAACGGAACAGCGTGTAGCCTCACAATTTCCTTCACGTAAGAATTCGCAAGTTTATCCATAGACCATTTCTCGTTAGCGGCTATGAAATGCGCACTCTTAGTGAAGCGATCAACGACCACCCAAATCATGTCGTGACCGTTCCTTGTTCTGGGCAGTTTAGTCACAAAATCCATGGTAATGTCCTCCCATTTACCCATGGGTACAGGTAAAGGTTCTAAACTCCCATACGGTTTCTGATGTTGTGCATTAACCCTAGCACAAGTTACACACTCGGCCACATACTTAGCAACATCGAGCTTCATCGTCGGCCACCAGTAATAGGGTTTTAGATCCATATACATTTTCGTACTGCCGGGATGAATCGAGTACATGGTTTTGTGAGCTTATTCCATCAGAAGACCTCTTACTCCTCCCG
Source organism: Lactuca virosa (assembly GCF_052849685.1). Taxonomy (NCBI): domain Eukaryota; kingdom Viridiplantae; phylum Streptophyta; class Magnoliopsida; order Asterales; family Asteraceae; genus Lactuca; species Lactuca virosa. Next base: position 433,322,820 of record NC_136430.1, read on the forward strand.
TCCTAGGTACCCAAATCCTATCTTTGAATACCTTTAATCCCTGACCGTTTGTATCAAACACCAATGTTTTTCCCAAACGTTCCTCCTTTCGGTCATTCTTTTCTAAAGCTTCCTCCTGAGCTTTCTTTATACTTTCCACAATTGTAGAGACAACTTCAATTCTCAACGCTCTTGGCCTTCTCTTTTCAAGATTTACCTTCCGACTGAGAGCATCAGCAACAACATTTGCTTTACCAGGGTGGTAAAGTATCTCACAGTCGTAGTCCTTGAGTAGTTCCAGCCAGCTCCGTTGCCTCATGTTCAATTCCTTCTGATTAAAGAGATATTGAAGACTCTCATGATCAGTGAAAAGTTTACACTTAGTACCATAAAGATAATGCCTCCATATCTTTAAGGCGAACACTACCGCTGCCAACTCCAGATCATGAGTAGGGTAGTTCTTTTCATGCTCTTTCAATTGACTCGATGCATATGTTATCACCTTATCCCTTTGGGTCAGAACACAACCTAACCCAACTCCAGAGGCATCACTATAGACTGCGAAGTCATCAACTCCTTCAGGTAACGAAAGAATTGGTGCTTCACACAATCTCTTCTTCAACTTCTCAAAGGCTTCCTTATGCTTCTCATTCCAAGCATAAGTAGCTCCTTTGTGGGTCAAAGCTGTTAATGGAGTAGCAATAGAAGAAAAGCCTTGGATAAATCTTCGATAATATCCAGCTAATCCTAAAAAGCTTCTAATCTCCGTAGGACTTTTTGGTTGTTCCCACTTCATCACAGCTTCAATCTTTGCTAGGTCAACCATTATTCCTTCTTGGTTAACCACATGACCTAAAAATTGGACTTCTTGAATCCAAAATTCACATTTAGAGAACTTTGCATACAGCTTCTCCTTCTTCAGGACTTCTAGCACCTCACGCAGATGCTTTTCATGCTCCTGCTTGCTCTTCGAATAAATCAAGATATCGTCTATGAATACTATCACGGATTTATCAAGGTATGGTTTACAAACCCTGTTCATCAAATCCATGAAAGCTGCTGGGGCATTGGTTAATCCGAACGACATAACCAAAAATTCATAGTGTCCATATCTTGTTCTGAACGCAGTCTTCTCGATATCCTGCTCCCTCACCTTTAGTTGATGGTATCCCGACCTAAGATCGATCTTCGAGAAATAGCTCGAACCTTGCAATTGGTCGAACAGGTCATCGATCCTCGGCAACGGGTACTTGTTCTTTATCGTCGCTTTATTCAGCTCTCTGTAATCGATGCACATTATCATGCTCCCGTCTTTCTTCTTTACAAACAACACAGGGGCTCCCCAGGGCGATGAACTAGGTCGAATGAAACCTTTGTCCAATAACTCCTGAAGTTGTGTCATAAGTTCTTTCATCTCTGTTGGTGCTAATCGATACGGTGCTTTTGCTATCGGTGTCGTTCCTGGTAACAAGTCGATACGAAATTCTACTTGTCGATCAGGGGGTAATCCGGGAAGATCTTCGGGAAAGACTTCCGGATAATCACACACCACCGGAATATTCTGCACCTCCTTCTTCTCCTTCTTAGCATCGATCACGAATGCTAGATATGATGTACATCCCTTGGCCAAACACTTTCTGGCTTTCATTAGGGAAATGATTCTAGAGTTTACTCTGTGTTTGTCTCCATACACCATAAACGACTCTCTCCCTGGCGGGTTTACTTTTACTATCTTCTTCCTACATAATATTTCGGCGTCATTAGCGCTAAGCCAATCCATTCCTAAAACTATGTAGAATCCATTTAACTCGATAGGCAATAATTCCTCGTGGAACTTATTCCCATCCAAGTCAATGAGGATGTTTTTCATACGATGGCTAACAGGTACAAACTTGCCGCTAGCAATTTCGACTATTATAGCATTAACTAGTCTATCTACAGGCAAAGCTAGTTTTCTACCAAATTCATGCGAAATAAAGGAGTAATTGGCTCCAGAATCAAACAAAATTTGGGCAAGCAATTCATTTACGAGAAAGGTACCTGAAGCGACATCGACTTCTTCTTTTGCAGCTTCAAGGGTCATCTGAAAGGCTCTCGCCTTTGGCTTTGGTGGTAGATTGGGCTTTGCTGCATCCTTCCTCTTTGGACAGTCTTTAAAAACATGCCCTTCTTCACGACACTCAAAACATACCCTCTTGTCGGATGGACACACGTTGGCATAATGCCCAGTCTTTCCACATTTGTAGCAAGTCACCCCCTCGCTACATTTCCCAGAGTGCTTTTTCTTGCACTTCTCACACCATTTCACTTCACCTCCTCCTCCTCCAAACTTCTTAGACTTAGAAAATTTGCTTTTCTTGTTGGAACCTGAAGTTCCTTCAAATTTTCTCTTTTCACCAACTTCTGCCCTCTCCAGACCCTTCTCTTTGATCTGAACCTCAACATTCTTAGCAGCCCAGATGGCGGCTTTCAAAGTGGTTGCTTGCTTAACCATCGGACCAAAGTCCGTTGGTAATCCGAGGGCAAACTTGTTGACCTTAGAAAGTTCAGTTGGAACTAGGTAAGGAACAAGCTTCAGCTTTTCTGTAAAACTAGCAGCGTATTCAGTAACGCTCATCTTTCCCTTCTTTAAATTCTGGAACTCATTATTAATTTCCAGAAGATCCTGCTCAGAGCAGTACTGCAATTTCAGTTGTACCACAAAATCTTCCCAAGACATCTTACTAGCTTCTCCCTTGGGCATCGAATTAGCTAGTAACTTCCACCAGTTCAACACACCAGACTTTAACAGAGGAATTGCAAGTGCGGTCTTTTGTTTGTCGTTGCACTCACAACTTTCAAACATCGTCTCCATTTCGGAGATCCAATTCATGACTTCCACCGGTGTCGGACTTCCAGATAGACACGGCGGTTTAGATGCCATGAAATCTTTGTATTTGCACCCGCGTCCATCAACTCCTCCATCCTGGTTGTTTTTTCTAACTATCGGTGGGTTGGCTTGACCAAGAGTCCCACTGTAGTTCCCTCCTACTGATTGCCCTTCATTCAATACGGGCTGTTCAGCAGGTATTGTAGTCTCTTCCCTACGCTGTTGTAGTAATCACCTGGTCTCCTCCATTTGGCGATCTAACATCATCTGCATCATTGCTTGTACCCCAGCCATCGTCATTGGCTCAGGTGCAGCTCCTACAACAGGTACTTGCTCAACTACTTGAGGTTGAGGCTGTTGATCCCTGTTTCCGTTTGCATTTGCAACTCCACTACGAGTTCTTGCCATTACAATCTATATACCGAATAAGGCGAATTTAGGCCAGAAAAGACCGATTTCTCGGCCAGAAAAGACTGATTTAATTTATGCTTTTTAAAATCAAATCAGAGAAATCTTTATAAAAGATGTTGCGGAATTGGTCCCCAAAACAAAATACGATAAAAGTTTGTCAAAACCTTTCTTTAAGAAATATATAATTTCATTTCATATCAAAACTTCGGGATGTCATGTACCGATACAGACCAAAAGCATAAACTGTTGAGTTTTGAGCATTCTAACACTCCTATGGTGTACATGCAACCCTATAAACCTTGGATCTATGTTTTCTCTATTATACATGCAAATATTAAATATTCCAAGGTTTCATCCTAACTAGCATATTATGAAGCACCTATACTACAAAGTTCTAGTTAGATGACATACCTTTTGATGTAGCTTGATGTCTTCAAGCTTTAAGAGCTTAGCCCCAATAGTGTGGAAGCCTCAAATGGAATCACAAATCACCAAAACACCTTGGAAGAACTTGAGAGAATATCTATGCACACTAAAATCGGCCCACTCTTATTTTCACACATTTGTGCCAATTTTGTGAGCCAAGGACCCCTTTATATATTATGGAGAATTAGGGTTACATCCATGTAAACCCTAATACCCATGACCTTTCATTTACATAGGATCCATGGGTTAAAAGCTCCATGGACCATCCATGAAAGCTTAGCCCAACCTAAATGAACTTGGCCCATTCCATATATATAAGAGTCCATATTTAATTAGTTCTTTTTGATCACTTAATTAATTCTAAATTAATTCTTGATCAATACTAATTAAATAATATGATTCCATATTAATATATTAGAACTTATAATATATTAATATAAATCATAAATATACTATTCTCAAAAGACTATCCATATAAATTGTGCCGGTGAAGTGCAACCCAAATGGACCATGCCGGGTCGGGTCAAGTACATACCAAATATAGTTATGGACTTAGACATTAATCCAACAGTCTCCCACTTCGATAAGTCTAAAACTATTATTGAGTATGACTTCAAAACCTAACTGGAAATCATAGCTCTTAAATCCGCTGTCGAACTCTGACCTTGTCAATGACTTTTCCATTAGATAAGGGATCATATATTCCTCCATTCTAGATATCATATGGACTGAGACATGGATTATAATCATTCTCTCTGTCCATTTGTTGTTTCCCGATTTTCGATTTATGATGACTGACTGATTGAACAAATCAAATCAGTCCTGGCTTGGCCAAGCACTAACATGTGTCATCGCTAAATCATCGAGGGGCCCACAGATATCGCTTTTATCCCGAAGGTAAAAGGAATGGATAAACTTCGACTCATATGGCTTGTTCTACTACTTGTTGAATCATACACAAAGGCACGTATTATAACATCGAGTTACCAAATGCGTTTTCGTGCAATCAATGTATAACCAACTCATAGTAACAACTCATATCTCTAGGTTTGAAGAATATAAGATATTATCGTCTCATGATCACTCGTGATAAAATCCATGAAGTGATTCAAATGAGCGCGGGTTGAATCCAATACTCAGAACTTATGAACACTCATGAGTGTTGTAGCACCACTTTGTCCACCAACTTGGACCTCTACAAACCAACCCATGACAGTCTTGATTCATATCTACTTCCAACATATGACCGACTGTGGATGGTTTGAATAACTTAATCATTCAGGAAGAGCGACTTAGTTATTCTGGAAGTCAAAACATGCAAAGTGAAACACAAGAATAAATGAATCAAATATGGTATCAAACCCTATGAATATAAATAAACACTTTTATTTATCACCATACTGATTACTCATTATTCATTTTTTCGGTTTTATCAACTTTGTACTTGAATTAAAAACACTAGTTGTCCCATGCTCCAAGCATGTACACTATGTTTTTCTTAAACAATAGCTTTGCCATACACCAAGTATGCACTCTATGTTTGTCTATGATCCTTACTTTGTGAAATAAACCAATTGAACATAATTTCAATGATTCTAATTTCACACTCCCAAATCCTTATCGAAAAATGTGAGAATTTCAAATTCCTATCATTTATCGAAATCTGTTTAGATTTTAAACTTATATGCACTGACCCTCCTATAATGAATATGTACAAAGTCACAAAGACTTGTCAACAGTCATTATAAGGTATTCCAATGGAGATCAACTCCATGGAAACTAAGTCTCATATTCAAAGTACATTGCTTTGGACATGCTTCTTGCATTAAGTTTTCTAATCTTACACATATAACTTCCACCTATGGAGACAACTCCATATTCTCATTTTGAATATCACTTCTGAATAAGAGATGCCTCTTTCAGAATATGTCAATATGGTCCTTCCAAAATTAGCACTATACTTCCAACTGTCCCTGAGCAACCAATCTTTGGTAAACCTCAGATTGTCCTCGACAATTGCTTAATCATTTTAGTCATATCCAATTCTAGACCTTTTCCCTTCTTAATGCCTCTGGGCATTTTGAAAAATTTAGAAATGACAAATATTATAGCACATGCAATCGATCCTGTACCCAAAGCAAATGGTACACGATTCATGATGTCTCACATAAAGACATGATTCTAGACCAGTCTTTTGCTACAATATTTTTATTTGCCATGTTTTCAAAATTTGACTATGAAGAGGGATGTCGTAATCATAATCGAATTTTGAGAACGCAATATATAGAATTTCCTTAAGTTGAACCAATCCAACATGAAATTCATATATATATATATATATATATATATATATATATATATATATATATATATATATATATTCTTGACTAAAGATGATTAAGGTCTCAATCTAAGCCTTTAGAACTGAAATGAAGTATATCCTCTCCCTTAATTATAGCAAAACAACTTTTTCAATCCCTGCAGCCTCACGAATTGAAACTTTTGTTTTCTATAATTAACATTGCTAACTTGCAACACTAACAATAATTATCATGCTCCCACTAACATGATGATTATTAGCATAACACTTATGTTCCCACTAGCTTTGACATGTACTCAGAAATCAGCTGGACTTCTAGAAATCAATACTTTATTGACTTTCTTACCAAAGTTCAGATTTCTGATACGCGATGCTTTGATAAAACTTTATCAAAATCATACACCTTTCCTTAGATAGCATGCATGTGTGCCTAAACAATTTCAGAACTATGAAAAGGGATGCCGTAATCATAGTCTCAATTGTTTAGACCTTTTGCCATCTGCTTCAAATCTACTTGGTGGAAGTGTTTCCTCACCATCATTTTCATGAATCGGAGAGAAACCTTATGACCCTTAGATTTTATGGTGTATGTGTTCTTATCCATGTGAATCGTCAAAACCATAGTCACAAGACAATGATAATGACAAATCCAAACTCATATGGACTGAACTTATGCAATCTTAACTTCTTGCCACCTGGCAGTACAAGGCCTGCCATTGCTTCCAAGTTGTTATGCAACCAATTGAGAACTTTCAGAACTCCTATGCAAAGCCAACTTTAACTGGAATGGGCACAGAATATGTCAACACGATAGGTTATAAACCTCAAGTTGTGTGCTGGTGAAGAACCTTAGGTTTTATTCTTGATTAGTTCTTGAAATTCTTTTTAGGATCTTTAAGACTCCCACTATCCTCTTGACATATAAGACTATCTTGCCAAATATTCAAGAGATAGTGCAGATTATTTATCAAGACAAACACTTCACACAATTGGCCTTAGTTGGTCTTTGTTTTATCCAATGCATCACAACTTACCAATTTCAAATGTACAAGAGTAGGACACTTTTACTCTTACATTTGACAAGTGTTTTAAACCTTTCTTTAAGATATGTCCCTCAAGTTACAATCTTGGAGTATGACTCTAAGAATTGTTTTGGAACAAAGTATGACTCATCTTCCTGATCTAACCATTTCAACAATTCATGACTCCTCTTCTTAGTCATAAGAATGCACTAAGATGACCTTTAGAGGACTAATTGTGATATGATTTCTAAATCATTAAGATGATCACAAACATGATACTAAAGTACTCTCCCATCTTTTCAGATTTGAGAAACTTTTATCTTTCTGCCTAATTTGATTCTTCCCATTCGTTCTGCCATACATTGAGACTTTTCCAATGTTTCAGAATTATACTTAAACTTGTAAGTATAACCATATTTACTAAACTTTAGTAAATCAAATAGTCTTAACGAGCTTTGTGGTGGACATGACCAGTGCACAAGAATGTGTACTCGATTCCCTTAGTCCTTCACTTGACTCACACATCCATGTGAACAAGTAATTAGTCTTGATTTTTCAATGCTTGAAAGTTCTCATTCATCATACTATTCAACTTGCATGATTCCAAGTTTCGGTCCAATTGAAACTTGGGCGATGAGGAACTTTCCTGATTTGGTAAATTTAGACACTACCACAAATGAAAGAATCAAATCCATTTCCCAATATTGCTGTCAGTGGAATCATATAAGCAACAATTTTCCACAAATGCCATTGTAAGGATACTTCAAATAAATAAAATTAAACAAATTTTCTTTTATTTTAAAACTTTGCGGAAAAACTTATCCTTACAATCCACATGGAAAATTGTTGTTATCTATTCCTTAGCAATATATCATAACTTCTTAAGCAACTGCTCAAAATTCTGATGCGATCGAAATCCACCTTCGCGATCATAATCAACATATACTTCCTTTAAGATTTCTCTCTATTCTTTGATTCTTAAAACATCAACATGTGACCCAGTCACATCATGTAATGAGGATCTCAGAATAGAACTTAACAGAGTTAGATAATGGGCTCTACCTGATGTAGAGTCAAACTTATTGACTTTAACATCCTTAGGTAAATTTGGCAGCTTTGCAATCAACGCCCCTTCCTTTGGCAAAATAAACATATGGACCCTTTGGTAATGGGACTATCTCAGACTTAGCCTTTCTCTTTACCATTTGGTCAACCGGGTTGACTATGGCCAATCCCTTTCCATTGGGAAGAGAATGCTTTTTCTAGATTTCCAGTGTCACCATTGTCACTGTCCATAAAGTTTTTGGGAAGTTGATCTTCTAATCAAATTTGCTTTACTATCGTTCCAAATCATTGCTGATTCAGCAGCACCAAGCAAATAGATATGATCATTAAGGTTCATGTCATAGTCTGTTTCATAGTAGTCCCAAAGGAACTCACTAAGTGACTTAGAAAGTGATTGAACATCCAACTTTCTCAAAACTTTGACACCCAACTCTCCCGGCTTGTCAATATGTGACTTCATCTCTAAGATGTGATCACTCATAGACTTGCTTTCCAATAGGGATTGAGTGACCTTTGAACTTGTGGGTTAGGGAGAATAATTGGAGGAGGTGGAGGAGGTAAAGTTCCAAGAGATTTGGGAAGATCATAGATGTCTTAGCTAGACATGTTTTGGGAGATATTCAAGATAGTTGATTTAAAGTCTTTAATATAACACCCAACATGAAATATTTAGGCTAGGATCCAACAACCTATTTATAACTGGAAGAGGGATGCCGTAATCCGAGTTATAAAATAGTTGAAGGTAGGTAAATGACGATTTACCAATTTCCACCATGAAAAACGAAATATAATTAAGTTTTAATTGGATTTGAAACTCCTAGATCTTTTGAGATTCATTGAACTTTTCAATGACATGTTTCAATCTCGAGTGTGCCCTTCAGGTTTTGTGACTGGGATGCCGAGGATCACAAACAAGGTGTGAAGTAACCATGAAAATATACTTGGTACCCTTAATATTTACCCCTCAATCGATGTGCCGGTTAACCACACGAGCTCCACCGATACTATGATAAATATTAAGTTACCCTTTGCCTACTTTGTTAAATCCAGGTTAGTGTGCCGGTTAACCACACACGCTCCACTTAAAACATTTAGATCAAACTTTTAAAACTAATAAAATAATCATATCATTTTATCTTTTACTAAATTTGACCTAATTCAACTCATATAACAAATGATTCAAATTTTACAAATAATTCGTTTTTCACAAAACAAGTAATTATCTTAAAATTTGTCAAACGTCATGTTTTTTTTCCTTTTTTTTCAACTTGAAAATAAAACATTTGCATCAATATAACGGAAAACAACCCATGGCTCTGATACCACTGTTGGGTTTTGAGCATTCTAACACTCCTATGGTGTACATGCAACCCTATAAACCTTGGATCTATGTTTTCTCTATTATACATGCAAATATTAAATATTCCAAGGTTTCATCCTAACTAGCATATTATGAAGCACCTATACTACAAAGTTCTAGTTAGATGACATACCTTTTGATGTAGCTTGATGTCTTCAAGCTTTAAGAGCTTAGCCCCAATAGTGTGGAAGCCTCAAATGGAATCACAAATCACCAAAACACCTTGGAAGAACTTGAGAGAATATCTATGCACACTAAAATCGGCCCACTCTTATTTTCACACACTTGTGCCAATTTTGTGAGCCAAGGACCCCTTTATATATTATGGAGGATTAGGGTTACATCCATGTAAACCCTAATACCCATGACCTTTCATTTACATAGGATCCATGGGTTAAAAGCTCCATGGACCATCCATGAAAGCTTAGCCCAACCTAAATGAACTTGGCCCATTTCATATATATAAGAGTCCATATTTAATTAGTTCTTTTTGATCACTTAATTAATTCTAAATTAATTCTTGATCAATACTAATTAAATAATATGATTCCATATTAATATATTAGAACTTATAATATATTAATATAAATCATAAATATACTATTCTCAAAAGACTATCCATATAAATTGTGCCGGTGAAGTGCAACCCAAATGGACCATGCCGGGTCGGGTCAAGTACATACCAAATATAGTTATGGACTTAGACATTAATCCAACATAAACAAGACATTATAAGCCTTTCAACAGTTATATGCAACTACTGGCCTATAATCCAAAAATCTCTCATCGTCCTCCGACTATGCTCGGGGTCCACTACCTGTAACATAAAAAGCTGAGTGGGTCAGGCTTGGGAGCCTGGTGAGCATATAGGGTTTTCAACCCACAGTAATAATAAACTTATTAAGTTCACCAATCAACAATAACCCTGATTACCCGTTCCCGTTATCCTCACTTTACGTCCCTAAACACTTTTCACAAGGGACCTAGCCTAAAGAATATCATCGGGATGGACACTACTGCTAAGGGGTTTCCTCAGCCATACATGTCCTAAAGGCAACCATGAGGGGGATGGAGTACAGCGAATAAACACCTAAGTTCATTAACACCTACAGGTTGCGGGCCTGCTAATGTTTCCCACTGGACTGTCTAGATAGTTTGTGGTTGTCATCCAAACTCCGCTAGATGACTGAATCACAAATCACATCGAGGCCTCTCATCACTTTATTTCATCACACACCAACTATCTACCCATGTTCTACCCAACATATTTGTAGATAAAAATATATATATACATACACTTTGAAACTTATATAAAACATCAACTCAACAGTCACTTCAAATAAAGAATTAATATATTTACACATAGCACGTATTATAAGGTAAATACTCCATATCTATGTGTAAAATGAAAGTGACTATACACTCACTTGTTTTGATGAAAATGGGGCTGCAATTCGTTTCCTAAAACGTTCGTTTCTAATAAAACCAGGAGTTTTATTCAGAAACCGGGCTCTGCGAGGGTCGGGCTTCGAAACCGAAAAGATAAATTTTTCGGGCTTCTCGGGCTCCTTGTGGCGTATTCTGGGGGTTATAATCGATACTGGGGCTTTGGGGAATGTTAAGATGAAGAAAATATGAAGTAAGGGGTTAAATATGGCAAAATTCCAAAACTAACCGACAAAGCTCGCAAACCCTCTATTTATAGGGGAGTCCGAAGTCGGTTAGAAGGGAGGAGTCAGCATGCGAGGGCAGGTGGCATCAGGAGCGAAGGCCACGCGGCAGCAGCTAGGCGAGGGTGCGCATGTGCTCGCACATGGTCTGCGCGTGCGAAGGGGCTGATGTCCTCTTCTTACTGGACCGAGGTCTAGGTCCGAAGTAGGGGGGATCCGTGGCTTCTTGCGAGGGCTTCGGACATGTGATAGTAGACACGCGCCGGACATGCATTGGACCGCTTCATCAGCTAGGATGACTTAGCCTCATTTCGGACACGTGGCACATGCGAGGCGAGGACACGTGGCCGAAGTCCACGTGTGCGAAAATTCCCGGTTTTGGCCTTATTTCTCGATTTTCGCGCCAAAACTTCTAAAATCCATAACTTTCACATACGAGCTCTGTTTTTGACGTTCTTTATATGCACGCGTAGGTAAAATTACGCTCTACAACTTTCGTTTAGACTTCGTCGGCTAATTTTGACTTTAATTTTTATATTATTATTTTTAACAGACCGGGACAGGAAATCCGTTAAAAATTCATAACTTCTTCATCCGACGTCCGTTTTTGTCAGACTTTTTACCGTTGAGCTACTAATGACGAGACCTTCGATTCTCGTTTAGGTCGTGTCGGCTAAAATATACTCTATCTAAAATTCGAGTTTTTAGCTGTCTACTGCTAAGCTGAAACTTCGAAAAATCATAACTTCTTCATACGAAGTCAGATTTGGGCGTTCTTTTTATACCTACTCTCGGTTTAACGAACACTACGAGTTTTGTTTAGATCACTAAGGCCAAAAAGTAGTTTATCAAAAATTCACTTTTTACGACATTCGGCCCCGTGCCGGTTTTGTCGCGAAATTCGACAGGTCATAACTTCTTTGTTATAACTCGGATTTCGGCATTCTTTATATATCCGTAATCCTTGTCACGTCCACTACAAGTTTCTTAATAGATATCGGCTTTATCTAAAATTTAATTTTGACGCTCATTTTTATTCTTAATTAATTAAACCCTAATAATTAAGCATAAAACACATAATATTCACATAATTCCTTTTCATTTCTTCAAAATGAGTTACAAAGGTTAACCTAGACTATAATGTCGATATTAATGCCTAGCCTAGAAACACGGGCATTACACATTGACATTACAAAAGGATCATTGCATGATAGTTTAGATCTAACAGATTCTAGTGGTGGAAAGAATTTAGTATTCTTACACTTGTATTAAGGATTTGAAATTGTGAAATGAGCATCATTGAAAAATGTGTTCAATTGATCTATTTCACAAAGGAAGGACCATAGATAAACATAATGTGCATGCTTGGAGCATGGGATGACTATTGTTTTAATTCAAGTATTGAGTTGATTGCTCGAAACATTATACTATGAGTAATGTCTAATTAATATGGTGATTAAATAAAAGTGTTTTTATTTATATTCATAAGTTTTGAGACCATATTGGATTAGGTTATTCTTGTGTTTCACTTCGCATGTTTTACTTCCCGAATAATAAGATTATTTAAACATCCTCGGTCGTTCATACATTGGAAGTAAGTAGTGAATTAAGACTGTCGTGAATCCGACTGTAGATTGTCTAAGTGCTTAGACATAACAGAAGTTTGTTGCAGTGTTCATGAGTACTCCTAAAATAAGATTTGAGTATTGGATTAAACCCACGCTCATTTGAATCACTTCATGGATTTTATCACAAGTGATTGTGAGACGATAATATCTTATATTCTTGAAACGGAGACATATAGTTGTTGTTTACAAGACGGTTGCGTATTGATAATATGTAAACGCATCAGTAACTTGATGTTATAAAGCATATTGTTGTGTGTGATTTGATGAGTGAATAGTACAAGAATATGATTCGAAGTTTATCCGTTCCTTTTACCCTAAATCGGATAAAATCTATATATGTGGGCCCCTCGATGATTTAGTGATGACACCCTAAGCGCTTGGCCTAACTTGGACTGATTTGATTTGTTCAATTAGTCAGTCGTCATAAATCGAAAATCGGGAAACAGAACTTGGATAGAGAGAATGATTATAATCCATATCTCATGTCCATAGGATATTTTGTATAACGGAGGAATATTTGATCACTTATCTAAAGGACGTGTTGCTGATAAGATCAGAGTTCGACAGCGGCTTTTGAAAGCTATGATTGCTAATCAAATTCTGAAGTCATATGTAGCATCCTAATTTTCAAGGCCAAAAATTTCATTTTAAATTAAGTAACTAATAAAATAGTTTACCAACAACATTACCAATGTCAAATCAATTCATAAAACTGTAACAGCGTGTCTCAAAACCATATTATCAAAAGTCTGACGAAAACGGACGTCGGATGAAGAAGTTATGAATTTTTAACGGATTTCCTGTCTCGGTCTGTTAAAAATAATAATATAAAAATTAAAATCAAAATTAGCCGACGAAGTCTAAACGAAAGTTGTAGAGCGTAATTTTACCTACGCGTGCATAGAAAGAACGTCAAAAACGGAGCTCGTATGCGAAAGTTATGGATTTGAGAAGTTTTGGCGTGAAAATCGAGAAATAATGCCAAAACCGGGAATTTTCGCACACGTGGACTTCGGCCACGTGTCCTCGCCTCGCATGTGCCACGTGTCCAAAATGAGGCTGAGTCATCCGAGCTGCTGAAGCGGTCCAATGCATGTCCGACGCGTGTCTACTATCACATGTCCGAAGCCCTCGCAAGAAGCCACAGATCCCCCCTACTTCGGACCTAGACCTCGGTCCAGTAAGAAGAGGACAGCAGCCCCTTCGCATGCGCAGACCATGTGCGAGCACATGCGCACCCTCGCCCAGCTGCTGCCGCGTGGCCTTCACTCCTGATGCCACCTGTCCTCGCATGCTGACTCCTCCCTTCTAACCGACTTCGGACTCCCCTATAAACAGAGGGCTTGCGAGCCTTCTCGGTTAGTTTTGGAATTTTGCCATATGTAGCCCCTTTCTTCATATTTTCTTCATCTTAACATTCACCAAAGCCCCGGTATCGATTATAACCCCCGAAATACGCCACAAAGAGCCCGAGAAGCCCAAAAAATTGATCTTTTCGGTTTCGAAACCCGACCCTCGCAGAGCCCGGTTTCTGAATAAAACTTCTGGTTTTATTAGAAACGAACGTTTTAGAAATGAATTGCTGCCCGATTTTCATCAAAACAAGTGAGTGTATAGTCACTTTCATTTTACACATAGATATGAAGTATTTACCTTATAATACGTGCTATGTGTAAATATATTAATTGTTTATTTGAAGTGACTGTTGAGTTGATGTTTTATATAAGTTTCAAACTGTATGTATATATATTTTTATCTACAAATATGTTGGGTAGAACATGGGTAGATAATTGGTGTGTGATGAAATAAAGTGATGAGAGGCCTCGATGTGATTTGTGATTCAGTCATCTAGCGGAGTTTGGATGACAACCACAGACTTTCTAGACAGTCCAGTGGGAAACATTAGCAGTCCCGCAACCTGTAGGTGTTAATGAACTTCGATGTTTATTCGTTGTACTCCATCCCCCTCATGTTGCCTTTAGGACATGTATGGATGAGGAAACCCCTTAGCAGTAGTGTCCATCCCGATGATATTCTTTAGGCTAGGTCCCTTGTGAAAAGTGTTTAGGGACGTAAAGTGAGGATAACGGGAACGGGTAATCAGGGTTATTGTTGATTGGTGAACTTAATAAGTTTATTATTACTGTGGGTTGAAAACCCTATATGCTCACCAGGCTCCCAAGCCTGACCCACCTAGCTTTTAATGTTACAGGTAGTGGACCCCGAGCATAGTCGGAGGACGACGAGAGATTTTTGGATTATAGGCCAGTAGTTGTATATAACTGTTGAAAGGCTTATAATGTCTTGTTTATGCTTTTGGTCTGTATCGGTACATGACATCCCGAAGTTTTGATATGAAATGAAATTATATATTTCTTAAAGAAAAGTTTTGACAAACTTTTATAGTATTTTGTTTTGGGGACCAATTCCGCAACATCTTTTATAAAGATTTCTCCGATTTGATTTTAAAAAACATAAATTAAATCGGTCTTTTCTGGCCGAGAAATTAGGGGATGTCACAGTTGGTATCAGAGCATTAGTTTAAGCGAACTAAGAAATTGTAGGATTTCTAGACTTAAACTTAGAATGCTTAGTGATGATTGTGAGATGAGTGTCTACCATATTTTAGACACGAACACTAGTTTATTTTAGGAAAGATGCCTAAAATGCCCTTATGTGCTAAATGATATGTGTTTGCCATGTGTGCCATTATTTGTTCGGATCTATGGTCTGTTGCCGACCGGATCTGGAAACCTTATGTGTGTAGGATTCTAAGCGTATGATTACGAGATTAGAACTAACATGTAAACGTTTCGGAGTGATAAGGGAATTGAAATGTCTAACAAGGATAAAGACCTAAATTCGCCTTATTCGGTATATAGATTGTAATGGCAAGAACTCGTAGTGGAGTTGCAAATGCAAACGGAAACAGGGATCAACAGCCTCAACCTCAAGTAGTTGAGCAAGTACCTGTTGTAGGAGCTGCACCTGAGCCAATGACGATGGCTGGGGTATAAGCAATGATGTAGATGATGTTAGATCGCCAAATGGAGGAGACCAGGAGATTACTACAACAGCTTAGGGAAGAGACTACAATACCTGCTGAACAGCCCGTATTGAATGAAGGGCAATCAGTAGGAGGGAACAACAGTGGGACTCTTGGTCAAGCCAACCCACCGATAGTTAGACAAAACAACCAGGATGGAGGAGTTGATGGACGCGGGTGCAAATACAAAGATTTCATGGCATCTAAACCGTCGTGTCTATCTGGAAGTCCGACACCGGTGGAAGTCATGAATTGGATCTCCGAAATGGAGACGATGTTTGAAAGTTGTGAGTGCAACGACAAACAAAAGACCGCACTTGCAATTCCTCTGTTAAAGTCTGGTGTGTTGAACTGGTGGAAGTTACTAGCTAATTCGATGCCCAAGGGAGAAGCTAGTAAGATGTCTTGGGAAGATTTTGTGGTACAACTTAAATTGCAGTACTGCTCTGAGCAGGATCTTCTGGAAATTAATAATGAGTTCCAGAATTTAAAGAAGGGAAAGATGAGCGTTACTGAATACGCTGCTAGTTTTACAGAACAGCTGAAGCTTGTTCCTTACCTAGTTCCAACTGAACTTTCTAAGGTCAACAAGTTTGCCCTCGGATTACCAACGGACTTTGGTCCGATGGTTAAGCAAGCAACCACTTTGAAAGCCGCCATCTGGGCTGCTAAGAATGTTGAGGTTCAGATCAAAGAGAAGGGTCTGGAGAGGGCAGAAGTTGGTGAAAAGAGAAAATTTGAAGGAACTTCAGGTTCCAACAAGAAAAGCAAATTTTCTAAGTCTAAGAAGTTTTGAGGAGGAGGAGGTGAAGTGAAATGGTGTGAGAAGTGCAAGAAAAAGCACTCTGGGAAATGTAGCGAGGGGGTGACTTGCTACAAATGTGGAAAGACTGGGCATTATGCCAACGTGTGTCCATCCGACAAGAGGGTATGTTTTGAGTGTCGTGAAGAAGGGCATGTTTTTAAAGACTGTCCAAAGAGGAAGGATGCAGCAAAGCCCAATCTACCACCAAAGCCAAAGGCGAGAGCCTTTCAGATGACCCTTGAAGCTGCAAAAGAAGAAGTCGATGTCGCTTCAGGTACCTTTCTCGTAAATGAATTGCTTGCCCAAATTTTGTTTGATTCTGGAGCCAATTACTCCTTTATTTCGCATGAATTTGGTAGAAAACTAGCTTTGCCTGTAGATAGACTAGTTAATGCTATAATAGTCGAAATTGCTAGCGGCAAGTTTGTACCTGTTAGCCATCGTATGAAAAACATCCTCATTGACTTGGATGGGAATAAGTTCCATGAGGAATTATTGCCTATCGAGTTAAATGGATTCTACATAGTTTTAGGAATGGATTGGCTTAGCGCTAATGACGCCGAAATATTATGTAGGAAGAAGATAGTAAAAGTAAACCCGCCAGGGAGAGAGTCGTTTATGGTGTATGGAGACAAACGCAGAGTAAACTCTAGAATCATTTCCCTAATGAAAGCCAGAAAGTGTTTGGCCAAGGGATGTACATCATATCTAGCATTCGTGATCGATGCTAAGAAGGAGAAGAAGGAGGTGCAGAATATTCCGGTGGTGTGTGATTATCCGGAAGTCTTTCCCGAAGATCTTCCCGGATTACCCCCTGATCGACAAGTAGAATTTCGTATCGACTTGTTACCAGGAACGACACCGATAGCAAAAGCACCGTATCGATTAGCACCAACAGAGATGAAAGAACTTATGACACAACTTCAGGAGTTATTGGACAAAGGTTTCATTCGACCTAGTTCATCGCCCTGGGGAGCCCCTGTGTTGTTTGTAAAGAAGAAAGACGGGAGCATGATAATGTGCATCGATTACAGAGAGCTGAATAAAGCGACGATAAAGAACAAGTACCCGTTGCCGAGGATCGATGACCTGTTCGACCAATTGCAAGGTTCGAGCTATTTCTCGAAGATCGATCTTAGGTCGGGATACCATCAACTAAAGGTGAGGGAGCAGGATATCGAGAAGACTGCGTTCAGAACAAGATATGGACACTATGAATTTTTGGTTATGTCGTTCGGATTAACCAATGCCCCAGCAGCTTTCATGGATTTGATGAACAGGGTTTGTAAACCATACCTTGATAAATCCGTGATAGTATTCATAGACGATATCTTGATTTATTCGAAGAGCAAGCAGGAGCATGAAAAGCATCTGCGTGAGGTGCTAGAAGTCCTGAAGAAGGAGAAGCTGTATGCAAAGTTCTCTAAATGTGAATTTTGGATTCAAGAAGTCCAATTTTTAGGTCATGTGGTTAACCAAGAAGGAATAATGGTTGACCCAGCAAAGATTGAAGCTGTGATGAAGTGGGAACAACCAAAAAGTCCTACGGAGATTAGAAGCTTTTTAGGATTAGCTGGATATTATCGAAGATTTATCCAAGGCTTTTCTTCTATTGCTACTCCATTAACAGCTTTGACCCACAAAGGAGCTACTTATGCTTGGAATGAGAAGCATAAGGAAGCCTTTGAGAAGTTGAAGAAGAGATTGTGTGAAGCACCAATTCTTTCGTTACCTGAAGGAGTTGATGACTTCGCAGTCTATAGTGATGCCTCTGGAGTTGGGTTAGGTTGTGTTCTGACCCAAAGGGATAAGGTGATAACATATGCATCGAGTCAATTGAAAGAGCATGAAAAGAACTACCCTACTCATGATCTGGAGTTGGCAGCGGTAGTGTTCGCCTTAAAGATATGGAGGCATTATCTTTATGGTACTAAGTGTAAACTTTTCACTGATCATGAGAGTCTTCAATATCTCTTTAATCAGAAGGAATTGAACATGAGGCAACGACGCTGGCTGGAACTACTCAAGGACTACGACTGTGAGATACTTTACCACCCTGGTAAAGCAAATGTTGTTGCTGATGCTCTCAGTCGGAAGGTAAATCTTGAAAAGAGAAGGCCAAGAGCGTTGAGAATTGAAGTTGTCTCTACAATTGTGGAAAGTATAAAGAAAGCTCAGGAGGAAACTTTAGAAAAGAATGACCGAAAGGAGGAACGTTTGGGAAAAACGTTGGTGTTTGATACAAACGATCAGGGATTAAAGTTATTCAAAGATAGGATTTGGGTACCTAGGACGGGAGGAGTAAGAGGTCTTCTGATGGAAGAAGCTCACAAAACCATGTACTCGATTCATCCCGGCAGTACAAAAATGTATAGGGATCTAAAACCCTATTACTGGTGGCCGACGATGAAGCTCGATGTTGCTAAGTATGTGGCCGAGTGTGTAACTTGTGCTAGGGTTAAGGCACAACATCAGAAACCGTATGGGAGTTTAGAACCTTTACTTGTACCCATGGGTAAATGGGAGGACATTACCATGGATTTTGTGACTAAACTGCCCAGAACAAGGAACGGTCACGACATGATTTGGGTGGTCGTTGATCGCTTCACTAAGAGTGAGCATTTCATAGCCGCTAACGAGAAATGGTCTATGGATAAACTTGCGAATTCTTACGTGAAGGAAATTGTGAGGCTACACGGTGTTCCATTAACGATTGTATCCGATCGTGACAGCTGTTTTACCTCAAGATTTTGGAGGAGTCTACAAGAGGAATTGGGTACCAAGTTGTGTTTGAGTACAGCTTACCATCCGCAAACTGATGGTCAAAGCGAACGAACGATTCAAACATTGGAGGATATGCTGAGAGCATGTACCCTAGAATTCCAAGGTAATTGGGATGAACATTTACCTCTAGTAGAATTTTCCTATAATAATAGTTTCCACTCAAGCATTAAGATGGCACCTTATCACGCCATGTATGGAGAAAAGTGTCGAACGCCATCATGTTGGCTGGAAGCTGGGGAAAAGCAGTTTATGGGACCTGAAACAGTCCATCAGACTGCTGAAAAGTTAAAAGTGATAAGGGAAAGGATGTTAGTTGCTCAAGATCGACAAAAGAGTTATGCTGACAAGAAAAGACATGCAAATATCCTTCGAAGTTGGAGATTCGGTTTTACTTAAAGTCTCGTTGTGGAAGGGACTTAAAAGATTTGGTAAGAGGGGAAAGTTGAGTCCAAGGTTTATTGGACCATTTAAAGTTCTTCAGAGGATCGGGAATCAAGCTTACAAGCTAGAATTACCGGAAGAACTGGAGGGTATTCATAATACCTTTCATGTGTGCTATTTGAGAAAGTTCACGGGAGATGTGCCCGACATAATTCCCATTTCTGAGTTAAGGTTGGATGAAAACAAGAGGTTGATCGAAGAACCTGAGGCAATCGTTGACCGTAAGACTAAGAAGTTGCGACGCAAGATGGTCGATTTATTGCTTGTGCGTTGGAAACATACGAATGGGCCAAATCTCACTTGGGAAACGGAGAGTGACATGATGAGTCGCTACCCGCATTTGTTTGCTGATGTGTGATTCCGGGGACGGAATCATCCTAAGGGGGAGAGAATTGTAATGCCCGTGTTTCCAGGCTAGGCATTAATATCGACATTATAGTCTAGGATAACCTTTGTAACTCATTTTGAAGAAATGAAAATGAATTATGTGAATATTATGTGTTTTATGCTTAATTATTAGGGTTTAATTAATTAAGAATAAAAATGAGCGTTAAAATTAAATTTTAGATAAAGACGATATCTATTAAGAAACTTGTAGTGGGCGTGACAACGATTACAGATATATAAAGAATGCCGAAATCCGAGTTATAACGAAGAAGTTATGACCTGTCGAAGTTTCGCGACAAAACCGGCACGGGGCCGAATGTCGTAAAAAGTGAGTTTTCGATAAACTACTTTTTGGCCTTAGTGATCTAAACGAAACTCATAGTGTTCGTTAAACCGAGAGTATGTATAAAAAGAACGCCCAAATCTGACTGCGTATGAAGAAGTTATGATTTTTCGAAATTTCAGCTTAGCAGTAGACAGCTAAAAACTCGAATTTTAGATCGAGTGATTTTTAGCCGACACGACCTAAACGAGAATCGAAGGTCTCGTCATTAGTAGCTCAACGGTAAAAAGTCTGACGAAAACGGACGTCGGATGAAGAAGTTATGAATTTTTAACGGATTTTCTGTCCCGGTCTGTTAAAAATAATAATATAAAAATTAAATTCAAAATTAGCCGACGAAGTCTAAACGAAAGTTGTAGAGTGTAATTTTACCTACGCGTGCATATAAAGAACGTCAAAAACGAAGCTCGTATGCGAAAGTTATGGATTTTAGAAATTTTGGCGCGAAAATCGAGAAATAATGCCAAAACCGGGAATTTTCGCACACGTGGACTTCGGCCACGTGTCCTCGCCTCGCATGTGCCACGTATCCGAAATGAGGTTGAGTCATCCGAGCTGCTAAAGCGGTGCAATGCATGTCCGACGCGTGTCTACTATCACATGTCCGAAGTCCTCGCAAGAAGCCACGGATCCCCCTACTTCGGACCTAGACCTCGGTCCAGTAAGAAGAGGACAGCAGCCCCTTCGCACGTGCAGACCATGTGCGAGCACATGCGCACCCTCGCCCAGCTGCTGTCGCGTGGCCTTCGCTCCTGATGCCACCTGCCCTCGCATGTTGACTCCTCCCTTCTAACCGACTTCGGACTCCCCTATAGATAGAGGGCTTGCGAGCCTTCTCGGTTAGTTTTGGAATTTTGCCATATTTAGCCCATTTCTTCATATTTTCTTCATCTTAACATTCCCCAAAGCCCCAGTATCGATTATAACCCCCGGAATACGCCACGAAGAGCCCGAGAAGCCTGGAAAATTGATCTTTTCGGTTTCGAAGCCCGACCCTCGCAGAGCCCGGTTTCTGAATAAAACTCCCGGTTTTATTAGAAACGAACGTTTGAGGAAACGAATTGCTGCCCGATTTTCATCAAAACAAGTGAGTGTATAGTCACTTTCATTTTACACATAGATATGAAGTATTTACCTTATAATACGTGCTATGTGTAAATATATTAATTGTTTATTTGAAGTGACTGTTGAGTTGATGTTTTATATAAGTTTTAAACTATATATTTATATATATATATATATATATATATATATATATATATATATATATATATATATATATATATATATATATATATATATATATATATATATATTTATCTATAAATATGTTGGGTAGAACATGGGTAGATAGTTGGTGTGTGATGAAATAAAGTGATGAGAGGCCTCGATGTGATTTGTGATTCAGTCATCTAGCGGAGTTTGGATGACAACCACAGACTTTCTAGACAGTCCAGTGGGAAACATTAGCAGGCCCGCAACCTGTAGGTGTTAATGAACTTGGGTGTTTATTCGCTGTACTCCATCCCCCTCATGGTTGCCTTTAGGACATGTATGGCTGAGGAAACCCCTTAGCAGTAGTGTCCATCCCGATGATATTCTTTAGGCTAGGTCCCTTGTGAAAAGTGTTAAGGGACGAAAAGTGAGGATAACGGGAACGGGTAATCAGGGTTATTATTGATTGGTGAACTTAATAAGTTTATTATTACTGTGGGTTGAAAACCCTATATGCAGTGTCTGTACTGATCTCGATGTGGAATCGACTCTCCCCGACTCCTCAACCCCTACACGACAACTCTTCCAAGTTATCAACTCATACTCGTAACCCTTACAAGGGTCAAACCAATCCCAATCAATGTCCAAGTCAAATCCATGGTCAAAGTCAACATTTGGTTGACTCGACTCGCCGAGTTGGCCCGCCAACTCGTCGAGTCCTCATGACCACACAAAGCCTTCAAGCGATATATCGGACAATCTTCAACCGACTCGTCGAGTTCATCTTCATCCTTAAGAAGATGTTCAGTCTATGACTCGTCGAGTTCCTCTTGAACTCGCCGAGTCCGTCTTCATAAGTTGGGTGATTACCTTGGACTCGACGAGTCTGTTCATACACTCGCCGAGTCCCATGAGTTCCAGGTCCAAAACAGACCGCTATCTGGTTGAGTGTTCCTTCCACTCAACCAAAACCATTTCCAGGAGACACTTTGGGGGAAAAAGCGTCCCGACTCGCCGAGTCACCTAAGTGACTCGCCGAGTCCTTCTTTGGCCACAACTATACAGTCGATTTTAGTGGGACTTAACGCATCCCAATCATAGATCTGACCTCCTAGGGTCCCTTTTATACGTAAAGCTACGAACTTGATGTCCATGCATGGGGTTTTTGGCTCAAAAGGCTATAAAATGGGGTTTATATGAGGCATGGGTCTCCCATGGCCATAAAGTTGGCACCTTTATGCCATGGGAACCCTCAATGGTTCCAGATCTGAAGCACAACGCACATATACAAGCAAAACTGAACATAGCTTCTCAAAAGCTTAGAAAAGGTAGAGAAATAGCCCCAAAACAAGATCTAGCAAATACATGGTCAAGGTTCAAGCTTTTTACCTTGAATGGACTGAGAATGAAGCAAAACTTCGGGATCTACTAGCTTTCTCTTGTTCTCCTAAGCTCTCCTCTTCTCCTTCAACTTCAAACACACACCAAAGGCACAAAAGAGCTCACAATCACTCAAAAATGGTTTAGGGTTTCAATCTAGGGTTTCTCTGAGTTGGGAGGGTGATGGAGGCTGGGTTGGGACGAGATAAAGTGTTTAAATAGGGCGTAAACCCTAAATATTAGGGTTTTGTCCAAACAGCTCCTACTCGTCGAGTCGGTCTTCCGACTCGTCGAGTAGGTCACTTAAACCTCCGATCATAAGTCGAGTCTACTCGAAGAGTTGGGCCACCAACTCGCCGAGTCCCAGAGTAAATTTCAATATTTCTTAAAATTAAATATGTACCTGGAATCGGGTGCTACAAACACCCCCCACTTATTTTAGACTTCGTCCTCGAAGTCTGCTACTGAATCTGGAAAAACCTCGGTGTAGTGCTCCCTCATTTCTTCCTCCGGCTCCCAAGTCCATTCTGATCCCTTATGATGCTTCCATTGCACCTTCACCAACTCCACCCTCTTGTTCCTCAGATCATTCGACTTCCTGTCGAGGATCGCCACTGTCCGTTGAATGTAATTCAGGCTGTCATCCACCTGAATATCCTCCAAGGGTACCATTGCCGAGTCGTCCACCAGGCACTTCCGTAACTGGGAGATATGAAACGTACTGTGAATCTGACTAAGTTTGGCTGGCAGATCCAGCCTATATGCCACCTTGCCCACTCGGGCGACAACCCTGAAAGGTCCAATATACCTGGGGCCCAACTTGCCCCGCTTCCTGAATCAGATGACGCCTTTCCAAGGCGACACCTTCAGGAGGACCATATCCCCGACCTGGAACTCCAGGTCTGATCGGCGCTTGTCGGCGTAGCTTTTCTGCCGACTCTGAGCAGTCTGAAGCCTGCTCCTAACCTGCTGAATCCTCTCTGTCGTCTTGAGCACCACTTTGGTGCTCCCCATGATCCTCTGTCCGACTTCGCCCCAACATATCGGGGTCCTGCACTTTCTCCCGTACAACATCTCGAAGGGAGGACGATCGATACTCGCATGATAGCTGTTGTTGTAGGAGAACTCGGCTAATGGAAGGTAGGTATCCCAGCTACCACTGAAGTCTAGAACGCAGGCCCGCAACATATCCTCCAAAGTATGGATGGTCCGCTCACTCTGACCATCTGTCTGCGGGTGGAAAGTTGTGCTGAAGTGCAGACGAGTACCCAACTCGTCGTGAAACTTCTTCCAGAACCTGGAAGTAAACCGCACGTCTCGGTCCGAAATCATCGAAACTGGCACTCCGTGCCGAGCTACTACCTCTCGGATGTAGATATCGGCCAACTTCTCGGCCGAGATGCTCTCCTGGATCGGTATAAAGTGGGCACTCTTGGTCAACCGATCCACGATGACCCAAATCGAATCCACTCCCCGTGCCATCCGGGGAAGCTTGGTGATGAAATCCATCGTAATATCTTCCCATTTCCACATGGGAATGTCCAGCGGCTGTATCTTGCCATGTGGCCTCTGGTGCTCTGCCTTGACCTTCCTGCAGGTCAAGCACCGATCTACGTACCAGGCGACGTCCCGTTTCATGCAGGGCCACCAGTAATCGAGCCGAAGATCTATGTACATCTTTGTCGCCCCGAGATGAATCGAGAATCGGGATTTGTGCGCCTCCTCCATCAGAACCTGGCGCACACCCCCATGATAGGGAACCCACACCCTGGGGTGCAGCATCAATAACCCACGGCTATCATAGTCGAAGGAGGAAATTTGTCCCACAATACGCTCGCTCTTCCGATGTTCCTCCTTCATAGCCTCCTGCTGGGCCTCTCGGATCTGCTCCAACAGAGGAGTCACCACCGTCATCCTCATGCAGATGTCTCTGATCGGCGCTGCCTTGCGGCTAAGCGCATCGGCCACGACATTAGCCTTCCCCGGGTGGTAGACGATCTCACAAGCGTAATCCTTCACCACATCTAACCACCGATGCTGCCTCATGTTCAGATTCGGCTGATCCATGAGGTACCTCAAACTCTTCTGGTCCGTGTAGATGGTACAACGGACCCCATATAGGTAGTGTCGCCAAATCTTGAGGGCGAAGATGACCGCCCCCAACTCCAAATCATGCGTCGGATAGTTCGCTTCATGAGGCTTCAGCTGCCTCGAAGCGTAAGCGATAACGTGCCCTCTCTGCATCAATACTGCGCCCAACCCTGAGATGGCCGCATCACAATATACCACAAAATCCTCCACGCCCTCGAACAGGGCAAGAATCGGCGCCTCGCCGTTGGCTGAGTTTTCCTACAACAACAGCCACCATTCGAGTATTGGCATCCCTCCCTTCGAGCTGTTGTATGGGAGGAGGTGTCGGACTCCCATTTGCTGGGGAGAGGTAGGGCAGTGTGTGATGTGTAGCACTGAGATAGTGCTTCAGACGACAGAGCAGATACAGCAAGTTAGACAGAGGTTATTGACGGCTCAGAGTCGTCAGAAGAGTTATGCGGATAGGCGACGATCCGAGCTTGAGTTCCAGGTGGGAGACTTTGTACTCCTGAAAGTCTCTCCTTGGAAAGGAGTGATCCGATTCAGGAAGAGGGGAAAGTGTTGGGTTTTGAGCATTCTAACACTCCTATGGTGTACATGCAACCCTATAAACCTTGGATCTATGTTTTCTCTATTATACATGCAAATATTAACTATTCCAAGGTTTCATCCTAACTAGCATATTATGAAGCACCTATACTACAAAGTTCTAGTTAGATGACATACCTTTTGATGTAGCTTGATGTCTTCAAGCTTTAAGAGCTTAGCCCCAATAGTGTGGAAGCCTCAAATGGAATCACAAATCACCAAAACACCTTGGAAAACCTTTAGAAAATATGGATACTTGGCTCACACTATGAAATCGGTTATTGCCCACTTTAGTGTATCCACACTAGCCACTAGCATAATTTCATGAACCATAAGACCCTTTATATAGTGTGGAGGATTAGGGTTAAACCCTAATACCCATGACCTTTCATTTCCTAGGATCCATGGGTTAAAGCTCCATGGACTATCCATGAAGACTTAGCCCAACCTAAATGAACTTGGCCCAATACACACATATATATATATATATCTAAGAGTCCATATTTAATTAGTTCATTTTGATCACTTAATTTATTATAAATTAATTCTTGATCAATACTAATTAAATAATATGATTATATATTAATATATTAGAACTTATAATATATTAATATAAATCATAAATATACTATTCTCAAAAGACTATCCATATAAATTGTGTCGGTGAAGTGCAACCCAAATGGACCATGCCGGGTCGGGTCAAGTACATACCAAATATAGTTATGGACTTAGACATTAATCCAACAGTCTCCCACTTGGATAAGTCTAAAACTATTATTGAGTATGACTTCAAAAACCAACTGGCAATCGTAACTCTTAAAGCCGCTGTCGAACTCTGATCTTGTCAATGAACTCTGACCTTTGTCAATGACTTGTCCATTAGATAAGGGATCATATATTCCTCTATTCTAGATATCATATGGACTGAGACATGGATTATAATCATTCTCTCTGTCCATTTGTTGTTTCCCGATTTTCGATTTATGATGACTGACTGATTGAACAAATCAAATCAGTCCTGGCTTGGCCAAGCACTCACATGTGTCATCGCTAAATCATCGAGGGGCCCACAGATATCGCTTTTATCCCGAAGGTAAAAGGAATGGATAAACTTCGACTCATATGGCTTGTTCTACTACTTGTTGAATCATACACAAAGGCACGTTTTATAACATCGAGTTACCAAATGCGTTTTCGTGCAATCAATGTATAACCAACTCATAGTAACAACTCATATCTCTAGGTTTGAAGAATATAAGATATTATCGTCTCATGATCACTCGTGATAAAATCCATGAAGTGATTCAAATGAGCGCGGGTTGAATCCAATACTCAGAACTTATGAGCACTCATGTGTGTTGTAGCACCACTTTGTCCACCAACTTGGACCACTACAAACCAACCCATGACAGTCTTGATTCATATCTACTTCCAACATATGACCGACTGTGGATGGTTTGAATAACTTAATCATTCAGGAAGAGCGACTTAGTTATTCTGGAAGTCAAAACATGCAAAGTGAAACACAAGAATAAATGAATCAAATATGGTATCAAACCCTATGAATATAAATAAACACTTTTATTTATCACCATACTGATTACTCATTATTCATTGTTTCGGTTTTATCAACTTTATACTTGAATTAAAAACACTAGTTGTCCCATGCTCCAAGCATGTACACTATGTTTTTCTTAAACAATAGCTTTGCCATACACCAAGTATGCACTCTATGTTTGTCTATGATCCTTACTTTGTGAAATAAACCAATTGAACATAATTTCAATGATTCTAATTTCACACTCCCAAATCCTTATCGAAAAATGTGAGAATTTCAAATTCCTATCATTTATCGAAATCTGTTTAGATTTTAAACTTATATGCACTGACCCTCCTGTAATGAATATGTACAAAGTCACAAAGACTTGTCAACAGTCATTATAAGGTATTCCAATGGAGATCAACTCCATGGAAACTAAGTCTCATATTCAAAGTACATTGCTTTGGACATGCTTCTTGCATTAAGTTTTCTAATCTTACACAGATAACTTCCACCTATGGAGACAACTCCATATTCTCATTTTGACTATCACTTCTGAATAAGAGATGCCTCTTTTCAGAATATGTCAATATGGTCCTTCCAAAATTAGCACTATACTTCCAACTGTCCGTGAGCAACCAATCTTTGGTAAACCTCAGATTGTCCTCGACAATTGCTTAATCATTTTAGTCATATCCATTTCTAGACCTTTTCCCTTCTTAATGCCTCTGGGCATTTGGAAAAATTTAGAAATGACAAATATTATAGCACATGCAATCGATCCTGTACCCAAAGCAAATGGTACACGATTCATGATGTCTCACATAAAGACATGATTCTAGACCAGTCTTTTGCTACAATATTTTTATTTGCCATGTTTTCAAAATTTGACTATGAAGAGGGATGCCGTAATCATAATCGAATTTTAAGAACGCAATATATAGAATTTCCTTAAGTTGAACCAATCCAACATGAAATTCATATATATATATATATATATATATATATATATATATATATATATATATATATTCTTGACTAAAGATGATTAAGGTCTCAATCTAAGCCTTTAGAACTGAAATGAAGTATATCCTCTCCCTTAATTATAGCAAAACAACTTTTTCAATCCCTGCAGCCTCACGAATTGAAACTTTTGTTTTCTATAATTAACATTGCTAACTTGCAACACTAACAATAATTATCATGCTCCCACTAACATGATGATTATTAGCATAACACTTATGTTCCCACTAGCTTTGACATGTACTCAGAAATCAGCTGGACTTCTAGAAATCAATACTTTATTGACTTTCTTACCAAAGTTCAGATTTCTGATACGCGATGCTTTGATAAAACTTTATCAAAATCATACACCTTTCCTTAGATAGCATGCATGTGTGTCTAAACAATTTCAGAACTATGAAAAGGGATGCCGTAATCATAGTCTCAATTGTTTAGACCTTTTGCCATCTGCTTCAAATCTACTTGGTGGAAGTGTTTCCTCACCATCATTTTCATGAATCGGAGAGAAACCTTATGACCCTTAGATTTTATGGTGTATGTGTTCTTATCCATGTGAATCGTCAAAACCATAGTCACAAGACAATGATAATGACAAATCCAAACTCATATGGACTGAACTTATGCAATCTTAACTTCTTGCCACCTGGCAGTACAAGGCCTGCCATTGCTTCCAAGTTGTTATGCAACCAATTGAGAACTTTCAGAACTCCTATGCAAAGCCAACTTTAACTGGAATGGGCACAGAATATGTCAACACGATAGGTTATAAACCTCAAGTTGTGTGCTGGTGAAGAACCTTAGGTTTTATTCTTGATTAGTTCTTGAAATTCTTTTTAGGATCTTTAAGACTCCCACTATCCTCTTGACATATAAGACTATCTTGCCAAATATTCAAGAGATAGTGCGGATTATTTATCAAGACAAACACTTCACACAATTGGCCTTAGTTGGTCTTTGTTTTATCCAAAACATCACAACTTACCAATTTCAAATGTACAAGAGTAGGACACTTTTACTCTTACATTTGACAAGTTTTTTAAACCTTTCTTTAAGATATGTCCCTCAAGTTACAATCTTGGAGTATGACTCTAAGAATTGTTTTGGAACGAAGTATGACTCATCTTCCTGATCTAACCATTTCAACAATTCATGACTCCTCTTCTTAGTCATAAGAATGCACTAAGATGACCTTTAGAGGACTAATTGTGATATGATTTCTAAATCATTAAGATGATCACAAACATGATACTAAAGTACTCTCCCATCTTTTCAGATTTGAGAAACTTTTATCTTTCTGCCTAATTTGATTCTTCCCATTCGTTCAGCCATACATTGAGACTTTTCCAATGTTTCAGAATTATACTTAAACTTGTAAGTATAACCATATTTACTAAACTTTAGTAAATCAAATAGTCTTAACGAGCTTTGTGGTGGACATGACCAGTGCACAAGAATGTGTACTCGATTCCCTTAGTCCTTCACTTGACTCACACATCCATGTGAACAAGTAATTAGTCTTGATTTTCCAATGCTTGAAAGTTCTCATTCATCATACTATTCAACTTGCATGATTCCAAGTTTCGGTCCAATTGAAACTTGGGCGATGAGGAACTTTCCTGATTTGGTAAATTTAGACACTACCACAAATGAAAGAATCAAATCCATTTCCCAATATTGCTGTCAGTGGAATCATATAAGCAACAATTTTCCACAAATGCCATTGTAAGGATACTTCAAATAAATAAAATTAAACAAATTTTCTTTTATTTTAAAACTTTGCGGAAAAACTTATCCTTACAATCCACATGGAAAATTGTTGTTATCTATTCCTTAGCAATATATCATAACTTCTTAAGCAACTGCTCAAAATTCTGATGCGATCGAAATCCACCTTCGCGATCATAATCAACATATACTTCCTTTAAGATTTCTCTCTATTCTTTGATTCTTAAAACATCAACATGTGACCCAGTCACATCATGTAATGAGGATCTCAGAATAGAACTTAACAGAGTTAGATAATGGGCTATACCTAATGTAGAGTCAAACTTATTGACTTTAACATCCTTAGGTAAATTTGGCAGCTTTGCAATCAACGCCCCTTCCTTTGGCAAAATAAACATATGGACCCTTTGGTAATGGGACTATCTCAGACTTAGCCTTTCTCTTTACCATTTGGTCAACCGGGTTGACTATGGCCAATCCCTTTCCATTGGGAAGAGAATGCTTTTTCTAGATTTCCAGTGTCACCATTGTCACTGTCCATAAAGTTTTTGGGAAGTTGATCTTCTAATCAAATTTGCTTTACTATCGTTCCAAATCATTGCTGATTCAGCAGCACCAAGCAAATAGATATGATCATTAAGGTTCATGTCATAGTCTGTTTCATAGTAGTCCCAAAGGAACTCACTAAGTGACTTAGAAAGTGATTGAACATCCAACTTTCTCAAGACTTTGACACCCAACTCTCCCGGCTTGTCAATATGTGACTTCATCTCTAAGATGTGATCACACATAGACCTTGCTTGCCATTAGGGCTTGAGTGACCTTGAACTTGTGGGTTAGGGAGAATAATTGGAGGAGGTGGAGGAAGAGAAGTATGACTTCCATGAGCCAAACTCGGGAAGTCATATTCATTAGGAAAGCTTGGTTTGGGAAGATCATTGTTGTCTAAACCAGACATCAACAATGGGAGAAATTCACGTAAAGTTGATTTAAGTCCTTAATATAACACCCAATATGATATATTAAGGCTAGGACCCAACAAACTATTTTATAACTTGGAAGAGGGATGCCGTAATCCAAGCTATAAAATATTTGAAGGTAGGTGAATGACGATTCACCAATTTTCACCAAGATAAACGAAATGTATTATTAGGTTTTAATTGGTTTTGAAACTCCTAGATTATTTTGAGATTCATTGAACTTTTCAATGGCATGTTTCAATCTCGAGTGTGCCCTTCAGGTTTTGTGACTGGGATGCCAAGGATCACAAAACAAGGTGTGAAGTAACCATGCAAATATACTTGGTACCCTTAATATTTACCCCTCAATCGATGTGCCGGTTAACCACACACGCTCCAACGATACTATGATAAACATTAAGTTACCCTTTGCCTACCTTGTTAAGTCCAGGTTAGTGTGTCGGTTAACCACACACGCTCCACTAACAGCTTAAACAAAGTGCAAAGTGTAATTTCATGGATTAGCACCTTATTCACATTTTCCTAAGTAACTAAGATTGGGAATTTATAAGTGTTTAGTTACTTAGTATTTATCATTATACTTATAATGAAGGGAGAATTATAGTCTTTGTCCTACCTGTTCGGCTAACGACCCTCCACCGGTCAAGGAAGCGGTGAGTGAGAGTGGACACCCATTAAACTGCCATTTTATAGGCATTAACCTTATACCCCCCTTATAGACCGGCTTCGTGAATGAGGCCTACTAATGGTAAGACGACTTGCTCTTATACATATAATATATTAAACTTTTAATATTATAATAGTATAAGGGTGTATTTTAGACATTTAAAATACTTGGTGGTTTAATCTATTAATTAAACTAGACTTTTAATTTAATTAAACTCAAACCATATATTTATGGATTAATAATACTCTTTTAATTAAACGCTTTAATTAACTATTAATAAAGTCCATAAGAGTTAATTTGAACTATTCAACAAAACATCGTAATTCCAGTTATTAAACTCAAAATTAAAACCATTTAATTAATTGTTTAAGTTATGAACCCAAGAGTTTTAGAATTCAATTCTTTTTTTCATAAAAAACTTTTCTCAAATTCCAAAACTCGAGGGCAAGTTTTGTAATTCTTGAAAACCTTTGGATTCCATAACTTATGGAATTAATGGTGTTTTATGATGAAACTTTCCATGTTCCTTTTTTCTTTTTTTTTCCTTCAACTTGAAAAAAAAAATACATTTGCATCAATATAACAGAAAACAACCCATGGCTCTGATACCACTGTTGGGTTTTGAGCATTCTAACACTCCTATGGTGTACATGCAACCCTATAAACCTTGGATCTATGTTTTCTCTATTATACATGTAAATATTAACTATTCCAAGGTTTCATCCTAACTAGCATATTATGAAACACCTATACTACAAAGTTCTAGTTAGTTGACATACCTTTTGATGTAGCTTGATGTCTTCAAGCTTTAAGAGCTTAGCCCCAATAGTGTGGAAGCCTCAAATGGAATCACAAATCACAAAAACACCTTGGAAAACCTTTAGAGAATATGGATACTTGGCTCACACTATGAAATCGGTTATTGCCCTCTTTAGTGTATTCACACTAGCCACTAGCATAATTTCATGAACCATAAGACTCTTTATATAGTGTGGAGGATTAAGGTTAAACCCTAATACCCATGACCTTTCATTTCCTAGGATCCATGGGTTAAAGCTCCATGGAATATCCATGAAGACTTATCCCAACCTAAATGAACTTGGCCCACTACATATATATATATATATATATATATATCTAAGAGTCCATATTTAATTAGTTCCTTTTGATCACTTAATTAATTATAAATTAATTCTTGATCAATACTAATTAAAAAATATGATTATATATTAATATATTAGAACTTATAATATATTAATATAAATCATAAATATACTATTCTCAAAAGACTATCCATATAAATTGTGTCGGTGAAGTGCAACCCAAATGGACCATGCCGGGTCCGGTCAAGTACATACCAAATATAGTTATGGACTTAGACATTAATCCAACAGAAAGCTGGGGCCCCGATACATCGGTCCGTTCAGGGTGACCGCGAGGGTGGGCAGGGTAGCATATCGGTTGGAGCTACGTGCGGAGTTGAGCCAGATTCATGATACCTTCCACGTGTCTCAGTTAAGGAAGTGTATAGCCGACGAGTCGGCGGTGGTGCCATTGGGAGATATTCAGGTGGATACGAGCCTGAATTATGTTGAGAGGCCGGTGGCGATTATGGATCGGAAGATCAAGGTTCTGAGGAACAAGGAGGTGCCCCTGGTGCAGGTCCAGTGGCAACATCGGAGAGGGTCCGAGCTGACTTGGGAGCCGGAGTTGGAGAGGCGGGAGCAGCATCCAGAGTTGTTTGCGGAGCAAGACTTCGAGGGCGAAGTCTGATTCTAGTGGGGGAGAATTATAACATCCGGATTCCCAGGTATCTTATTTTAAGTTTTTATCTTGAGTTTTAGGGAGGGACTCGGCGAGTAGGCGCTCAGACTCGCCGAGTAGGATCGTGCATTTCTTGTCTGATTTAATGAAGGACTCGACGAGTCGATGCATGGACTCGGCGAGTCCGCGCTGTTAAGTGAAACCCTAAATCCCCGGGCCTGTGCCCTATTTAAAGGCCTTTATGGCCTCCATTTGTGGCCACTTCATCCCAGAGAAACCCTAGAGAGAGCAGTAGGAGAGTTGAGAGCAAGAAGAGGCTAATACATCACTTTTGGTGTAGTTTTGCTAGAAGGAAGAAGGAATCACCCATCTAGAGCGTGAAGGGAGCTTGGATCTGGGCTAATCATCTTGAGAGTTCATCTCTGGAGGTATAATCCTTTCTATTTCATGCTGATATGATAGATTTCATGATTTTAGGGTTTTTACCTCCATTTTATGCAAGATCTAGTGAGTATGAGGTCCCCTTTGTGTTAATAGCATCAGATCTGGACCATGAGAGGTCCATAGAGTCACTATCCCTCAGCTTTATGCAAGCAAATGAGAGATTGGGGACTAGGTTGCCATTTTTAGAGTTATTTCTCCATTTATGACTTGATGTGGGTTGCATGCACATAAAGGTTGCACCTTTATGTGACATTTGAACATTTGAAGGGTAGATCTGATAGTTAGGGAAGCAGATCTGACCTTAGAAGGTCATTTGAGTAAGGACATGGAAGCAACTCGCCGAGTCCATAAGTGGACTCGACGAGTCGAGTCGGGGTTGCCCCGCGATTCGTGACAGGTGTAACCCGTCGAGTGGAAGGATGACTCGACGAGCCAAGAGAGGCTGAAAGGATTCAGAGGACCCGCATGGACTCGCCGAGTCACCGTTGTGCACTCGACGAGTCGGGTCAAAGTTTGACCGTTGACTTTCGTTGACCTTAGGGTTCTGGTCAAGACTGATTCAAGAGAGTTCAGGGGAGGGTAGAATGGTCTTCTACCCAATTCTTAGGAATGAGACTTTGAGAGAATATTGATCGGGGATGTTATTTGAATAATAGGAGGAGGCTAAGTCGGGACGTTGAGCACGAGAGTTTATCCGACTTCATTGAGGTGAGTCTTCTCACTATACTGTACCTGGAAGGGTACCTATGTGTGACCGGAAGGTCTTGTATGCTATGATGTATGTGCTATATGTGGTTATATGATATGTATGTGCTATGTATGTTATGTATGGTAAGGACCGGAAGGTCAGGTGGATATTGATATGTATGTGCTATGTATGTTATGTATGGTAAGGACCGGAAGGTCAGGTTGATATGGACCGGAAGGTCAGGAGGTTACGGACCGGAAGGTCGATACGGGTAGAACCGGAAGGTCTACCAGGATTCGGGACGGAAGTCCCCTGGGACACATGGATCGGAAGATCCTACAGAGTTATGGCCTGGAAAGGCGTATGTGTGGTATGTGGTATTTTGGGGAACTCACTAAGCATTTATGCTTACAGTTGTTATGTTATGTGTTTCAGGTACTAGCGAGGATCGCGGGAAGGCGCCGGCATGATCCGTACACACTTATGGAGTTTATGTTATTGAGATTCTGGGACATGCTTTGTTATGACACAGTGGATACATTATGTTTTTGTAATTATTGTGTGATTGAAAGTATGATTTAAAAATGAAAAATTATTTTGAAAAATTTACGTCGTTACAAGTTGGTATCAGAGCCTTGGTTTGAGGGATTCGGGTGCATCTTCGGATGAATCTAAACTCAAACTGAGGAATTGAGAAAGTTTTTCATAAAATAAACAATTTTTCTAAGAGAGTAAAAGATTTTGAGAAAGGCAGAAGGAAGCAGTGTGTACGATCAGCCAGCGCCTGAATGGTGATTTCCCAAAATACCCTTACATTATGTGTTACGAGATATGTTATGATATGATATGCATGCTAGAGTTGGATAGGTATTCATATTAGGACTAGAGTGGCCTGATTTTGTGATGCCTTAGCCTAGGAAGAATTTTGCTGCTATGTGATGCTTAAGAGCGAATAGGTAGCAGTGAGGAGCTGATGAGAGGTCTACCGAAGGGTAGCCTATGCCAGTGAGATATAGAGTACTTGTGATCTGGGATCCAAGGAGGAGGACTTAGGGTGAATACTGATGCTGTGTGGACGGTAGTATAGGTCCCGTACTACTGAAGACACCGGAGCAGTGCACACTCTAAGTAAGAATCTTTTGGGTACTAAGGAACAAGTAGGGTTGAGTTATCGAGTGCAAGTATGCTCGAGCGAGTCTCTGACATTATTATGTTGTATTTCAGAGACATCATGGTTGGGACACGTCACACACCTGAGCCGAGTGGCGTGAGTGACGAGGAGCTTCGTCAGATGATCCACGATGAGGTGGCAGCGGCGATTTGAGCCGAGATTCCGGAGATGTTTGGGTCTATCAAGACCACATTGATTGAGACTTTTGATGAGCGGTACGCAGCGGTGACTGAGGATGCGGCTTCTGCAGCTACTGCAGCTGTGGCTGCTGCTAGACCTCAGGGAGGTGACTCGTTGTTGCTTCGAGAGTTCAGCAACACGAAGCCACCAGAGTTTGATGGGACGCAGGATCCGATCGCTGCAATGAGATGGATTTCTGATATCGAGGGATGCTTCTACACGTGTTCATGTCCGAAGCATCTGAGGGTACGGTTCGTGCTGAACCAGCTTCGCTTGGGGGCGAAGGATTGGTGGAAGTTCGTGACGGCGAGCTTCACTCTTGCGGAGATTTTTAGAGGTGACCTGGGAGAGGTTCACCGCTATGTTCAGAGACGAGTATGTTCCCCCGGTGGAGAGGGAACGGTTGGTTCAGGAGTTTTTGACCCTCAAGCAGGGTACTGATTCTATTACTGTGGTTACCAGGAAGTTTCATGAGAGGGCGATGTTCTGCCCTGAGCAAGTGTCTACCGAGCAGGCACGTATGAGCCGGTATTTGGGCGTTTTGAGGAGGGATATTCGGGAGTTCGTGTCGAACTCGACTTATCGGACATTTGCTGAGCTCCAGGCAAATTCCCGGAAGAGGGAGATTGAGTTGGAGACTCAGGCCAGGGAGGAGGCCGAGTCTCAGAGGATGGATCGGCGGCCGGCACAGTCTCAGCCGGCAGCCAAGCGGGCCAAGTCCGCTGATACGAGATCTGGAGGCCAGAAGGGCCGCACTTGTGGGAAATGCGGCAAGGGACATGATGGGGTCTGTCGATCGGGTGCTTGCTACAAATGTGGCAAGGAGGGGCATATCGCCAAGGATTGCCCCAAGGGATTTATGGTTTGCTTTCATTGCAACCAGACTGGCCATCGGAAGGCCGAGTGCCCGCAGCTACACCAGGGATCAGCACAGGGATCTGCGCCCGCTGCTAGGGCTACCGAGATTCGGCCAGCGAAGGCCGAGGCACTGAAGGCTCGTGGGAGAGCTTTCCAGTTGACAGCGGAGGAGGTCCGCGCAGCGCCCGATGTTGTGGCCGGTATGTATTCTTTATTTATTTATGATGAGTTGAGATATTGTGCTTATATTATGATATGCGTATGTACTTTTCTTGTGAGTTTTGTACCTGCCTTAGTGTTATTTGACTCGGGCGCGAGTCGATCATTTGTGTCGATAGCGTTTAGTCGGCACATCAGTAGCCGACGAGAGGCGTTGAGTCGACCTCTACGAGTTTCCATAGCTGATGAACGAGCGGTGTATGCTACAGATGTGATTCGAGGATGTTTACTCGAGATCTTCGATGTTGAGTTCCCGATAGATCTAGTCCCGATTGCGATGGGGGACGTATGTGTCATAGTGGGCATGGATTGGTTGAGCCGATTTGGGGCTGTCATAGACTGCGAGCGACAGTTGGTGACAATACGAGACCCTAGTGGGGGAGTACTTACGGTGTACGGTGAGGGTACACGATGTGGGTCGGCGTTTTGTTTAGCCGCCAGAGCGAGACAGAGTTTACAGCAGGGCTGCAACGGGTTTGTAGCCTATGTGATGGACACACGAGAGGCCGCTGGGAGGCCAAGTTCGATGGATGACATTCCGATAGTGCGTGAGTTCCCAGATGTTTTTCCCAAGGAGTTGTCGGGTGTGCCTCCCGAGAGGCAGGTAGAGTTCCGCATCGATTTAGTTCCGGGGGCAGCGCCTATCGCCAAGGCGCCTTATCGCCTTGCGCCGCCAGAGATGCAGGAGTTATCCTCGCAGCTTCAGGAGCTGCTGGGAAAGGGGTTTATTAGACCGAGTAGTTCTCCTTGGGGAGCACCAATCCTTTTTGTCAAGAAAAAGGATGGTTCACACCGGATGTGTATTGATTACCGGGAGTTGAACAAGTTGACGGTCAAGAACCGTTACCCATTACCGAGGATCGACGATTTGTTCGATCAGTTGCAGGGAGCGTCTTGGTTCTCCAAGCTTGATCTGAGGTCTGGATATCATCAGATGAGAGTGCGTGATGAGGATATCCAGAAGACGACGTTCAGAACTCGTTATGGGCATTACGAGTTTGTGGTGATGCCTTTTGGGCTCACCAATGCACCGGCAGCGTTCATGGATCTCATGAACAGGGTGTGCAGACCGATGTTGGACCGATCGGTGATCGTGTTCATTGATGATATTTTGGTGTATTCGAGGTCTCGAGAGCAGCATGAGGAGCATTTGAGGGAGATCCTCAGGGTTTTGAGATCGGAGAGGCTGTACGCCAAATTCTCCAAGTGTGACTTCTGGTTGCGAGAGGTCCAGTTCTTAGGGCATCTCGTTAATCAGAAAGGGATATTGGTCGATCCGGCCAAGATCGAGGCAGTGATGAGTTGGAAGATGCTGAGATCTCCCACCGAGATCAGGAGCTTTCTAGGATTGGCCGGCTACTATCGGAGATTTATCAGAGATTTCTCCAAGATCGTCGTACCTCTCACCAGGTTGACCCGGAAGGGTGTTGGTTTTTCATGGGGTCCGGAGCAGCAGGCCTCGTTTGAGACACTTCGCCAGAAGTTATGCGAAGCCCCTGTGTTAGCCCTCCCGGAAGGGATGGAGGATTTTGTGGTGTATTGTGACGCATCGATATCGGGGTTGGGTGCGGTGCTTATGCAGAGGGGGAATGTGATAGCGTATGCATCGAGGCAGCTGAAGCCTCATGATACGAGGTATCCCACCCACGATCTGGAGTTGGGGGCAGTAGTGTTCGCCCTCAAGATCTGGCGCCATTATCTGTATGGGGTCCGGTGTACCATATACACGGACCACAAGAGTTTGAAGTATCTGATGGATCAGCCCAACCTGAATATGCGCCAGAGGAGACTGTTGGACGTGGTAAAGGATTACGATTGTGAGATCATGTACCACCCGAGCAAAGCTAATGTTGTAGCCGACGCGCTGAGTCGGGACGTTGAGCACGAGAGTTTATCCGATTTCATTGAGGTGAGTCTTCTCACTATACTGTACCTGGAAGGGTACCTATGTGTGACCGGAAGGTCTTGTATGCTATGATGTATGTGCTATATGCGGTTATGTGATATGTATGTGCTATGTATGTTATGTATGGTAAGGACCGGAAGGTCAAGTGGATATTGATATTGTTGGATTAATGTCTAAGTCCATAACTATATTTGGTATGTACTTGACCCGACCCGGCATGGTCCATTTGGGTTGCACTTCACCGGCATAATTTATATGGATAGTCTTTTGAGAATAGTATATTTATGATTTATATTAATATATTATAAGTTCTAATATTAATATGGAATCATATTATTTAATTAGTATTGATCAAGAATTAATTTAGAATTAACTAAGTGATCAAAAAGAACTAATTAAATATGGACTCTTATATATATGGAATGGGCCAAGTTCATTTAGGTTGGGCTAAGCTTTCATGGATGGTCCATGGAGCTTTTAACCCATGGATCCTATGTAAATGAAAGGTCATGGGTATTAGGGTTTACATGGACGTAACCCTAATCCTCCATAATATATAAAGGGGTCCTTGGCTCACAAAATTGGGACAAGTGTGTGAAAATAAGAGTGGGCCGATTTTAGTGTGCATACATATTCTCTCAAGTTCTTCCAAGGTGTTTTGGTGATTTGTGATTCCATTTGAGGCTTCCACACTATTGGGGCTAAGCTCTTAAAGCTTGAAGACATCAAGCTACATCAAAAGGTATGTCATCTAACTAGAACTTTGTAGTATAGGTGCTTCATAATATGCTAGTTAGGATGAAACCTTGGAATAGTTAATATTTGCATGTATAATAGAGAAAACATAGATCCAAGGTTTATAGGGTTGCATGTACACCATAGGAGTGTTAGAATGCTCAAAACCCAACAGTGGTATCAGAGCCATGAGTTGTTTTCTGTTATATTGATGCAAATGTTTTATTTTCAAGTTGAAAAAAAAAGGAAAAAAAACATGACGTTTGTCAAATTTTAAGATAATTACTTGTTTTGTGAAAAACGAATTATTTGTAAAATTTGAATCATTTGTTATATGAGTTGAATTAGGTCAAATTTAGTAAAAGATAAAATGATATGATTATTTTATTAGTTTTAAACGTTTGATCTAAATGTTTTAAGGAGTTACAAATTTTGTCATAAAATTTTGGAGCTCAAAAGTTTTTTTTTAAAGTTGTGATCTTAAGGGTTTTTGAAACTTCCATAAGTTATGGATATGAAAGTTTTTTTTAAAAAAAAATTTGATTCAAAGTTTTTATGGAGTTAGAAAATTTGGTGTTAATGTTTTAAAGAATTCCATAACTTGTTCTTAAGTTATGGAACATGGAAAGTTTCATCATAAAACACCATTAATTCCATAAGTTATGGAATCCAAAGGTTTTCAAGAATTACAAAACTTGCCCTCAAGTTTTGGAATTTGAGAAAAGTTTTTTATGAAAAAAAGAATTGAATTCTAAAACTCTTGGGTTCATAACTTAAACAATTAATTAAATGGTTTTAATTTTGAGTTTAATAATTGGAATTATGATGTTTTGTTGAATAGTTCAAATTAACTCTTATGGACTTTATTAATAGTTAATTAAAGCGTTTAATTAAAAGAGTATTATTAAATCCATAAATATATGGTTTGAGTTTAATTAAATTAAAAGTCTAGTTTAATTAATAGATTAAACCATCAAGTATTTTAAATGTCTAAAATACACCCTTATACTATTATAATATTAAAAGTTTAATATATTATATGTATAAGAGCAAGTCGTCTTACCATTAGTAGGCCTCATTCACGAAGCCGGTCTATAAGGGGGGTATAAGGTTGTTGCCTATAAAATGGCAGCTTAATGGGTGTCCACTCTCACCCACCGCTTCCTTAACTGGTGGAGGGTCGTTAGCCGAACAGGTAGGACAAAGAATATAATTCTCCCTTCATTAAAAGTATTAATGATAAATACTAAGTAATTAAACCTTTTATTAATTCCCAATCTTAGTTACTTAGGAAAATGTGAATAAGGTGCTAATCCATGAAATTACACTTTGCACTTTGTTTAAACCGTTAGTGGAGCGTGTGTGGTTAACCGGCACACTAACCTGGATTTAACAAAGTAGGCAAAGGGTAACTTAATATTTATCATAGTATCGGTGGAGCTCGTGTGGTTAACCGGCACATCGATTGAGGGGTAAATATTAAGGGTACCAAGTATATTTGCATGGTTACTTCACACCTTGTTTTGTGATCCTCGGCATCCCAGTCACAAAACCTGAAGGGCACACTCGAGATTGAAACATGCCATTGAAAAGTTCAATGAATCTCAAAAGAATCTAGGAGTTTCAAAACCAATTAAAACCTAATAATACATTTCGTTTATCTTGGTGGAAATTGGTGAATCGTCATTCACCTACCTTCAAATATTTTATATCTTGGATTACGGCATCCCTCTTCCAAGTTATAAAATAGTTTGTTGGGTCCTAGCCTTAATATATCATATTGGGTGTTATATTAAGGACTTAAATCAACTTTACGTGAATTTCTCCCATTGTTGATGGCTGGTTTAGACAACAATGATCTTCCCAAACCAAGCTTTCCTAATGAATATGACTTCCCGAGTTTGGCTCATGGAAGTCATACTTCTCTTCCTCCACCTCCTCCAATTATTCTCCCTAACCCACAAGTTCAAGGTCACTCAAGCCCTAATGGCAAGCAAGGTCTATGTGTGATCATATCTTAGAGATGAAGTCACATATTGACAAGCCGGGAGAGTTGGGTGTCAAAAATCACTTTCTAAGTCACATAGTGAGTTCCTTTGGGACTACTATGAAACAGACTATGACATGAACCTTAATGATCATATCTATTTGCTTGGTGCTGCTGAATCAGCAATGATTTGGAACGATAGTAAAGCAAATTTGATTAGAAGATCAACTTCCCAAAAACTTTATGGACAGTGACAATGGTGACACTGGAAATCCTGAAAAAAGCATTCTCTTCCCAATGGAAAGGGATTGGCCATAGTCAACCCGGTTGACCAAATGGTAAAGAGAAAGGCTAAGTCTGAGATAGTCCCATTACCAAAGGGTCCATATGTTTATTTTGCCAAAGGAAGGGGCGTTGATTGCAAAGCTGCCAAATTTACCTAAGGATGTTAAAGTCAATAAGTTTGACTCTACATCAGGTAGAGCCCATTATCTAACTCTGTTAAGTTCTATTCTGAGATCCTCATTACATGATGTGACCGGGTCACATGTTGATGTTTTAAGAATCAAAGAATAGAGAGAAATCTTAAAGGAAGTATATGATGATTCTGATCGCGAAGGTGGATTTCGATCGCATCAGAATTTTGAGCAGTTGCTTAAGAAGTTATGATATATTGCTAAGGAATAGATAACAACAATTTTCCATGTGGATTGTAAGAATAAGTTTTTCCGCAAAGTTTTAAAATAAAAGAAAATTGTTTAATTTTATTTATTTGAAGTATCCTTACAATGGCATTTGTGGAAAATTGTTGCTTATATGATTCCACTGACAACAATATTGGAAAATGGATTTGATTCTTTCATTTGTGGTAGTGTCTAAACTTACCAAATCAGGAAAGTTCCTCATCACCCAAGTTTCAGTTGGACCGAAACTTGGAATCATGCAAGTTGAATAGTATGATGAATGAAAATCGGGAAACAACAAATAGACAGAGAGAATGATTATAATCCATGTCTCAGTCCATATGATATCTAGAATGGAGGAATATATGATCCCTTATCTAATGGACAAGTCATTGACAAGGTCAGAGTTCGACAGCA
This sequence comes from Lactuca virosa, assembly GCF_052849685.1. Lineage (NCBI taxonomy): Eukaryota > Viridiplantae > Streptophyta > Magnoliopsida > Asterales > Asteraceae > Lactuca > Lactuca virosa. The sequence continues at coordinate 433,365,637 of NC_136430.1, forward strand.
GCTTTAAGAGCTACGATTGCCAGTTAGGTTTTGAAGTCATACTCAATAATAGTTTTAGACTTATCCAAGTGGGAGACTGTTGGATTAATGTCTAAGTCCATAACTATATTTGGTATGTACTTGACCCGACCCGGCATGGTCCATTTGGGTTGCACTTCACCGGCACAATTTATATGGATAGTCTTTTGAGAATAGTATATTTATGATTTATATTAATATATTATAAGTTCTAATATATTAATATGGAATCATATTATTTAATTAGTATTGATCAAGAATTAATTTAGAATTAATTAAGTGATCAAAAAGAACTAATTAAATATGGACTCTTATATATATGGAATGGGCCAAGTTCATTTAGGTTGGGCTAAGCTTTCATGGATGGTCCATGGAGCTTTTAACCCATGGATCCTATGTAAATGAAAGGTCATGGGTATTAGGTTTACATGGATGTAACCCTAATCCTCCATAATATATAAAGGGGTCCTTGGCTCACAAAATTGGGACAAGTGTGTGAAAATAAGAGTGGGCCGATTTTAGTGTGCATACATATTCTCTCAAGTTCTTCCAAGGTGTTTTGGTGATTTGTGATTCCATTTGAGGCTTCCACACTATTGGGGCTAAGCTCTTAAAGCTTGAAGACATCAAGCTACATCAAAAGGTATGTCATCTAACTAGAACTTTGTAGTATAGGTGCTTCATAATATGCTAGTTAGGATGAAACCTTGGAATAGTTAATATTTGCATGTATAATAGAGAAAACATAGATCCAAGGTTTATAGGGTTGCATGTACACCATAGGAGTGTTAGAATGCTCAAAACCCAACAGATATGTATGTGCTATGTCTGTTATGTATGGTAAGGACCGGAAGGTCAGGTTGATATGGACCGGAAGGTCAGGAGGTTACGGACCGGAAGGTCGATACGGGTAGAACCGGAAGGTCTACCAGGATTCGGGACGGAAGTCCCCTGGGACACATGGATCGGAAGATTCTACAGAGTTATGGCCTGGAAAGGCGTATGTGTGGTATGTGGTATTTTGGGGAACTCACTAAGCATTTTCTGCTTACAGTTGTTATGTTATGTGTTTCAGGTACTAGCGAGGATCGCGGGAAGGCGCCGGCATGATCCGTACACACTTATGGAGTTTATGTTATTGAGATTCTGGGACATGCTTTGTTATGACACAGTGGATACATTATGTTTTTGTGATTATTGTGTGATTGAAAGTATGATTTAAAAATGAAAAATTGTTTTGAAAAATTTACGTCGTTACAGAACTACTCGGCCTGATAAATCCCTTGTCTAACAGCTCCTGCAGCTGTGTAGACAACTCCTGCATCTCGGGAGGAGCCAACCGATACGGTGCCTTGGCTATCGGTGCCGCACCAGGGACTAGGTCGATCCTGAACTCCACCTGTCGCTTCGGAGGTATCCCAGGCAGCTCCTCTGGGAATACATCCGCGTAATCTCGCACCACCGGAACATCGCTCGCCATCGTCTTACCCGCCTCTCGGGTATCCATAACATAGGCGACATACCCAGCGCAGCCCTGCTGAAGATAGCGCCTAGCCCTCGCTGCTGAACATAGTGTTGGTCCGTGCTGTGGCCTCTAGCCCTGAATCACCAACTCTCCCCCACTCGGGGTCCTGATCCGAACCAACTGTTGCGCGCAGTCGATCACTGCTCCGTTGGGGCTCAACCAATCCATTCTTATAATCACCTTGTTCCCACACAACGGAATGGGAACTAAGTCTACCAGGTAGCGCTCCTCGAGTAGCCTCAGAACACAATCCTTGAAAACCGCCGACGCTCGTACTGTCCGGTCATCTGCAATATCGACCTCTAAAGGGAAATCCAACATGCCCGAAGACTCAGGGAACCTCTTGCTAAGCGCAAGAGAAACAAATGATCGGGTAGCACCCGAATCAAACAGCACCTGAACTGGGATACCGTTCACATGGAACGGTCCTAAACAATACATATCACATGGCACATCAATATCATAAACACATAAAATAAAAGCTAGGGAGGAGAAATAATACCCGTCACCACATCGGGTGCGGCGCGTGCCTCCTCTGTAGTCAACTGGAAGGCCCGACTCCTCACCACTGGAGCCTCTGTCTTGCCCTGCCGACCATCAGTGATCCGCAGGGTCGCTGGAGCTGGCGCCTTCACTGGCGCTGCTGCTGTCAACTGAGGGCATTTGGCCTTTTTATGGACCTTCTGATTGCAATGAAAGCAAATCAGGTCTGATTTCTAAAAGGTGGGGGCAGGGGCAGTACAATCCCTACCAAAGTGCCCCATCTTGCCGCACTTATAGCAGCCTGACGATCCCAACCTGCAAGCCCCCTCATGCGGCCTGCCGCAGTTCCTGCAGCGGTCCTGACCCGACTGGCCCTTCGGCCAAGTTTCTGATCCCTTGGGCTTCTTCCCCGAAGCCCCAGTAACCTGTCCCTCCTCTGCCTTCCTCTTCCTGAGGTGCTCCAAGTCTATCTCCCTCTCCCTCGCCCTGGCAATCATGGAATCCAGGGTCGGGCATGCCGAGAAGCTGACATGCTCCCGGATGTCTGCCCTCAACATGTCATGATAGCGGGTTTTCTACATCTCCTCGTCTCCAGCATACTGGGGCACCAACAATGCCCTCTCCCAGAACTTGGCGGTAATCTCCGCCACTGACTCCGTCGTCTGCCTCATATCCAGAAACTCCCTGGCCAGCTGCTGAAGCTCTACAGCTGGCGCAAACTCAGACCTGAACCTGGTCACAAAATTCGACCAAGTCATAGCCTCAATCGCCGAGGCTCCCAACGAGTCACCCACTGACTCCCACCAATCCCTGGCCCGGTCTCTCAAACAACCTGCAGCATATCACACCTTTGACCCCTCAGGGCAGAAGCTCGTCAACTGTTCAGACTCAATGTCTGCAATCCATCTCCTGGCTGCGATGGGGTCCTTAGCCCCATGGAAATCCGACGCACCACTGCTCCTGAAGTCCTTGAAGGACAGTGTGCGTGATCCTGACTGACTGAATGCCATATCGCCCCTGAATGCCCTGAGGCGATCCTCCATCAACTCAATGATCCCTTCCTTGATCGACCCGAAAATCACCGGGGTCGACTCAAGGATACCTCTCGTGATCTCAGACGCGATGAACTCGCGTAGTCCCTCGTCCACTGGCTCGGAACCTGCCCCCGAGCCCGATCCTGAACCGGATCCTGATCCTGAACCTCCTCTTCCGTGACCTGTGATCATCACTATTCTGAAACATAACACATAATCGTCAGAATCATACATAAACCTCGGGAGGTTTCATACACTCTACCAGTTTCCTGATTCAATCTCGGCCCTCCTTGACTCGAGTACGGATCCTCTGCTTTCAGTAGTACGAGCCCATACTACCTTCCATATCTATCCGTACTTTCCTCAAGGATTGCTTCGACTTCACCAAGTCCCTTCTACTACTGCTGCTCTCTTTGCTAATCCCATCCTAGGCTTACCCTAGGGTAACTCTCCGGCCTACCCTCCGCCATCAGCTGCATAAGGAACTCCTGCTACCTTTACCTAACTAGCTCGCGAATACCATTACATATCACTAAGACCAGATAATTCTTCGAATGAGAGGTCGTACCCTACAACGGTTAGACTCAAACAAGAGTTGCGCAATAGGGCTAGACCTAACCTTCTGAAATTATGTAGTCCTCGCAATATGTAACTTAACGTATTCGTTTACTAGGTAGCTAAAGATAACTAGAACTCCTCAAAGCATGAAGCTAGCAGCATTCGAGCATTGAGTAACCATACCAAACATATCCTATTCAGGCCGTCACATTACTGACTAATCAGCTCTAGCATATAATCCAATAAGCACATATAACAGGCACATAAGGCATCTTCCTAGATCCTTTAGTCCTAATCTAGCATGCAGTTCTCGTACATATACAATAGGCATATAAGGCATCCTTCCTAGATCCTTAGCCCTAATCTAGCATGCAGTTCTCATAATCATATCGTAACATAACATGTATGGGTATCTTGGGGAAAACTTACTTGAGCTCGGTCGGTTGCGCACATCACACATCCAGTTCTTTTTCAACGTTCTTTTCTCTTTTCAAACTTCTTTTCGTAAAAACGATTTTACTTTTGAAAATTTCATACCCAGTCCTTAGTTTGAGTTCAGACACACCCGGGAGTGCGCCCGAATCCCTCAAACCAAGGCTTTGATACCAACTTGTAACATCCCAATTTTCAAGGTCAAAAATTTCATTTTTAATTAAGTAACTCATAAAATAGTTTACCAACAACATTACCAATGTCAAATCAATTCATAAAACTGTAACAACGTGTCTCAAAACCATATCATCAATAGTAATAAAATCAGAGTACAATCCCAAGAAATCCAATAGTGCGGAAATCATGCAAGTGTGTGATGTGTTGCTACCGCGCCAGCTCCTTCCCCTTTGTTGAAGAGGTACCTGAAACAAAACTGAAAACTGTAAGCATGAAGCTTAGTGAGTTCCCCCATCATACCGCATACCATACAATCACATAGTATACATACTGTCGAGCGATTCTGGGGTGCCCGACCTACCCGGTCCGACTATTCTGGGATGCCGACCTACCCATGTCAAGCCGTTCTGGGGTGCTGACCAACCCATGTCAAGCCGTTCCGGGGTGCTGACCAACCCATGTCAAGCCGTTCCGGGGTGCTGACCAACCCATGTCAAGCCGTTCCGGGGTGCTGACCAACCCATGTCAAGCCGTTCCGGGGTGCTGACCAACCCATGTCAAGCCGTTCTGGGGTGCTGACCAACCCATGTCAAGCCATTCTGGGGTGCTGACCTACCCTTTGGCCCTAACAACCGAAATACGCGGACTGTTTCACCTCCTACTACTACCACATAACATCATATCACATAAACATATTGTCAGGCATATATGGGGTGCCCGACCTACCCTTCGGTCCTAACAACCGAACTGGGGGACTAATCCCCTCCTACTACCTCTATCACATATAACATATCTTGCTAGCACATACTCACATCAGGTAGTAGCAAACCTAGATGAATATCACGAAGACAATCATCTAACAAACAACTCCTACTAGTGGGTCGGCATTGTAGCCGTAGACCCACTTCTACTGGAAGGTAACTCACCTCAATGTCGTGCAGTGTCTGTACTGATCTCGATGTGGAATCGACTCTCCCCGACTCCTCAACCCCTACATGACAACTCTTCCAAGTTATCAACTCATACTCGTAACCCTTACAAGGGTCAACCCAATCCCAATCAATGTCCAAGTCAAATCCATGGTCAAAGTCAACTTTGGTCAAAGTCAACATTTGGTTGACTCGACTCGCCGAGTTGACCCGCCAACTCGTCGAGTCCTCATGACCACACAAATCCATAATCCCGACCTTACCCGTCAAGTCTAGCAAGAGCTCGACGAGTTCGCCTTCAAGCAACACATCGGACAATCTTCAACCGACTCGCCGAGTTCGTTCCTGAACTCACCGAGTTCATCTTCATCCTTAAGAAGATGTTCAGTCTATGACTCGCCGAGTTCCTCTTGAACTCGCCGAGTCCGTCTTCATAAGTTGGGAGATTGCCTTGGACTCGCCGAGTCTGTTCATACACTCGCCGAGTCCCATGAGTTCCAGGTCCAAAACAGACCGCTATCTGGCTGAGTGTTCCTTCCACTCAACCAAAACCATTTCCAGGAGACACTTTGAGGGAAAAAGCGTCCCGACTCGCCGAGTCCCTCTTTGTCCAAAACTATACAGTCGATTTCAGTGGGACTTAATGCATCCCAATCATAGATCTGACCTCCTAGGGTCCCTTTTATACGTAAAGCTACGAACTTGATGTCCATGCATGAGGTTTTTGGCTCAAAAGGCTATAAAATGGGGTTTATATGAGGCATGGGTCTCCCATGGCCATAAAGTTGGCACCTTAATGCCATGGGAACCCTCAATGGTTCCAGATCTGAAGCACAACACACATATACAAGCAAAACTGAACATAGCTTCTCAAAAGCTTAGAAAAGGTAGAGAAATAGCCCCAAAACAAGATCTAGCAAATAGATGGTCAAGGTTCAATCTTTTTACCTTGAATGGACTGAGAATGAAGCAAAACTTCGGGATCTACTAGCTTTCTCTTGATCTCCTAAGCTCTCCTCTTCTCCTTCAACTTCAAACACACACCAAAGGCACAAAAGAGCTCACAATCACTCAAAAATGGTTTAGGGTTTCAATCTAGGGTTTCTCTGAGTTGGGAGGGTGATGGAGGCTGGGTTGGGACAAGATAAAGTGTTTAAATAGGGCGCAAACCCTAAATATTAGGGTTTTTTCCAGACAGCTCCTACTCGACGAGTCGGTCTTCCGACTCGTCGAGTAGGTCACTTAAACCTCCGATCATAAGTCGAGTCTACTCGACGAGTTGGGCCACCAACTCGCCGAGTCCCAGAGTAAATTTCAATATTTCTTAAAATTAAATACGTACTAGGAATCGGGTGCTACATCATACTTGAAATAATAGCTATTAGACTTATCCAAGTGGGAGACTGTTGGATTAGGTGTCTAAGCTCATAACTGTATTTGGTATGTACTTGATTTGATGATGAGCATGGTCCTTTTGGGTTGCCTTCACTCATGCAACTTGATAGGATGACAAGTGGAGAGAGAGAGTATGATTTATTATAGGAATAATAAATTAGTACTCAAAATGATTTTATTAATATATTATAAGATTAATATATTATTTGGAAATCATATTATTAATTAGTAATTAATCAGAAATTAATTTGATATTATTTTTGGGATTAAAAGGAACTGATTAATAATGGAGGGGTTGTTTTGCAAATCAGTGATAATTATGAAACTGGGCTTAGGACTCCTTGTAAGTGGAGTGGACGAAATTTATGGGTTACCCCATAAGATTTTGTCCGAGGGCTTACCAAGGAGGTCCATGGATTGCTTTGGGCTTAAGTTAGGAACTAGGGTTTCCTTATTCAAGTCTAGCTTGAAGACTAAGCAACCTAGCCTTATATAAACCTCCTAAACCTTAAGGATTTCGGCCTATGCACTCAAAACAGAAACTCTGGCCGATTTCTACCATCTCTCCAATTCATTCTTTGCATTGAGTGTTTGTGACTCCATTAGAGGTGCAACACTTGGGACAGTAGGCTTTCAGAAGTCAAGATCAAGCAAGGATTGTTCTTGTTATTTCAATATAACAAGTGAGGTAATCTTCTAACCCTAGTTTTATACATGATTTCGAAATTGTATGCTAGTCCATAGGGTTATTGCTTCGGTGTTCATATTTGTATGTTCAATAGAGAAAAACTTAGATCCAAAGCAATTAGGGTTGTATGATCAAATAGGAATGTAGATATGCTACAAACCCTTCAATTTTTACCCTAAGTATGGATTGAAGGATATAGATTTGACTCCAATTGTTAATTGGGTGTTAGATATTGATAGCTTGGGGATTTTTCAGATCAGCAGCCAAGGATTATCAGTGTGATTCAGCAGTGTGAGGTGAGTTTCCTAACCATGTTTAGCGGGTCGAAGGCACCAATGCCGACCCACGATCTGTTATGTTAGATTACTCGTTGTCTGTGTGACACTAGTATGTATATATGCTTGTATGCTTACTGGGCGGGGCCCGAGAATTATTCTATATGCTATTACTTGCTATGTAGTATGAATTGTATGTAGGCGGGCCCCGTTATGCGAGTTAGGGCGGGGCTCGTTATACTTATTGGGCAGGGCCGGTTATGCAAGTTAGGGCGAGGCCCATTATACTCATTGGGCGGGGCCCGTTATGCGAGTTAGGGTGGGGCCTGTTATACTCTTTGGGCGGGGCCCGTTAGGTGTTATATGTTTGCTATGCGGTATCTTGGAGAACTCACTAAGCTTTGTGCTTACGGTTTTCAGTTTATGTTTCAGGTATTTCCAGTTCCAAGGGGAAGGGCTCAGGATGATGGCAGAGCACACACCACCTCGTTCCTCGTTTTGTGTTTTACTCTGATTGTTATGATGTTTGACACATTGTTTTGTTTGGTTTGTATCAATGATGTTTTGGAAATACTGGTTTTACTAAATTAAAAATGAAATTTTCGGGTTTTATTTTTGGGACGTTACATTTTTATTCCGTAAAAGCTCTAAATTTGGAAGCAATTGTCTAGATGAAGATTATGGCCAATACGCTTCATGAGGAAGTGGGGAAAACTCGGATACCCAAGTAGCACAATACTCTGCAATGGAGTAACATTTATGAACATATTGCCAACTATTCAAGGATAGTTTGGCACATGCACTCAAAACATGAGAACAATGATATATAAATACCTCCCACTTACCATATGTGTAAGTTTTTTCTGTCTAAATTAACTACTTGCACATTTTTTCCTCTTTGAGTTATCAACTCAAATATACCTTTCTCTCGATTAAAAGATGTCAATGAGTGTGCACTTGCTTTTGACATCAAAGCTACTTGTTTTACAACAACTTGAGGAGTATATGCATATCCATTAGCTCGGGCACAAGATCCTAAAGGACGCCTCAATTCAAAATAATGCACCGATCTATAGAAAGTAAGTTGGACACAAGCTATGATTGGTAAAAAAAACGAGCACCTTTCAGTACACTGTTAAAAATCTATGACAAATTTGTTGTGAGAAGCCCATATCTCCTCCCGCCATCATGTGTAAGTGTCCATTTATCAAGTGGATGTCTCTCTAGCCACTGTTATGGATTTAACTTCCTAATTTCTTCCATGATGGAGTTGAATTTTCGAACTTGATTCTGACTCCCGGCACAATAAGCTAAAGCTTTCAATTCTAAATTGCGAAACTTGTCATTAAAGTTGTTGATAAAACGTCGTAAACAATACCTATAAAGTAAAAAAATAATGTTAATCTTAAACAATAACTATGATTGTGACACAATCCAATTACCATCACTAATCACATTTGTTGATGGACACCAAGCATGTCAAACATAATGCCAACATCATCATTATCTTTGATGGGAAGAGGAATGTATTTGACAACATTTCCAATACCAACTGTTGGATATCTATAGATTAAGTTGATGCGGTGGTGTTGTTTATCAAAAGATGTAGCAAGATATATACGGTCGACCAATTCATCAAAGTGTATTCTATAATTAACATTGATTGCTTTTTTTGGAGCTTTGTTATAATTTATACCATCTGGTCCATCATCACAGGTTGTCCCACCCCAATAATAAAGCATTGTAACAACATCCATCTAGCAAATGAGAATAAAACATAAATTCAATCATAAAACTGCTTCCAAAAATATGAATGTTGAAGCAAATAACAATAATATGGAATAACAACTGCAAATAAGCAAATTACAAGTGTAAATCAGAATAGGAATCACACTGGAATAACAGTTTGCAAATAAGCAAAGAACAGGTGGAATGCAGTAGCAAATAATAGTAGGAATCAATCCAAAGCTAACTAGCTAAAGTCGAAAATCAAAAGAGGAGTCAGACTTACAGGAAAATCAATCTACAACCGAGTTTGTTGTGGCCGTAATCGGATTCACCGGCGTCGTCTGTGGCCGAAATCGAAGAAGAATCACAAGATTTATGGTCGCAGTCGTCTTCTGCAGTGGAGGTGTACTTGCCGGAATCTTCTGTGGTGGAGGCGTACTAGCCGGCGTCCGTTTGTGGCCGGAATTGGAGATGGCCAAAATAAAAAAAGACGATGGAAGTGATCGATTGAAGACGTCGACGTTGGGGACTGGGTATCGGGGGGGGGGGGGGGGTCACGTTCTTACTTTCTTTTTTTTAATTTTTTTAATTCTGACTTGGTATAACTCTAAATGGTAAATATATTTAAAATTAGATTTATTTGGTAAATAAGTTTTTAAAAAACACCAATGTCGTAAAAAAAAATAATAACTAATATGACTAGCCCAATATACTTTATCCGTTTGACATTGAAAAAGGCTAAGGCCTTGTGGTATACTCTCAACGAGAGTATCCGTGGTCCATGTGGCCACGAGAAAAACTCGTGCACACCACCCCGACTAATCGTGGTTGGGCGTGGTCGTGATCCTTCGTGTTCCCGACGACGAATTCGAACGGAGAAGGTGATTGGTGCTTGGTTTTTTTGGTCGTTGAACGGCTATTTTGCCTATTTTTCTCAAACTCAATTCAATAACATAAATAAACCTTCTATTTTCACCAAAACTTACACCTTCATTCTCTAAAACCACAAAACACATATACATGGATTCCACAAAACATATGAAATTTTTAAAAACCTTTGACTCGGATGACGACGTAGAATTCGTCGAGACATTCTTCAACGTTGTGCAACACATTCACGACGAAGAAAGTTCGAATGTTGCTCGTACAAGGGCGGTCGTCAATCGTGATCGCCAAGCCGCACACGACTTATTGGTACGTGATTACTTTGTCGATAATTGTCTTTATAATGACGACTCGTTCGAACCTCGTTTCCGTCTGAATAATGCTATATTTTTACGTATTAGTAATGCTTTAGAATCTCGTTATGATTTTTTCAAACAAAAACCGGACGCTAGAGGAAGAATGAGTTTTAGTAGTATACAAAAATGTGCGGCTGCTCTTAGGTATTTGGGATATGGTATAGCATTTGATGCATTTGACGAATACTTGAAAGTATCCGAGAGGACCGCAGTTGAATGTGTAGATTGGTTTTGTGCATGTGTTTATGAGGTTTTTCACGAAGAATATTTACGCAAACCTACTCAACGTGATATTGAGAGATTATATTCGGTTCATGAAGAGAGGCATGGATTTCCGGGTATGCTTGGCAGTCTAGATTGTACGCATGTGGCTTGGGAAAATATCCAAATGCATGGCGTGGTCAGTTCACTCGAGGAGATATAGGTGAACCAACTATCATCCTAGAAGCTGTTGCATCTCAAGATTTGTGGATATGACATGCCTTTTTTGGAGTAGCGGGGCCTAACAACGACCTTAATGTTCTTGGCCAGTCTCCACTTTTCAACGATATTTGGACCGGCAAAGCACCTGATATGACGTTTACGGTGAACGGGCACGCGTACAAATACGGTTACTACCTTGGTGATGGGATATACCCGGATTATTCTACATTGATGAAGGCATACTCGGTTCCTCGAAGTGAAAAGGTAAAGTTGTTTACAAAAAAACAGGAATCAGCGAGAAAGGATATCGAGAGGGCATTTGGAGTCCTTAAGCAGACATGACATGTAGTGAAATATGCTACACGACTCTGGGATAAAGAAAGAATTAAACGAATGGTCCTAGCATGTATTATAATGCATAATATGATTATTGAAGATGAAGGTCGAGCGATTTGCACGTATGATCCGAACGACGCTGTCGTTCCAATTGAGGGGTTCGTACCCGGAACGAATGCGTTTTTAGAGCGAGTTGTTGAAATTCATAACAGTGAAACGTGTTTCAATCTTCGAGAAGATGTCGCGGAATATTTGTACCAACGTAGCATGAACGACAATTAGGTTTTTTATATGTATGTTTGTTTGTTTTTTTTAATTAATGTAATGTTTTTTTTTCTAGATTAACTAAGTAATGTAGTTTGAAGTTGTAATTTTATTTTTATAATTAATGAAAAACTAGTTTAAAAAAATGAATGCTTTTTAATTATAAAAAATGTAATTTTATTGTATTTTTGAATTAAAAAAAATAAAAATAATGATGTGGAGTGATGTGTTAGTGGTAGGTATCCCATGTTAGTGGTAGAGAAATGTGGTGCTGATGTGACACTCACCACATATGTGTTATGTGGTGGTATAACGGATAGCCTAATAAAACGAAAAAATGTTTTCTTTTTTCCTTGACAAGTCACACGTACTACTTTTCCTAATAAAGTTCCAACAAAAAGACATAAATAAACATCTTCGATCACAAACACTTCTCTAAAATATCACTGATAATATAATTACACAATGCAACTTTCCACATCAAATGTTTTTAACTATAAGCACTAAAACAAATCAATCAACAAATTGGGGCTATAGATAAATGAAGATGGAAACGACAAAAGAATTATCTCACTAAACCATTTCCCAAATCAATAGTTGGAAAATGGTGTATAAGATATAATAAAAGATGTATTAATCGATTCCATTCTTAACCATTTCTTGTGTCGGGTTGAAATCTTTTCACCATCATAGCCATATATTTTCCTTGATGTTGTGCAAGTTCGAGTTCCCTTTCACTCGGTTCCCTTGATCCGTCTCCCGAAAATACACCCGCACCATATGGAGAACCTCCACGAACCGACTCCATTTTGAACATTCCTGCTCCGAATGTGTACCCAATCGGAACATATATCATACCATGGTGTGCTAACTGTGTAATTGCCGTCCATCTGCAACCCACAACAATCAGTTTGAGATTAAACAAATTGATTATTACTTTGGTTAATCACACATAAAAAAAATAACAATCAATTTCACAAAAGGCTAAGTTACTTGTTCTTTCGAAAAAAAAAAAATAATAATAATATTTTTTTTAAAGAATCCCTATTTCAAAATTGCAAAAACAATTTCGTAATTTATAAGAACACTTTTGTAATTTTGAACAAATTTTTATAAACTTTATTTTTCCTTACTTTTTTACGTGTTTTTTCTACAATGATAAATAATTTTGAAACATTAAATTGATGATATAGAATCAAGCAAGAAACAAAAATTATGTGGAAGCCTTACAAATGATTCATGTGATTTGACGAACCAAATAAATTAATAATTTAATGATAAAAAATAACAATAATCATAAAAAAAACCCTAATAAAACACATCGATTATTCGTTTTTGTAACAAGTCAAACGATGATTAATTTTTTGGACAATTTTAACGCATCATAAAATAAAATTGAATTCTCAATTAATGTTTTATAATAATTTAATGATTCATTGCGGTTCAACAAAAAATATAGACATAATTCATTTATAATGCTTACCACATACTTTTTGTTTCTCAACAAATCATAAACCTAAAATGAATCTTACTTTTATGGCTAATAAAAAATGTCATAAAGATATTATATATTGAGTTTTTTTTTTCAGATTAAACTTTAATTTTTATTTTATTTTTCCTAAAAAACCATGTTTTTTTTTTAATTTACTTTTTATACAAGTTTAACGGGTAATTTTTCGGTTTACACATATTTTTTTTTGGAAAAACTTTCGTCTTTTTTTTTCCTGAAAAAACTCTCACATTTCACAAATTTTTTTGTAATGTAATTTTAAATTTAATGTTTTCCCATAAAACATTCTAAATCTTAAAAATGATTTGATCTTTAATAATGTCATTATACTCAATTTTTGTTTCTATCTCAACCAACTTTTGATTTGACTCATAATAATCATTTTATTCTTGTTGGTGTTTATATTGTTATTAATAATTTTTTGCATTAGAATATGAAGCAAGCATTTGATTTGTTAGAAACAAAAAGGGTGCTATATCCAATTCTTGTTGGCAACATTGTTAAGATAGACTAGACATTTGTTTTTTTATATGCTATAATATTTGAGCATCCTATAAATTGATTTTGATATATATTTTTGCCAACAAGGATAGGAAACAATATCTTTTTCTTTGTTTAAAAAAACAAATGTTTCTTTTAAAATTTGATGTTAAAAATTATCAAAACACAATAAACATTAACAACACAAAAAACATAAGAATTATGATCTAAAATGAATAAAAATTGATTCAAAATAATAATTATGTTAAATGTCAGGGTTTTTTTCGGAAAAAAATTGAGGATTTTTTTGAAAATGTTATGACTAAAATTGAAAGAAAAAAACTAATATATATAATGTTTCTTATGATATTAACTTTTAAAAATATTATATGATACGTCATAAAGTGTCGTGACTTTGTAGTTATTCGTATTCAACTAAACATCTTTTTGTTTTTTTGTTATAATTCCTATATCAAAATATTAAATGAATATCTTGTAATTATTAACGGACATATTTGGAAATCACCAACACCACTTTCTAACCATGGAACTTGGGAATCAACCAACAAGTAAACTTACGCGGTTGTTTCTTGGCCGCCTCCTTGCGTGCCGGTGCTGACAAAAAACCCGGCAGGAACTCCGGCGAGCTTCTGCTCCTTCCACAACCCACCAGTAGAATCAAAAAACGCTTTCATTTGCGCCGACATGCTCCCAAACCTCGTCGGAAACCCAAACAACAACCCATCAGCCTCCACCAACTCCTCCGCCGATATCTCCGGAATATCATCGCCTTTCACCGGTACCTTCATCGCCGAGAGAGCGTCCGGCGACAGCGTTTCAGGAACCCTAAACAGAACACCTTCAACTCCATCAATTTCCTCCACTCCTTTCTTAATATACCTGGCGAGACTCTCAACATGCCCATACATCGAGTAAAACACTATGAAAATTCTCAATTTCCTGATTTCCGCAATCGGATTTACTGTTTCAATTGGAACTGAATCATCATCGTCATTATCGACCGGATTCTGAGCAGAATCGGGATCCGATTCAACTACCGGTGGTGGTCTGTTTTTGCTGGGGAAACACCCGCCTCCTTTTCCCATTATGAAATTATCAAAATCAGAATTACCATAGAGAACTGAAGAATCGAAGAACCCAAATTTTGGTTTTGGGGAAATGGAAGAATTGAAGCGGGAGTTTGACCTGAGAATTGTGATGGTGGTGGTGGGGATGGAGTTGAATTGGAATATTGCGAATTGTGATTGTGGAGTCTTCGCTGTCAGTTATCGTTGATTTTTATTTAATCTATCTGGCTAAAACAATAATACATTCAAAGACGTGTTATAATATATATATATATATATATATATATATATATATATATATATATATATATATATATATATATATATATATATATATATATTTATATTTATATTTACAAGCATTTTACAAAATTTACACAAGTGCATATGACAACTCACAAATATCATGTATCCATCTACGTGTTTCCAAAATTAAGTAATAAAAGTTCTTAAGCCAGCTATGGATATCTATCAGTGGAAGATTGAAACATTTAAGAATAAGGAAGATGACATTGTAATAATATAGAGCTAGATAATGACCCGCGTACCAAAGGGCTTCTAGCTCAACGGCATCAGGTGTTGTCCTCCTTTTTTGAAGTTGGGTTCAAGTCTCGTCTGAGACATATGTGGATTTAGGAGTAATTTAGCAATATATTGTATTTGTCGTTCAAAAAATAAAAAAGATAATATATAAAATCATAAAAAGCCGACACAATAAAAAAAATATAATAAAGTAACATAAAGAGACTTCGCGCAATTGATTATATTAAAATGTCTAAAAAATAAAACAAAATGTCTGATTATCTATATAAATATAAAGTCATAAAAAGCTGACACAATAATAAAATAAAATAACATAAAGAGACTTCACATTATTGATTATATTGAAATGTCTAACTAGTCAAACGAAATGTCCAATTATCTATAATCGTTGAAGGACCTCTTTGTAGACAACATTTTTTGTTTGCCCAACCTTCATCGTCACATATGAGTACCTTCAACTTTTTTTACTTGTCACGCGAGAAACAACTACATATAACTGACCATGAGTGAAGACGGGTCTACACAAATACAATCCAACAATTAATAATGACTTTCTTTGACTCTTGTTAATGGTCATAGCAAAACAAACAATTCGGGGCAATTGCCTCCGCTGTAAACGGAAGGGGATTCTTTATCAGACAGAGTTAACTTCATGCGAGGTATATAAGTAGTCTCATTGAAGAATCTACCGATTATAATTTGTGTCTCAATGACATGTTTTCCAAGCCTAACGATTTGTAACCTAGTACCATTGCATAAACCGTTGGTTTGGTCAATATTACGAAGCAACATGACCGGAACACCTATTTTTAGTGTAAGTTTATGGTTGGGAATTCCAGATGCCTTAAAAGCATTCAATACATCCAGAGAGTAAACTGATTCCTCAAAACAATCTGTTGACTCTATCTCACATAAAGAATCTGAACTCAGATAAGTTTTCCCTTCATCTTTCATCAATCCTAACATGTAATCATTGATAGTATCGACTTCTTCATTTGTAGGGACCAAAATAGCTTTATCTTGAAAATATGATGGATCGTCAAGATGGTTTTCAAAAGACGGATAAATGATCGATAAAATTAAATGAATATGGTCACCTGTAGAGTGAACGATAACGTCTTCTGCAAATTCAACTTTAGCTTCACCATCATTAGGACCACCAATATTACATTAACCAATTTTAAGAATCCATTCAGCAAATGCCTTTGTGTCATCCGCACATGTCATTTCGTTTTGGACTTCACAATTGGTATCTGAGCCAAATCTTGTAGATCTAAGCGATTATTGCAAGAAATGATCAGAAATGATGAATTCCGAAAATCAATTTTGAAGCTCTGAAATTCACAAAAGAAGAAGAAGAAGAAGGTGAAAAAGGTTAGGGTGCCAAAGGTGAAAGATTCACATGTTCGTGAAAAAGTTGAGAAAATTGAAACCAAGCATGTTGATTCGTAAATTTGTTCTCAGAAGTTTGTTAAAGGTTGGAGAAATGAGAAAAGGTTCTATGGTTGGTTCAGTGAAATATTTGATAATTTTTGTGTTCCAACTAAGAAGCCAGTATCAAAACTTTTTCGATTTTCAGAAGTGGTTTCTCGTTCTGAACCGAATGTTTCTCCAAAGCGATGGGTGTGCAAAGGGTCATCTCCGGTTCTAATTCTCAAATGGGTCCGTAAAATTTAATGTTAAGAAGTGAAGTTTATTTTGAGGGGGAGCTTATGAACTATTTGAGGTGGTTTCTTAATTCAAAATAATGGAAGTATAATATCACAAGTTGTTGATGTTATCCTAAGAGATGCGTGGGAGACTGTTCGCAACGAAAGCATTTTTGGTCGCACATTGTGGTCTCGCAATTGGAACGATTCTCACAATCAGAACAAAGGTAATCGGAACGAATGTGATCGGAATGAAGGTGTTCGGAGAGAAAGCGTTCGGAACGAAAGCATTTTTGGTCACACCTATTGGTCTCGCAATTTTAGAAGAATATGGGTCTCACAATTGATTCCATCTCAGATGCGAATGGGATTTAGGAAGTTTGACCATCTCGCACATATGAGGTATTTTTCTGCGAGTGGCTGCGAGCGTCACGCCTAATCGGAGTTTGGTTTTCGGAATTTGGATTTTGGAATTTTGATTGTGGAGTTGGGATTTTGGAGTTTGACCATCTCGCACTTTGAAGATAATCTTTTTTCCTAACTCTGAAACTCTCATAAACCCTTTCTTACGTTCGTTTCTTAACTTTGTCTTGGACTAAAACACTTAAACCCTTCTAATTTTCGTTTCTATCTTTTTGTTTTGTCTGATTCTCAAAAACATGAAAATCACATAAATATGTTTTTGTTATTTCTTTCTTTTTGAAGCCTCAGAAAATCGAAAATCCAAAAAGTTCATTTGTTTTTGTTTTTGCATCAGAAAAACCCCAAAAAACCAAAAAGAAAGTGTTTTAGTTTGTGTTCTTGAAGAATATTGCTCGGAATCTTATGCTTAGTGGTTCATTTTAGTTATTTGACATGTGTTGTATTTAACCAATATATAACCTTAGTAGGTTATAACCCGTGTGTTACACGGTTGACAAATTTAAATAACATAGATTATAAAAAATGTAATTATTAATAATAAATTTACAAACAATTATTTTTAAACAATACTAGATGTTTTGTTCGTAAGTATATTAATGTGTGTTCATCTAATAAACAAAGGAAATTTTTAAAAAATCATTATTGTGTATACATCTAATTTACATGAATCATATATGCTATAGGATATAAACATACTAAATTTGCATAAAATGATCCATGTAACACTAAATTTAAAGTGAACTTATAGAAAAAAAAACCCACAAAACAGGTTTAAACACACACACACACATGTATTGAGAAAATTACATTGAAAGATGATTGATATTTGATTATAGCATTGTACTTTGAAAGTACATTTCTATAATTGGGATCTTGTGTAATAGAAACTTTTAAAAAGAAATTTGATGCTTGTTTTGTTTACAATCCAAACCAGCATAAAAATCAGATGATGGATTATGTATTGCAGCATTGTACTTTGATAGTTCATTGCTATAATTGGAATAATATTCATTTATTTTAATAAAAAAAAGCTAGAAAAAAACAAAGATAAACACACTCGTAAATAGATGTCTTTTTTTTGTTGAAGTTGTAACAATCACCTCCAAAGGTGAGTGTTTGGAAAACTATGAATAACAGGAAGACAGATAAAGTAAGGGTATGTGTGTAATTTTACTCAAACATAGAGACCAATCATATTTTAAATAGATATGCAAACACCCCATATAATTTCAAGATATTGCAACCCTAAGCGGCCAAAAGTTGGCTAAATTTATCATTGTCAATGAGATCAAAACCTAATCTCCTACACAACATCATGATGTTGAAACTATGTCAAATTAAATGGAACATTGGAATCCTAGAAAAGCTGTTAAAACATAATACAAAACAAAAAACCCAAAACAAAATTATAATGTGCATTTTTCTGTTGTGTTAGGCTGCATCAACCCATGATTGCAACACAGAAGGAGCTATTTTGAACTTCTAAACATTTTTATTTTATTATTTTTCTAATTAAAACTCGTGTACATGGTTAGAAACATCACCATATTTTATGCTAAGTGAAACCTTTTAAAATATCAAAATAGTTAATCTTGATTTACTCAAGAGATAATGGGTTAAAGATATCCACAAGTGCAACTTTCATTAACCTGTAACATTTTTTACCCATTAGTGGTTGGATCACCTTGTCTTTCATGCATCCCTGAAACCATATGCACAAAAATATTGATCAACACACTATTCCTCCAAGTCCAGAAGCTCTGGTGAAGCCAATATTTCGATCTCTGCTAGGATTATCTTAGTAAAATATCTTGAACCAGGACCTGCATAGAAACAATAGACCAAAAAAACACTATACTGAGTTTCAATTGAAACATTAAACAATAAGAAACACCACAAGCCATCTTGTATTGATTCATTTTTCATCTCTTAAGCCTTGCAAAAATGCCTCTTACCTTGGCGACTTGTAGATTTCTGGCCCTAATTATAACATACCTTAAAATCAAAGAAAACAAATTCAAGATAAAAAATTGAATATAATGGGGATGTCGTTACTGTGTGTTATCTATGTCTTCCAACCAAAAGTGAGGTCCGGGCATAGTTCCACCATAAGTAAACCTTACGTAAGTTATGGAATCGTCGGTTCATGCTTCAGCTTCATCATCTCCGTTTGGATCTGGAAAATTAAAATACAAAAAAATGTGAAAAAAATGATGAATATAGACCTAAAAATCAAACGTGGGAAATTAAAATTCAAGCATTGGGGAAATTGATGAACATTGATGACCATGGAAAGCGGCCAAAAAAAAAACATGGGCGACGGCACACCCAGAAAAGATAACAGAGAGCAAGAGAGATGGAATTGGAGTTAGGGTTATGAGAAGAAGCAAGGTGGAGAAGTCATACCTAGAGCCTACACCTCATTGAGGAATTTTGTCGAACAATTGGTGTGTTTGTCTATAAACAACGTTAACAAAGAAAATTTTAGTTGACGAATTAGTGAATAATGAAAGCCAATAAGAAAAATCATTATTCCTTACAAAGGAATATAGATAGAACCATAAACATTCAATTGAAAGAGATGAATGGGAAAAAAGATACACGAACAGATAAGCAGGCCGAGACCCAAAAATCAAAGGAAGAAATGACAGTGTCCATTATACAAAATAAAAAAGAAGACGTATGAAAAACAAAGTACCACTTATTTTCAATTACCTATTGAGGTTGTGGATAGATGATCGATTAGGATTTTGGAGAGCAGCAGCAGTCACAATAAAAAATCCTAGAGAGCACATCGTCTTATACATAGGAAGACGATAGAAGATCGCAGTCAAAATTGTGCTCTTGATTTTTTTGCTATAAGCTTGATTTACGAAAGATTTATTGTTGATTTTATGGGATAATTAATAATCAAAATAAAAATCGGACACAACGTTACATAGAGAGAACTTAGAGCGGGAAACCAAAACCGGGTTGAACAAAAAGATGACACGTGGCAGAAAGGTAGTCTAAAAGATGGACATGTGGCGTTTAAGGGAGGCTTTTATTAGGTATGAAGATGAAGATTGTTTAGCTTGTTAGTTAAGCTTCCCTAATCTCCTTTTTTGTATCAACATAGTTAGGTTGAGCAAAAACCAAACTCTCTTTGTGTGTTCCATTTTCCCAATCAATAATATACAAAAGGTTTGACTAGATTACTTGCAATTTATATGATTGATTCATGATTCTAATTATAATTCCACACACGTCATTTCGTTTTGGACTTCTCATAAAGACATAATGATAAAAGAATTTGTGGTATGGATATGATACCTTTGCTTATTCTGATAAATTTAGTCTGATTGTTACACGTGACATCATTTTTAGCATTTGAAGTAGAAGGCATACATATTTGTGCCTTCTTTTTGTATAAGTTGGTTTGCCACATTTTTTCTTTTCATTAGAGTTAGCGTTGGTACCAACTGACGTGTATTTATTATAAGAGGTTGCGGCATAATTAATATTCGAGTGTGTAGTATATGAATAAGGAAAGGTAAACGGAAAAAAGAAGTCAGAAAAATGTATAACTATATGTATTAATAAAATATATAATAACCTACATGAATGATGAAGCAACTCAATATTAATAGATGAACACTCAACTTGAACAATATTGCTACCTGAAGGTTCAACGAAATCTTCATTCAAGTCAAAAAGTGGAATGTCTTTTGTATTAAACTGTTTCCGTTTCCCTCTTGTGGAATGAATTATGTTGTGTTGAATTGTATCCCGGTTGTTGGAAACATCTAGAACATTAGATAACGTGGACGCTTGTATTTGTAATGTTTGTGAATGAGTTTGAAAGCTAGGATAAGGTATAATATTAGAGATAATGTAAATAAATTTATGATAAAATAAAGACACATATGTACTAATTAGTAATCTAATAATAGGAAAAATATGGACATGTTTATGATGCGTGTTAACAACATTGAAAGTTGTGGAATTTTGATTTTTATGTTGATTTGAAGTAGGGGAAGTATATGGTAGGTTTACAATTGCTCATTGCTTACTTTAACGGTTAATATATTGGGAAAATAAAATTGTGGTTATATGATTTAAAATGTGGAGATAAATATAATACTAAAGAAATTAAGAATAATATACCATGACCGATGATTTCTAAAAGGGGGCAACCTTGACGGAATAAATGTAGGTTCAACATTCAGGTGTATGATGTTATGAGACGAGGATTCTGAAGGTAATTCGGTAAAGTTTCGAGCAAATCAACAATTAGTGGGTATGAAGAAATTATTTTCTGAAATGAAAATTTGTATCACAAAGGAGCGAAATATATAAATAAAATATAAGAATTCAAAACAAAAGCAAATACAAAAAACAAAAATGCACTACAAAAGAGGCATAACATATAAAAAAATGTATATTTGTGGGAAATTCTTTGTATTGTTGGATATGATTGTGTTTTTAGAGCACTGGATGACGAGGATGCACACACTAAAGAAAAATAGTATATATCAAACATTAAATACGATATTAAAGGAAAAAATGACTTATACAAATTGAACATTATAGACATATATGTATTAAAAATTAATGATAGTAGTTAATATACTAGGAAATTAAAATTGATGTTATATGATTTAAGATGTGGAGGTAAATCTAATATAAAAGAAATTAAGAATAATTTACCTTGATTGATTATTTGTAAGAGTGGCGGCCTTGACGAAATAAATGTGGATTGCAGATTCGGGTTTATGAAGTTATGAGACGGGGATGCTGAAGGCGGTAAGGTTTTGAGTAACTCGACAATTAGATGGTATGAAGAAATTGTTTTCTGAAATTAAAATTTGTATCGTAAATGGTGGAAATATATTAAAAAAATTAAAATTACAATACATAAGCAAATATAAAAAACGAAAATGTAATTAAAAAAAAGAGAGGCATAATATATAAGAAAATGTACCTTTGTGGGATATTCTTTGAATTGCTGAATGTGATGGTGTTTTTAAAGCATTTGATGAAGAGGATGCATCCACTAAAGAACAATAGTATATATCAAACACTCAATACAAATTGAACATTATAGACATTTAATCACTAAAAATATAACTATAATACTTAAACATGAATTTTACCATTTGTGATGTCAGACAATTTTGTGATGTCAGACAGTGGTGTGGTTGGGGAAGAGTTTTTTGGTAAAACATTACTAACAAGACTTTTAGGTTTTTATTCTTTCTCGAAGCATATGAAACGTCACTCATTTCAATATGTTTGATTTGGTGTTATGTATATATATATATATATATATATATATATATATATATATATATATATATATATATATATATATTGTAACATTTCGTTTAAAATAAAATAAAATAAAATAGGTAAATAAATAAATAATAAGCCCTAAAACTCCAAGACGTATTTTATATTTTATTTTATTTTAGCCCTAAACCCATGTACACAGAAATTGGGGTCTAAATTGTAATATTAGGACTTGGAGTGGTTTTGATATGTTTTGGCCTAAAATCATAACCACCACCACCGTGAGGTGGTGGCTGCCGCCACGGACAGCCGCCGACCACCACTGCCTGAGGTGGCAATGGGTGGTGCCCGATTTGTTAAATATATATTTATTTAATTAACTAACCAGTTAATTTTAGGAGTTGGAAACCCTAATGTCAAGAAAGCCTAGTTTTTGGAGTTGGTCGGGACCCGCGTTAAAGCTGTTAATTAAACTTTAAATAATACTTAATAATACCCCTACAATTAACTTAATGGATTAAGTCCTTATGGGGGGTTAAGTGTGGAACACTAACCCTAGTTGTCATTTTATGTGAAAAACCCTAGAATCAGGGAGCTCTATTTGGACAATGATCGGGCACGTATTTGGGTTGTTGATTAGATTATTATTTCACACGAGAACGACTAAGTCAAACCTTAATAAGTCATACCCTTAAGTGATTAAGTCCTTAATGGGTTAAGTGTTCTTACTTAACCCTAATCGTCATTTCATGTGGGGTAGTCACTGTTGCAAGTGACTATAACCTGTGATCGGGTATTGACTCAAGTATCTTCCTGTAGGTGATTGGAAGTGAGTTGAAGCTGGTAGAGTTCTTCGTCGTTACAGTGGTTACCTACACGCACATCGAGTTGAGTTTCGCCTCACTGTACCTGTGAGTCGAAGGCACCAACGCCGACCCACTAGTTTTGGTTATCTGTTAGTGGAAGGATGCCCTAGGGACTGTATGTAGTCATGTAGGATAGACCGATGACTCTTGATCTAAGCTCTCTTTCATGTTCCTTGTTTGGTTATGGTTCTAGAGTATGATCACCTGTCTGGGTGACTATCTCACCTCTGAGTATATACTGTCATGCATTCCTTGGATTGTTGATATTGAGTATGCTGCTATGTTGTAGTGATCTATTAGATATGTGTTCTGGTATTGAGTATGCTGCTATGATGTAGTGATCTGTTAGATCTGTCTCCTGGTATTGAGTATGTTGCTTTGTGGTAACAACCTGTAGAACTGTATGTTATATGTTCTTGTTGGTTATCATCCATGGAGTGCCCTTAGGGACTGTCTGTGGTCATGTAGGATGGCCTGAGAACTCTTGGTCTAGGCTCTCTTGCATGTACCTTGTTTGGTTGTGGCTTTAGAATAGTATCATCTGTCCGGGTGGCTATCTCAGCTTTGGTTACTTAAGGTTACGTATTCTATGGAGGTTGGCTGGTAGCAGGATTATATGTTGCGAGAAGACTAGTAGGCAGTAGTGAGCTGTATGATTGATGTTTTCCTGTATTATGTGCTTACTTGATCATGATTGTTTATATGTCGACATATTGCGTTTGGTTTGGGTTTAGGCGATCCTGCTTTGTGCGGTAGGACAAGATACCCGGTGCGGGCCGGCTGTAAGCCGTAGGTATGAAGGCCCGGGAAGATCGGTAGGGTTGAGGCGGTAGGCCAACAAACCCTAGGTATTCCAGCCCGATGGCTTATTGGACCTGTTGTATTTTGGCATTCCAACCTAGGGTATTCCATCCCGAGGATGACTGGACCCGGAGGTTGACTGGGCCTGGGGTATTCCAACCCGATGGTTGACTGGACCCGACATGTTTGATTGTATATGTGATCTGTTTATATAGTGGTATTTTGGGGGAAACTCACTAAGCTTTATGCTTACCCACTTGTTTATGGTTTCAGGTATCATTAGTTATTGCTGGAGGCGAAGGCGGGACTGTACACACTCATCAGTAACAGTGAAGATTCTGCGTTTCTGCAATACTCTGATTTTTAATAAATGTAATTCAGAATAAATGGTTTTCTTAATTAATGGGTTGATAAATTGGAAAGTTTAACATTAATAAAAATGAAAAATTTTGGTTGTGAAAATGGGACGTTACATATATATATATATATATATATATATATATATATATATATATATATATATATATATATATATATATATATATATATATATATTGATGATTTAAAATTTTTAAATAAGGGAATTAAATATTAGAAGAGTTTAAATTAGGTAAAAAATAAATGTTGCATACAATTATGGAGGGAATAAATACAATGTATAAAAATAGATTTAAAATACATATACTAAGCTTTTATTCTGTTACCATATGCAAATGATAAATATTTATGAAAATAAAATTTAAATTTCATTTTGACGAATAAAAGAATGTGAAATAGCTGATGTAATAAAAATAAAGTGGTTTTGGAAATGAAATTTGTAAACTTACAATTTTTGAAGACATGTGATAAGATACGCGACAAAGACGTTGACACCATATATGCATCGATTTGTATGTGACAACGTGATACAAGTACCATGTTGCAATGATTAACAATTTATGTCCAAAATGATAAAAGAAAAATATTATAATTTAGTAATTCAAATGACTTAGCCGATAATACATTAAACATGCATAGATTTTAAGTCAACTTGTAGGCATACGACATATGGTATGCTTCATGTACAGAAAATAAATGTTATAAAATCAAATCATGAATGAAAGTAAAAGAAATAAAATATTCATTAACACAAAATAATTCAATAAGATGAAATTGTCATAAATAACACGAATAACATCGTGTTCAAACCAAATAACAACCAAACCAAATTTCAAAAACAAGTAAAAGACTTGACCAAAAAATCCGTAAACCAACAATTAAAAGTGCGACACACAAAAAGAAAACATCTGTAAATATCTTTAAGATGAAATGTAAAATGTTGATGGGTGGCTTTATATTACTCCAACTTTTCCATTTTTGGGATCTTCAAGGTATCAGGAACAACACCACCTTTCGAAAAAGACCACTCCAAAGAGTCAGTGGTGGCAACAATCTCAATAGGACGCTTCCTCGCACTGGATGATGGTATTAAAGCTTCAAGATCAACAACCTCAAGATTGTCATCATGGACCGAAACAATATTTTCCTGAACAGAACACATAAAAGGATAGAAGTCTGATCAAAATAAAATATAAAAAACATAGCAAATTTGTACAAATACATGAAAATCAGAAATTAAATTGAAATATATTTTTGATAGGAGTAATATGTTCAGAAGAATGTTCCATAGTACCTTGCAATTAAAAAAAAACTTGCAATGTTATTTCAATTTAATTCCTGATTTTCATGTATTTGTAGGTTCAATTTAAAAGTGCAATGCTATTTCATGCATTGACATATTCCAGCAAACGACAAAAACAACAACAAACCAATGGTTGAGAAAGTGGTAAGTTTCGTTACAAACATGACTTTTTTTTAATTTAATCATTCAATAATACGCGAATTGATAGCAATGTACTTTGAAAGTATATTGTTATAAGTTATAAAACTGTTTTTTTAATAAATGACAAACAGTATTTAGATATGGTTGATGTTTTTTCAAAAGTAATAAAAGTAAATAGAAATGTACTTTGAAAGTACATTGCTATAAGTTGTGAAGTTGTAAAGCTTTTTTCTTAAGTAATATAATTTATAGCAATGTACTTTCAAAGTACATTGTTATATAGTAACCTGTTGCTTTTTCAAAGTTAATAGAAATTGTCCCTATTAACATATTAAAAGTAAATAACAATGTATACTGATAGCATTTATAAAAATTTAATAACAACATATTTGAAGTTTTATGAAAGGGGTAAAATGGTCATTTAGTGAAAAAAACATATGTCATGAAATAGAAAGTGATATGACCATTTTACCCCGATTAGATACGAAACTACTAGTGATTGTTGTTATTAGAAAAAAAAATTGGAAAAAATGAAAGGGGTAAAATGGTAATTTATGTTCAATATATATTATGATTTACAACAGCAAAATTGAAGTTTTATTATTTACAATAATGTACTTTGAGAGTACATTGCTATAAGCTATAAAACAGTGTTTTCTTTTTAAATAAATGAAAGAAATATATATTAAAAAGAGGGTCATGGGGTTTGACTTTGGGAAAATTCGTAAAAGTCAAAAGTATGTTGTTGTAATTGGAGTTTTCGTTGACACTTAAAAAACCATAGTTATATGAGACAGTTCCCCACCTTATTTGGCTTGTTAATATGAGTACCATCATCATTGAGAATATGTTTTTCATGAGCTGGTGACCGTTTGAAAACCTCAGCAAGTACCCTTTCATCATTAGTCAACTTATGCACATTGTAAGCACGATAGTTGTTCTGCAGATTGAACATGGAGATTTGAACTTTGAAGACAAACTTCTTATTGAGATGGATTTTGAACTCACCAGGGATATTTTGACGTCCTTGATCCTAATTTACGTTACAAGGAAATATTGGAAAAGTTAAAAAAGGAAAATCATATATGTCAATTATTCAAATAATGGAGATATATTATCAAACCTTAGATATTTTTTCCATCAACCATTGTTTTTCGCGATGAATCAAATCTTTTATATGTCGTTCAAACAATACAAATGAAAAAGACCTACTTTCATCTTGCACACGAACTACGATCATGATCCTAAAAAATATAACATAATACTTATATTTACCTTGCTATACACAACGAAATATATGAAAAAGGTTAAATGCACGCATAGTTCAAGAGTAAAGAATATACTTCCCATATACATCTGAAACTCCTCCACAACCATCACAGTGAAAAGGTCCAACAACACTACCATCATCATTTTTAGTAACTTTTTAGGAACAATCACGACAATAACATGAATACCAGCCTTCATCCATATCAAAACTGATGATAGTAGCAATGATGGTTAAAGCAACTTCCTGTTTCATACATTGTTTGAAAGGAATCATATTAAAATCATATTTTATATGAACGAGCTATACATAATCAAAACAATAATAGATTGTAGAAAAAATTTAAAAATGTTATCTAAACTTCATTGAAATCGGGAATCTCATCAATGTTTTTTATTTGAAAACGGAGGTAATAATCTTCTGGATTGGCCACAACGGTATCCGGGTTGAGCAGTGATGTATGGCTAGAAGACCCAACATTCATATCCAAAGCATTAAGACTACATATACACGAAAAAAATAAGAGGTTAAAAAATAACAGTAATGATTTAGTAAGCATATTAAAACATAAAACATTAAAGGATTAATTATTAAAAGAAAGACATACCTTTATTTGAACTCTAAAATGTGAGGCATGTCGTCATTTATATGCAATCTAGACCCAAACAAATAGTTACCAACTTGAGGCTAACCTGGAAATAATAATTGAAATAATATTTTCAATAATTACTTTGAAGTTGAAACGATAATTTGTTGAAACGGATATATATATATATATATATATATATATATATATATATATATATATATTCAAAATCCTTACCACCCCAAGATTTGAGTTTGGTCAAACGTAGCAGGATGATAACCAAAGCATTTTCGTTTTGATGTTCCAAAATGTAAGCATTTTTGTTTTGATTTCTAAAATGTAAGTATTTAGATTCAGTGCAAAACTGTCCCACAAAGCAACTACAATTTTTCTACCACTAAAAATGCATGGTGGTTATTAATGAATGATAAATATAAAAGTGGTAAAGTTAATAATATATATACATTTGAATGCCTACCTCAGATCCTAAGCAACCAGATTAATTAACATTTTTTTCTCTTCCATTCTCAACAATGACTCGCATGGGATCCCTTGACATGACTTGACTAAGAAAATATATGTGACAAATGTAATCGATTAGTATATGATACAAATATGTGTTACATTAAAAAAATGTGTAACATCCATAAAAATCATGTCAATTTAAAACTTTTAAAAACATTTAAAAACCATTACTTATTACAAAAAGGTTTCCAAATTAGTTTCATATCAGAGTATCCCAGAAATCAAATCATAACATGTGAGGATGTGTATGGTCACACCTTCGCCTTCCCGTGGCCATCCGCCGTACCTGAAACAATAATCAATAAATGTAAGCTCGAATGCTTAGTGAGTTACCCCCAAAATACTCATACACACAACAATACACATATAATAACAAACAACATACTATGGGTCCAATCATCCATCGGGATGGAATACCCCAGGCCCCTCAACCATCGGGTTGGAATGCCCACATACTATACTATGGGTCCAGTCAACCATCGGGTTGGAATACCCCAGGCCCCTCAACCATCGGGTTGGAATGCCAACATATTGCGAGTTCAATCATCCTTGGGATAGAATACTCTCGGCCCACAACCATCGGGTTGGAATGCCCATATATTATGAGTCCAATCATCCTCGGTGTCACACCCCGATCCTTGTCGGAATCGATCGAGGCGTGATATATTGTTCAAAGTCTCATGACAACTATGTTATAATATGATTAGATTCAATTAAGTACTAAGTATGCAAACAAGATCCACAACATACAAATAAAAATCCAAATACGAACAACATTTATTACATCAAATTTAAATAGTCTTGTGGATTTCTAAGGCACAACCTATTTTTCATCAACTTCATTCTTCAAATCTGCATCATGGGTAAAAACAGGTCAACTACGAGAGTTGGTGAGTAATCTAATCTTAGTAGAGAAAATTATGAAGTTGAAACCTTTATAATTGGAAATTTGTTTTCTTTTGAAGTCGGCAAACAATTGTATTTGAGATAACGGTTTATAAATCAAAAATTGATTAACAAATGATAACAACAACAATAAGTCCTCACCCTATATATACATATGTGTATATATATATATATATATATATATATATATATTTATATATATAAATATATATAGGATGGAGCATCTAATCATCATACACACTCAACCACGTGCGATCAATCACCTTAGCGTCCCAAGGCGGGGTGGTCAACCCAATAGCGCTATTATTGTCCATAACGTACCTCAACAATATGGGCATAGTCATGGAGATTAGACTAAAAATGATAATGCACTACAAGTACATGTAGCGTAAACGAACAATAGTTATACAATTAATGACTCACGTATAAATGTCCCAACAATGTCTCAATTGTGATAAAACAATAAAATGAAGTTGGAACATATTAGAACCACATGATACACCCCAAAAGTATTGAAAATTATAAAATATGGGGTAGATTACTCACATTAGTCCCAAAACGAAATGCGTGTGTCGTACGATAGACGGTTCGGGTCAAAATGGCGTAGAACCTAATATAATTAATAGTTTTGGTTTAGGAACTCCTAAACGAGAATAGAGTACTAATACAAATAATTAGACACATATTCTTATATTAGATGAATTAACAATAATTCATTTTGATTATAATATTAAGGTATTCATTTGTTAAATGAATTTTAAATTGAATTAATAACTTTGCATAAAAAATTTATATTTTCAATTTAGCCCAGATTTTAATAATTTCTTATTAAAATAATAATTTGCCCAATTATAATTATTTACAGATTTTAACAATTATTTATATGAAATAATCATTAAAATGCATTTTTACATGTTTAAATACTTAGGAAAATGGTTTTAAATAGTACACAGTATTGAAAAATTATGAAATTATTAGGAAATCATTATTGCATACAATATGAATTACTGTAAAATTTGTATATTTTTCTGAACTGTTTTAGTATTTATTTAATATTTTAATGATTAAACAACACAAAATTCGGGAAAAATAGTAAATGATTCTAAAAAAATCTGTAAAATTAACCATAGTTTTATAACATGATGTAGAGCTCAGTGTATAAGTTTCAGATATTTGTGACTATGGGAAGTATTTTTTATATATTTCATTATTAATTAATCAATAAAATCATAAATAATAGTAAAAAGTAATATAAATGCATGAAACTTCATATATCACGTTTAATCGGTATACAGGTCATCCCAGAATTTTCTTAGAATTTATTGAATGCAAAAAGTATTTTATGTGAATTATTTCCCTACTTTATTGCAATAATTATAGTAATTCAATAAAAATAAATTATTTTCTGAAAATTTCCAGAACTTCTTATTTTATTGATGGGATTCTGAGAAAAATCAGGTTTATGCATAAAATGAGTTTTAGATATTTTGGTGGATTTAATTTGTTTCTTGTATGAATATGAAACTTTTAACAACATACCTTGATGAATGCTTCAAGAGGGATGAAGATTTGAGTATAATAGATTGTTCTTGGATGGAATATGAGTATTATTGGAGGAAATTTCGAGATTGAGAGTGAGAGAAAGAATAGAGAAGGTTTAAGTGGTGAAGAGAATAATGTGTTGGGAGAAAAAAGAAAAGAAAGTGGATGAGAGGTGTGAGTGGGAGACCATGGGAATAATCTTTTTGCTTTTGGTGGTCTTCATAATTTCCCACTAACACAAGCATCTTTTACATAATTAATATAAGAGTTTTATAAAATTTAATGTAAAGTTTATAAAAATAGAGTTTTATAAAATTTAATGTAAAGTTTATAAAAATGGAGTTTTATAAAGGATGAGTTATTATTTGATTATAACAATCTACTTTGATTTGAAGTTTAATTATAGCATTCAAGTTTGATTCTTTTAAATTTAATTAGAGCATTATACTTTGATTTGATTTTAATATGGTATCATAATTTAATTTGATTATAGTTATAATGTTGTACTATACTATGTTGCTATTAACGTCAATTTATATCGTAGTGTATGAGTTTCGATCCTATTAGCGTCAAGTAATCTTGAGTAGGGTTTGAATGAGATTGCGAGAGGTTTCGTTTGTGATCTTATTGAGTGTCCGGCTTCACAACGCAAGGTCCATAGACCCCGTTAAGCCATGATTTAATGTCCTACACAATCCCGATGATTGTGCAATAGTGTTTTATCGCTTTGGTTCATTGTTTAGCACTGTTAAGGCTAAGGAAAATCAAACACATGAACTTTCCAAATGATGTTTTCTCATTAAAATAGCGAATTATACAGTGATTACATAACGTAAACCCTATCATACAAGGGTTAATGGAGTTGACCGGTTTGACTAGTTGACTTTGTTTGACTTTGACTTGACCGAAATTTGATGGTTGTCACATCATCCCCCCGTTAGAGGGAATTTCGTCCCGAAATTTGCATTTTGATTGGGACTTCAAGAGTTTGGAAAAAGATGTGGAAAACTTTTCGTAGTACAAGAAATTGATTATGGTGAGGAACAACCCTCCTGATGTCACATGATGACCTTGGAAATTTCTTATTGTAACTTGAACTGAGTCAATTTAAAAGGAGTTTATTGTTTTGGGATGATAGAGTATTCTATGTGTGCTTTTATACTCCCTGTTTTATCCTTGGTATTACCACTATGAATATTTTATAACGTAGTTAGCGAGTTCCATCATTACGAATGTTTCAACAAATTTTGACGAAATTTGCATTATAAGTCCTACAAGTTCTTTTATAGTCGATTGACGTAAACTAGTCGTATATCATTAAGATTGCAAGGGCATTTTGGATGGGTGACCCCGCCTTAAGCCCACAACCAAACAAGGAACAGGGAATGAGGCGGAATCACACATTCTAAGTCCATAGAATCTTAATGATATATGACCATAATGTTTACACTAGCCCTCATAGATTCCAGGGGCGTAGTATTATTGGGCTAGAAGTAGGAATTGTAGTTCAAAATAAAATAGTTATAGGCCTGCTATCTTCAAACTTGGGCTTTGGCCCCTCCCGATTCCTAATCAGAATGGTCCAATACTCCCAATTCTCCAAGCGACCAAGCGGTATCAAGAAATCAAAATCGATTCATCCCCATTTTCCCAATTCGCTGCCTATCTCGCCTGTTGTTCGTTTGTCACTGTCTCGCCAAGTCAGTCGCCTGGTCTCACTCTCGCCAATCGCCATCGCCAAGTGCCCAAGTCCCCATTCTCACTTCACAGATATCAGGTATGTAATCCCGAGACCCAAATCCTGTTCAGATGTTCTTTCTTTTCTGATTGTAAGATTGTTGATGGTTGGTGTTGGCGTATTGCACTGCTGCTGCTGTTTTCTGTCAATATGTTGCCTATTTATGCGTTACTACTGTCTTACTGAGTTTCCTTTTAATTTGGCTGTCATTTGCGATTTGGCGATTTGCCAGTTTGATTTATAAGTTATGAACTTATAGATTTGGTTATTGATTTGGTTATGCTTAACAGCTTGTCAGCTTCAAACAAAACTGAAAAGTGACAACAAAGATTGATTTGGTTATTGTTAAATGAGTTATTGGTTATTGTTCTAATTTTGAATTTGATTTTGTTTTGATTGGATCAATTGTTCCTTCATTTTGATTTTTTCTAGATATAATCATGGGAAAGATGAAAACATTGAAAGAGAAATTGTTGTCTGCTTACTAATATATCATTCATAATCTGTTTTTAAAGACATTAAAGGCTGTCGGGCTGAGTTGTAATTCTTTTTCTAGGTGTTTTTGATGTTTATTTGTTGAAAACAATCTGTTTTTTTTATGTTAATTTCAGTTTATAATATTTTCTCCCCCCCCCCCCCCCCGAGTTAATTGTTCAAGCTCCGCCACTGATAGATTTACTAGTAAAAACTCTGAGTTTTTTTTTACATAGATGATAAGACTTATTTGGGTTTTGCCGTGTTCTCAAGATTCATGGTTTATATACTTGAATCGATGCTAGTTTTAGTAATAAAAAGAAATTTAGAATTTAAACGCCGAGGTTAGAAGCTTGTACTGATATTTAAGGGGTTAAAAAATAAAGTTTTATTAGTTACCTATAGCGACACACAAGTCATAATTTGCATGTGTGAAGACTTGGAGTACTTTCTAATTGGTTCGTGTGTGAAGACTTGGAGTACTTTCTAACTGGTTCATGTGTGAAGACTTGGAGTACTTTCTAATGAAAAGTGTGCTACTGGGGAAATTTGAAACTGGTACGTAGCTTCAAAGTCAAGAATGTGCAGTAGGCATGTGATGTATTAAATGCATGAGGCACATAAGTCATAATTTGCGGCAACATATACGCATATGTGTGTGAATTGAAGAAGAAGGTTACAGCTCAAAGACCATATATATTCATTTCCTCTTTATTTGTTATTAATTACTTCTCCCACTTCACTTATATAAATCATCACATTCTTACCGCAACTTTTAACTTCTCCCTCACAAATGGATCCACCTGCAGATCATCAAAACCCCATAGATGACCTCGATTGGTTTCAGTACTTTGATCATCAAGATCTTTTCAGGTATATATAAATGTCACTCATTACCCCATCTTTCGCACAGAAAAGTGATTTTGTCTATATTGATCAAAACATGGTTTGGATTTGTAGTGATCAAAAAGAGTCTTTCATCGTGTTGGATTTGATTATCTTGAGTTTTTTTTTTTTTTTTTTTTTGGATTTTTGCAGTGGTGACATGCTCGACCATCATGATTACGAGTTGTCGGAAAAATTGCATGAAGTGCTCGATCAGAACGTTTCCACAGTACTTAACAAAGATCAAAACATCATTTCTAGAAATGAGTTTCACGATTTGGATCCCCTTAAAGACATAAGCTTATGGGATTGTTGGGAGGATGGTAATTTACCATTGGTTAGTTTCAGTGAAGACTGTAAATCCGGTGGTGAGGCTACAGGTAGTTCTAGTGCTGCCACCACTGATCACGGTGGCCGGAAGGTGGCAAATAGATTGAGACCATTGGAGTTTGAAGAGATAGCGAAGTACTTTGAGATGCCGATAATCATGGCAGCAAAGGAACTAGGGATAGGGTTAACATTGTTGAAGAAAAGATGCAGAGAGCTAAACATAACCAGATGGCCTCATAGAAAACTTAAGAGCCTTCAATCCCTCATTCAAAATGCCAAGGTAAACTACGATAATAACCTTCTATACATTACTCACGCATGTATGCATGCACTTGGTAACCAAAGTAGTTTTGGTATTTTCTAAAATTTTAATTATTAGTTTCTTTATAACATAAACATGGGCCCTAGGCATATGCCACATCGAATCAATTGTTTTACTACGATTTCTGATTTATATTTACATAAACTTAACTCATTGTAAATTTTATGAACTCACACGAAAAATATATTGCATCTACCTAAAAAAACTAGGAGTTGGGATTAAAGGAGGAGGTAGAGACGTTAGCAGGGCACAAGAAGATGATGGAGAAATTGCCAGGTATGGAATTAACAGAAAGAACAAAGAAGCTTAGGCAAGCTTGCTTCAAAGCTATTTATAAGAAGAGAGGACTTAACAATCCTTAATCCTTACCTTTTCTTTTAGCCATTTTGTTATAATTAGTGGATTTTAATCTACATTGTATGTGTTTTTCTCTTGATACATTGATACCCTTTTTAGTTTCATTGTGTTTGTCTATTGATTTTTAATGCAGAAAATTTTGTATAATTTGGGTATTATAGTTTGTATTATGTATTTAGCTATATTCTAGATTGCCGACACGACTATGCTGACGACTCTATACCAGAGGTCTATATAAATAGACTTATGAATTTAGTAGGAATAACTTGATTATAATCTTGTGATTTGTTCCATGTCTGATCCACTCCTAAGATTCACTCGACATGCCCCCAGTTATGTGTAATTAAAATTTTATTAGACTGTTGATCCTAATGAGTCTACCCTAAGTCCACAACCAAACAAGGAACATGTCAACTATGAGAAACACGCATATGGACTTGTGAGTTATTTGTAAATTGATTAGGGAAATAAAGTTTTTTTTTTTTTTTTTTTAGACATTGTTGGGTAAAATAATTGTAAAACACTTGTTGGGCCATGGTTAGGAGTGTTGGGTACCTTTTGGGCTTTCTATGGTTACTAAATGTGAAACATGTAGCACTTGCGTGGGCCCCCACAAAACTAAGTTTTCACATTTCTTTCCCACTTCTAGGCCCATTAGGGAACTTAATAGTCCAATGAGTTGGCCATTTTGGAGTGTATCCTTTCGGATACGTTTGATAAGGTCGGGTATTTTGATGGCTCAAAAGTAATGTGAATGACGCGCTTTGGCCTATAGGTTTGGGAACTCTCGCCTTTGGTCCCCAGATAAGCAAACTGGTCCCTCGGTTGATTGGGATGTATACGAATGCTTACCTAGTCAGGACTTTCGGGCTACCGGCACCTCCCCCTTCCAGTTACTACGCGTCCATTACTATGATCCTACCCAACTAGAGTGGATGACTTTGAATTTCCTATGAGCTCTAAGGAATACATATATGTATATACATTTTGTTAAACAACTTGAGTATGTGTGTGATTTTCAGAGAAAGTGGAGAATATTCACAAGTGTATGCACACATATAAGTGTCAGGAGTAATACGTATGCACATAAGGGAGCAATTAACACATAAAGGTATTCCTAGGATTTTCTAAGTGCGAATTGCATGCAGTTGTGTGTGCATTTTATAAACTAGCATACGAGAGGACCCTAGAGGCTATAGACTAGGTCAAGGCAATTAACCTAATTCCCTATAGTCAAGGGCTCTGATACCAATCTGTCACACCCCGATCCTTGTCGGAATCGATCGAGGCGTGATATATTGTTCAAAGTCTCATGACAACTATGTTATAATATGATTAGATTCAATTAAGTATTAAGTATGCAAACAAGATCCACAACATACAAATACAAATCCAAATACGAACAACATTTATTACATCAAATTTAAATAATCTTGTGGATTTCTAAGGCACAACCTATTTTTCATCAACTTCATTCTTCAAATCTGCATCATGGGTAAAAACAGGTCAACTACGAGAGTTGGTGAGTAATCTAATCTTAGTAGAGAAAATTATGAAGTTGAAACCTTTATAATTGGAAATTTGTTTTCTTTTGAAGTCGGCAAACAATTGTATTTGAGATAACGGTTTATAAATCAAAAATTGATTAACAAATGATAACAACAACAATAAGTCCTCACCCTATATATACATATGTATATATATATATATATTTATATATATAAATATATATAGGATGGAGCATCTAATCATCATACACACTCAACCACGTGCGATCAATCACCTTAGCATCCCAAGGCGGGGTGGTCAACCCAATAGCGCTATTATTGTCCATAACGTACCTCAAGAATACGGGCATAGTCATGGAGATTAGACTAAAAATGATAATGCACTACAAGTACATGTAGCGTAAACGAACAATAGTTATACAATTAATGACTCACGTATAAATGTCCCAACAATGTCTCAATTGTGATAAAACAATAAAATGAAGTTGGAACATATTAGAACCACATGATACACCCCAAAAGTATTGAAAATTATAAAATATGGGGTAGATTACTCACATTAGTCCCAAAACGAAATGCGTGTGTCGTACGATAGACGGTTCGGGTCAAAATGGCGTAGAACCTAATATAATTAATAGTTTTGGTTTAGGAACTGCTAAACGAGAATAGAGTACTAATACAAATAATTAGACACATATTCTTATATTAGATGAATTAACAATAATTCATTTTGATTATAATATTAAGGTATTCATTTGTTAAATGAATTTTAAATTGAATTAATTACTTTGCATAATTAATTTATATTTTCAATTTAGCCCAGATTTTAATAATTTCTTATTAAAATAATAATTTGCCCAATTATAATTATTTACAGATTTTAACAATTATTTATATGAAATAATCATTAAAATGCATTTTTACATGTTTAAATACTTAGGAAAATGGTTTTAAATAGTACACAGTATTGAAAAATTATGAAATTATTAGGAAATCATTATTGCATACAATATGAATTACTGTAAAATTTGTATATTTTTCTGAACTGTTTTAGTATTTATTTAATATTTTAATGATTAAACAACACAAAATTCGGGAAAAATAGTAAATGATTCTAAAAAAATCTGTAAAATTAACCATAGTTTTATAACATGATGTAGAGCTCAGTGTATAAGTTTCAGATATTTGTGACTATGGGAAGTATTTTTTATATATTTCATTATTAATTAATCAATAAAATCATAAATAATAGTAAAAAGTAATATAAATGCATGAAACTTCATATATCACGTTTAATCGGTATACAGGTCATCCCAGAATTTTCTCAGAATTTATTGAATGCAAAAAGTATTTTATGTGAATTATTGCCCTACTTTATTGCAATAATTATAGTAATTCAATAAAAATAAATTATTTTCTGAAAATTTCCAGAACTTCTTATTTTATTGATGGGATTCTGAGAAAAATCAGGTTTATGCATAAAATGAGTTTTAGATATTTTGGTGGATTTAATTTGTTTCTTGTATGAATATGAAACTTTTAACAACATACCTTGATGAATGCTTCAAGAGGGATGAAGATTTGAGTATAATAGATTGTTCTTGGATGGAATATGAGTATTATTGGAGGAAATTTCGAGATTGAGAGTGAGAGAAAGAATAGAGAAGGTTTAAGTGGTGAAGAGAATAATGTGTTGGGAGAAAAAGGAAAAGAAAGTGGATGGGAGGTGTGAGTGGGAGACCATGGGAATAATCTTTTTGCTTTTGGTGGTCTTCATAATTTCCCACTAACACAAGCATATTTTACATAATTAATATAATAGTTTTATAAAATTTAATGTAAAGTTTATAAAAATAGAGTTTTATAAAATTTAATGTAAAGTTTATAAAAATGGAGTTTTATAAAGGATGAGTTATTATTTGATTATAACAATCTACTTTGATTTGAAGTTTAATTATAGCATTCAAGTTTGATTCTTTTAAATTTAATTAGAGCATTATACTTTGATTTGATTTTAATATGGTATCATAATTTAATTTGATTATAGTTATAACGTTGTACT
The DNA here is from genome assembly GCF_052849685.1 of Lactuca virosa. Taxonomy (NCBI): domain Eukaryota; kingdom Viridiplantae; phylum Streptophyta; class Magnoliopsida; order Asterales; family Asteraceae; genus Lactuca; species Lactuca virosa. The sequence goes on from NC_136430.1 coordinate 433,404,098, forward strand.
ATACTATGTTGTTATTAACGTCAATTTATATCGTAGTGTATGAGTTTCGATCCTATTAGCGTCAAGTAATCTTGAGTAGGGTTTGAATGAGATTGCGAGAGGTTTCGTTTGTGATCTTTTTGAGTGTCCGGCTTCGCAACGCAAGGTCCATAGACCCCGTTAAGCCATGATTTAGTGTCCTACACAATCCCGATGATTGTGCAATAGTGTTTTATCGCTTTGGTTCATTGTTTAGCACTGTTAAGGCTAAGGAAAATCAAACACATGAACTTTCCAAATGATGTTTTCTCATTAAAATAGCGAATTATACAGTGATTACATAACGTAAACCCTATCATACAAGGGTTAATGGAGTTGACCGGTTTGACTAGTTGACTTTGTTTGACTTTGAATTGACCGAAATTTGATGGTTGTCACACTCGGGATGGAATACTCTCGGCTCACAACCATCAGGTTGGAATGCCCACAACCAATCAAACATGTGCACCTATATCAGATAATCATATAACAGTCTATAGTAGGGATGAGCATACGGACCGGAGAACCGGTCGAAACCGGTACCGGCACCGGAACTGGAACCCGATGGAACCGGTCGGGCCGGGACTGGGACGTTATTTTTGTGGATTTTTGGAACCGGGAACCGGTAGGAACCGGAACCGATATAACCGGAACCGGTAGAACCGACATAAACCGGTAGAACCGGCAAAAACCGGAACCGTATGATGCTATTTTTCGAGGACCGGTTCCAACATTTGAAGACACGACAAGAACCGGTAGAACCGGCGGTCCAGTTCGGCTCCTATTTTCCATCAAGTTCAGTTCCCGGGCCGGTTCCGGTTCGGGCCGGTTCCAGTCGCGTCGGTTCCTTTGCTCATCCCTAGTCTATAGAGACAACATACTAGGGTCCAATCATCCTCATGATGGAATACCCTCAACTAATAACCAATCAAGTGCACATATAACAGGTAATCACCTAACAATAAACCGACAGTCAGACCGAACTAGATGTCACTAGGAAAAGTAACATCCTATCTAACAGGATACCGATCTAACAGATCATAACTGCATATAACATCCTATCTACCAGGATACTGATCTAACATATCACGAAAATAACAAATCTGGATAACAATCAAAAGGGCCAGCCTTGGTGCCTTAGACCCCTGAGTATAGTGAGGATAACTCACCTCGAACGGTAGATAAATCCCACAATTGCTGCAGCTGCTACGAACCGACTTTCACGAACTAAACCAAACAACCAAACCATTTTTTAATAATTACCCATGACAAAACCACCCAACACTAATCCCATAAATGGTCCAACTAACCAAGTCCACAATTGGCCTAAGCCCATTGGGCCCAAACCACTAAGGCCCAATTCATCATCCAAGTCCCATTAGGGAAAGCCCAGCAAGGCAAGCCCAATCAGAAGTCCATTACTCTAAAATCCTCAGTCCACTATGAGCCCAAACCAAAGGATAAGTCCAATACCAAGCTAGCCAACAATCAACGAGTCCAAAACTTGCACAGGTGATACTCACGTCGTGAGCACATTAGGCTCACGTCGTGAGGTCGTGACTTGGCCCAGAAACTTCCTCGAATACGTGCTCACGTCGTGAGGCTTCATTCCTCACGTCGTGAGTCCAGATCTGACCAAAAATGAGCATCAAGCTCCTAATCCATTAAGCCTTAACATGGGACAATCTAGAGGGTCTTCCTTGACCCCAAGGACCATAAAAATCGAAGCTTTTTAGTCCCATACGTCCAATACATGACTTAAACACTAATTATGTAAAAAGATGAGTATAAACATCAAGATTCAAACTTGAAGCCCATAACTTGCACCAAAATCCAAAGCTGAGGGTCCTAGCATAGAAAATGACTCAATGGTCCATAAAGTTGCTAACTTTATGAACCTCATGCATGATACTCCAAGATCCCATGCAAAGAAGGTATCCATAACTTAGATCTAGCAAGATTATAAGAGAAAGGTGGTATCTTTGAGACTTACAGAGGCTTATGAGCTCAGAAATGCCACTATGAGGAGCTTATCTCGCAAAGGAACCACCAAAAAAGCTTCTTCTTCTTCAAGGGAATCAACCACTATAACACACCAATACTACCAACAATGGCTCAAGGGCTTAAAAAGGCTGAATCTAGGGTTTTTCGGTGACTTGGGAGTGAAAGAGGCGGAGGAGAAGCAACCCTAATCACCCCATACCTTTAAATACCCGAAAATTAGGGTTTTAGTGCATCAGGTGTGTCTCACATCGTGAGCACTTCATGCTCACGTCGTGAGCCCTAAATGAGCTTGGTCAACAAGTCAACGATCATTCACCCAAACCACTCCAACTTCAAACGACCATAACTTCTTCGTTTCAACTCCGTTTTTGACGTTCTTTATATCCACGGAAAGGTGGAGAGAAGCTCTACACATCTATCAAATTATTCTCACCTCAAAACCTTCCGAATGAAAATCCAAAATTCATAAAGAGCTCGAAATGCAACTTTACCGATTTACCCCTTGGCTCCAAGACACAACCAAACTCCTGGATCACCTCAATTACATTATCCGCACCTAAATGGGTCTAGATCTCCCTTTTCCAAAGGCCCTAAACCTTATGATAACCCATCTTCGGGCCAAAATCCCAAATTAGGAAAACGATTCGGAACAGGGCGTTACAAAATGAGGTATAAAAATATGGATAACTAATAAGAGAACAACATACTAAATGCAACGCGAGTGTCAAAATTATTGGCTAGCAAATCCGGGAAACTGACAGAGTGATAAGGATCTACCATATCAACAAACTCAGTGGATACATGAACTGATGTGGTTTTGTAGAAATCGATCTGATGTTTATGAGGAACAAGCATGTAATCGCCTTCATTTTTAGCCATAGCAAAGTTACTGATCTCCTTGACAACTCCTTTATCAAATAGGGCTTTAAATACATTAATAATATTTTTTTACTGTTACCTATATTTTAGTGCCCTGTATGTAACAATGAAAGTTCAGTAAGTGTAAACAAAAAAACAAATTATATAGTAAAATGCATAATTCATACCTACTGGTCAATTAAAATCATGTCTAGGCTCCCGAACATTTTAGGGTTGGTTTTATAGTTTGCTTTAAACCAAGACGACCTTAAAACGTATGTTCCAAGATTCCTTGGATGCATCGATGTCAGCAAGCTTATCAAAGACGAGTTGACCTGCACTGTTGTTTGCCACAAAATTCTATTCTCTGAAATCAAAGAAGAACTAGTTAGAAAGAATTATGATATGGCATGAAAAATTGTATACCCTATATTTATAGGGAAGTATAAGATTGGTTAATGTTGATATTGCATAAAAATTTTGAAAATGTAATATCATTTCCATACTTAAAATATGTCTTAAGTATGGTATGATATCAAAAATAAAATCTTCATTAAATGTAAAATATAATAACAAAAATAGCTAAAATCATGCCTAATTTAAATATATAATTATCATATTTTGCATTAAAATAAATCATACTAAAAATAAACTAAAAATACAAGAATTGATAGCTATTGAGATGTATAATCTTTATGTTGATGAGAAGATATTTGATTGCACACATATTAGTTGTGGTGGATATCAAAATAATGTTTTAGAAGAAGATAATGATTTGTTAAAGCAATTTTCCATTATCAAAGAACATTTACTTCTGAAAAGGGGACAATAGAATTTAGATAAATAAAGAAAAGAAAAAGAAAATGATATGAGAAAAGATGAAGATGTTCTTGATGTTCTTTGTGTTCTTGATAAAGTTCATGATGTTCTTCACATGTTCGTGAAAAAGTTAAGAAAATTGAAACCAAGCCTGTTGATTCGCAAATTCATTCTCAGAAGTTTGTTAAAGGTTAGAGAAATGAGAAAAAGTTCTATGTGTGGTTCAATTAAATATATGTTAATTTTTTGTGTTCCAACTAAGAAGCCAATATCAATTTTTTCTCAATTTTTAGAAGTGATTTCTTGTTCTAAACCGAATGTTTCTCCAAAGCAATGGGTGTGCAAAGGGTCATCAATGGGTCCCTACAATTTCATGTTAAGAAGTGAAGGTTATTTTGAGGGGAAGCTTATGAACTATTAGGTTATAACACGTGTACTACACGGTTGCCAAATTTAAAATCATATATAATTATGAAAAACATAGTATTTAATCATAAATTTGAAAACACTTTAAATAGTAAAAATAATATATAGTTACAGAAATGATCAATGTCCAATATTTTAATCCCAAATATAAGAGTTTTCAAAAATACAATCTTTATATATATTAAAAGAGAAACCTTATGACATCATCTTCAACAATCAAGACCATTCATTGTGTTTTCTTGATTAATTTCAACATTTTGATCATTTTGATGATGTCATCCTAAAATTAAATTAAACTAAATTACTATTGACTAAATTTGAAAGTTTGACTAATTGATTTAATGTTAATATCATTTATAAAGGGAATGTATTCAACTCATTTAAACCTTATCATAATTTTTGAAAGTAAATTTCGTTCATTCCTAATTAAAATCACGTTCATAACTATCACATTTCGTATATATTCACTGTTTTGAAAACCGGACCGGACCGGCGGTTCAACCGGGAACCGGCCAGGTTACCGGTTTTATAGACACCGAAAACCGCTCGTAGTCCAAACCGTTTAAAACCGGCGGTTTTCAGTGAACCGCGGTCAAACCGTTCCGGTTTAACCGGACAGAAAACCGGTTTTATAATTTTTAACTTCGGGCCAGCCCATTGAAAGGCAACCCAAACGATTAGATAATGCTCATATGTTTGACATATCATTATATAGAGTATTAAGGTGGCTAAAGCTTCTTGTCCCAGCCGATGTGGGATTCCTCCAAGCTTAGACTTGAAAGGATATGAGCATTACCCTCCCTTTTGTAGAAGATGAAATCGATATAAGTTTTATCAAGCCAACGATGTGGGACAGTAAGAATTGCTGGCAAAATAATATAATACTTGTCAAAGACAAGTTTCGAACTTTGAATAATGGAAATAAAATGCTAAGCAACTTAACATCTTTACATGAAGCTACTTGAGATACATGACACATAAATTTATTTATAATACTTCATATAAGAATCAACAATATATCCACATGTTTACACTATTAGTTCTTTTTTATCTTTTATATATATATATATATATATATATATATATATATATATATATATATAGCTGGTTTTACCGGTTTTTAGAGCCGGTTCTACCGGTCGAGCCAGTTGAACCATAGAACCGGTAAGACGGCCGGTTCGGAGTCCGGTCTGGTTTTCAAAACATTGTATATATTCTTTCAATCCAAATCTATTATATGAAACGTATCTACAAGATTACGGGATATCGTTGCTCAATTTAAAAAAAATCAAAGAATTCGAAATTTGATATCCTTTCCATAATCATTGTTGAAAGTTATGTATAAATCATGTGCTACTGTTCGTATATTATGTTTTCTTCAGACCCTTTGCAGCATCACATTCGAACAGCATCACCCTTTGCAACATCACGTTCATCATCTAGGTTCCTTCTTTAATATGATGTTCTTAATTTTTATTAATTGTATTTGATTTTTTGATTCTCATTAGTGTTGTATTTGACTGTGATCTTTGAATGCATGAATAATCTTGATTATAAATGTTACTATTAGTTTTTCAATCTTTTATTTTGTCTTTTTAGCCCTGCATTTGATGTTGCACTCTACATGTTTGATAAAATGCCCATGAGAAAAGCATAGTGACTTTTGATTAACTGTATGTATGTATGTGTGTCTTACGTAATTAAATTTTTCTGAGATTGTTTGGATTGCACGGTAGTTGATGATTAAAAACTACCATTTACCCTTCAGTGTTTTTAATTATCAATATTACATTGCTATTAATTTGACATATTTGCCCATAATTCTTGGTTTTTAACAGATTTAGTTAATAGCAATGTACTTTGACTTTAATCTATAATGTTTTGAATTGCAATTTCTAAATTTCTTTTGAGTTGTTGTAACTGTGTTAAGTGGATACAAAGTGCATTGTAATTTCTATTTTGTTTTTAACATATTTAGTTACTAGCAATGTGCGTATGTGTTTTTTTATTTAAAAAGCCAAAGCTTTTATTTCAACATTTTTCCCTAATTTGTCCATGTCCTTGAAAGGTCATATCTCGGTCATAGGAAACCCTTTTTGGTCGAAATCAGTGAACAAAGTTTCGTATTTAAGACAGTTAATCTTGAAAATAGCATAGTTATGAAAAATTATAAAGTAAGATAAAAAAAATTATAAGATATTAGGAGATTTGTAAAATGTACAATTAGTAAAAGTGTTACGGTTATTAGAAAAAAATAAAATAAAACCGTTAACATTAGTAAAAATATAATATATAAACTAAATTATCACAATAGTAATAAAATGTCATTATTTGATGTTTCATATAATTGAAAAATATATACCAAATTACATGATATACCAATATTATTCAAATTTGCGCCAAGTCTAATGCAAAGTTCTTACGAACACCAAATAAATAAAAACAAACATAAACGTTAGCACTTATATTCATAATCAATTTAAAGTAAACCAATCATGATTTAGAAAAGAATTTCCGTTGATGATATACTAAAATCAAAATTCATATAATATTTAACATTCCATAAATTATACTCTATGACTTTATTTGAATAAATGAAATATTTCTTAATATTTAATGCAGTGAAAAAACGGTATATTGGTTGTCAATATATGTTTAAATTAAGTAATCTTATTATGGAAGGAACGTCTAATTAGAATGTTTATGCTTATATAACAACATAATTAAGTAACATTTTTAAATAACTGAAAAACATAGAATAATGACAAGTGAAAAATAATTAATTCAAAAATACCAAAAGTTGTCATGTGACAAAATGAATGAGAAAATAATATGTGGCAAAATGATTCTTATTTATTAGGATATATTTTTTTTATTTTGCTTTATCTTATTTTTTTATTGTGTTGACTATTTATAACTTTATATGTATTTTTTTATATATTTCCCCGCGTTTAAAATTTTATATTTTGACGACTTACACATTTCCTTTATCAAATTCAAACTTTCCAAAATTGGATTCCGATTGTAACCTACCAATTTAATCGTCATTAATTTCATCTATAATTTCACTCAATTTAAATTTGTATTTCCCTTATATGAACTTTTTTAACGATCTCGATTTTTTCCCTCCAAAAATATTTCAAGCATTTATTTCTTAAGCGTTCCTTTATCAAATTTAAATTTGTATTTTCCTTATATCCATAAAAAATTTATTTTGATAACTTACGCGTTTCCTTTATCAAATTTAAACTTTCCAAAATTGGATTCAATCGTAACCTATCAAAGTTATTCGTCATTAATTTCATCTACAATTTCAAACCCAATTTAAATTTTTATTTTCCATATATAAATTTTTTTAGTGATCCCCGATTTTCCATCCAAAAATATTTCAAGCATTTATTTTTAGATAATGTTGTCCCCTTATAATTATTATTTTTCCTCATATAAAATAATAAAACTTACCTATATATATATATATATATATATATATATATATATATATATATATATTATAAGCAACATTAACACTAAAACAAAGTGATTAAATTTTTTTATTTTGTATAACATACCAACCTACTTTGTTTTATCTTTAGATAGTAATAATAAAATATATAAATTTACACAACAAATATACATATTTCGAATTTTGTCATATTATTATACCTTACAAAATACAATTATCTCCAAAATAATATTCGTCAATAATTTCATACATAATTTCACCAAATCTAAATTTGTATTTTCCTTATATAAAACTTTTTAATAATCCCGATTTTATCCCTCCAAAAATATTTCAAGCATTTATTTTTTAGATAATGTTGTCTCATTATAATTATTACTTTCCTCATATAAAATAATAAAACTTATCAATATGCCTATATATTTACATTTAACTTTTATAAGCAACATTAACACTAAAACAAAGTGATAGATTCAAGTGACGATTCATCTTCTTCAAGAAAAAGAAAAAAGGTAAATGTCTTGTCCTTAACGTTTTACCTATCAATCTTTCGTCAAATTACACTAATGTAATTATTTATGATTTTCAAGGTACTTATATGTGATGAAGAATGTTATTCAACTAATCAAACAAAAAATGTTGTGTACAAAGAGGTCCTTCAACGATTATAAATATTTATAGATTTCAATGTATCTTCTGCATATTTCAATAATACCAATAATCATAACTTTTTTTAATAATTATTATGCAATATCGGTAAACATTTGTATGTCTTTTTTATATGTTCTCCCGCGTTTAACGCAGGTTATAATCTAGTAATGTAATGTAAGAGTAATGTAATATCGTCATAACAAAAAATAATAATAACTAATAAAATAAGTTTTTTTTTTTTTTTTTTTTTTTTTGCGTTAATGGTCTCTGTTACTATTTTGCTGAAAAATAAAAGTTTGAAATAAAAGATCAAAATTTTAGTCCCTATCAAAGTACATTATTATAATATAAGAGAAAGTTATAGAAATGATCCTTAAAATATAATGAAATAGTATAAATTTCTCTCAAATCATATATTTGTACATTTTATATGCTTGTGTACTTGGGAGGTCACTGACAAATATGCGTTAAAGGTTCTAAATGATAACAAATGAAGATTGGATAACTGACGATCAGATAATAAAACAAAACAAATAAACTTTTAATGCATGCTAAATACGTCACATATATGTTGAATTTAAGTAAAACATTATTCTTCAATTTTATAATCATTTCGGTAAATGCTTTCCTTTCATTATAAGTTAAACATAATTATAATAAATATATTATTATAATAATTTTATATAGATGATACGAATTGCTAATTTTTTATTATTAAAATAATAATTAACTTTCCAAATAAAACAACATACATATTCCAAAAAGTAATGATGCATTTGAATGATTCTATTTATATATTATAAATAAAGAAAAAAAATTATATATATGTGATTGCAAGAGGGTCACAAGTACATAATGGGGCAATCAAATAAAGTGTGTCTAGAATGAAGGAACATAAGCCACGTGAGGGGATTGAGACCATGTACCCAAAGTACAATAACATCCTGAAACACTACTAACCAGTGTAAACAACAAAAAATTATAGTTGGAAGGGAAGAATGTGGATCAGCTTGACTTTGAGAATGACCATTCACAATTACTTATATTCTTTTTTTGAACGACACATCTATATTTAAAAAAGAAAAAGACCAGCCAATGGCTAGATCAAAGTATAGATACACAAAAGTTAAAACTACAACAATTTACAACACCAAAATAACCTTATAAAAATGAAATTGGGAAAATTATAAGAAGCAAACCAACCTTGTTAAAGTACTTTCCAGACTAATCCATCAATATCAATGCACTTTCCTGTACTACCATGCTATAGCAATGTACTTTGAATTGTAGCCAACATTAGTAGCAACAATTAGCAACTCCCATTATTTAAAGCCAACATAAACAAGACACCATAATACAGAAAAATGAAAATTGAAATGGGTTTTTGGGTTTAAGCGGGAAAATAAGAACATACTATGGCCATCATGAAAACCTAAAAAATTCCATCAATACCCTATATTGAAAGAACCTTCCAGACTAAATATAAAAAGCCTTCAGTTTATATAAACATCACCAAGACTTCCATTAGTAATTATATAAACTGAAATGAATCTTTCGCTCTCCACAAAGGGTAAAATGGTCAAATCACTAAAAACACTCCACCAGCAGCCATGGAAATAGAAAACACCAGAGTAAATGAAGGTAGAAGAACATCATTACATCAATAGATACCTTCAAATAGAATGCACCAAAGCAACACCAAACCAGAAAAATGATGAAGGGGCAAAATGGTCAAGACTCATTTGTTAATATTTTAACATCATTTTAAACATGGTGTATACAACATATTACTTTTCATATTTATGTATATGTTCTATAGAAAATAGTAGATTTTGTATTCGATATATAGTTTTATAAAAAACTAAAAGTATCAATACGAATGGACAAGAAACTAAAGTATCATTTAGTTTTCTAATTGTACATAGAAAACAACATGTTTTGAATGAGTTGTTCTATATCTTCAACAAAATCAAACATGATAATGGAATTTGATATCCATTCCATTACTTCTTGGATTGTAAAATTGGCAAAATAGGTTAGATCAAACATGTATATTTTGAATCTATAGATAGTAGCTATTAAATAATGCCCTTCTATAGGAACCTAAATAACAAAATGAAGATTAAATGGGAATCTTGGATTAGTATTGTGAGGCCTGCACCAATAAGAACAAACAAAACAATTAAATATTGGAATAACACACAAAGAAGGCCAAAATATCATGAAGATACCATTAGATAATTGAAATGAATATTTACGTAAAGATTAGTATTTTAATTGATGTAAAAAAACAATATTGTTGACGGTAACCATATTAACAAACATCATGAAGAAACCTTTATAGTACTTGGACAATGAATATAAAATAGTGTAAAAAAAGATTTACTTACTGTGTTCTTTAAAACAAAACTATAAAAGACCAAGTTTTATTAGCACCTAGACAATGAGAGTTTCCAATGGTGCAAAGGAGAAAGAAAGTATATTGCACATGTCTATTGTGTTCCTCCAAAGCGTTAGACAAAAAAGAAACAACCATCAACTTAAAATATGAACATTTTAGGGCTCAAATAGAAAAAAGAGATATCTGACTAACCTTTGCTGATTTCTGCATACAAGAAGAAGGTATGACGGTTCGTGTTCCCTTACAAAGACGATTAGCGGCCAATGGCTAGGATTTTTAGAGAAAAAAAAAATCAAAGATAACGGAATAGCTCTTCCCGTTGATAACGTTTCTCCCATGAAGCAGGTGAATTTAAAAGCTACTAATCCAGCGAGATACCCGAATTAGGGAAGAAACGCATGGTATAGATATGGATGACGAGGTATTCAAATTTTAAATCCCTTCGTTCACGGTGTAAATATCAAGAACAAAAATCACACCCAGTACCAGTTCAAAAGTCCTTATTTTTATGAACGAATTATGGGTATAAGATAACATATGGAAACCGACTTGCTGAATATTGAGTCAATTGATGATACAACCGAAATGTTGATATTCAGAAATTGAAATTGAATTTCGATGGATGATGGGAATCACTGGTCAGGAAAATAAGAGAGTGGAATTATGGTGGGATAAAACGTGGCATATGGCAGTGCTTAAAAGATGACACATTGCTGGTGTAGGGGTCTTTTATTAAGAAAGAAGATTTGAGGTGGTTTATTAATTCAAAAATATGGAAGTATAATATCACAAGTTTTTGATGTTATTCAAAGAGATGCTTGGGAGACTGTTCACAACGAAAGCATTTTTGGTCGCACCTTATGATCTTGCAATTAGAACAATTGTCGCAATCAGAATAAAGGTAATCGGAACGTCAGTGATCGAAGGTGTTCAGAGCGAAAGCATTCGGAACGAAATCATTTTTGATCACACCTATTGGTCACGCAATTTTAGAAGAATATGGGTCTCACAATTGGGTTCCATCTCAGATGCGAACGGGATTTCAGAAGTTTGACCATCTCCTACATATGAGGTATTTTTTTTTGCGAGTGGTTGCTAGCTTCGTACCTAATCGGAGTTTGGTTTTCGGGATTTGAATTTCGGAGTTTGACCATCTCTCACTTTGAAGATAAGTTTTTGTTCACACTTACTGTCTCGCAATTGGAATGAGTGTCCCAATCAGAACAAAGGTAATGGGAACGACGATGATCAGAACGAAGGTGTTGGGAGTGAAAGCGTTCGGAACAAAAGCATTTTTGGTTTGGTCACACATATTGGTCTCACAAATTTAGAATAATATGGCTCTCACAATTAGGTTCCATCTTAGATACGAACGAAATTTCGGAAGGTTGACCATCTCGCACATATGATGTATTTTTTTGCGAGTGGCTGCAAGTGTCACACCTAATCAGAGTTTCTTTTTCGGAATTTTGATTTAGGAGTTTGGATTTTGGAGTTTGACCATCTTGCACTTTGAAGATAATTTTTTTTTCTAACTCTGAAACTCTCATAAAATTATTTGAAAGTACACTGCTATAGGTTATAAAATTGTTTTTTTGTAATAAATGACGACAATATTCAGATATGGTTCCTGTTTTTTCAAAAGTAATAAAAGTAAATAAAAATGTACTTTGAAAGTACATTGCTATAAGTTGTAAAGATAACTTTTTTTGTAAAGTATTAAGTTCAACTGTCAAGAACATGATGCAAAGGCTAAGAACTTGAATGAATCTCCATGAACCAAGGAGTGTATGTCATTCATCTTTGTCCCAAACATGATGTAAAATAATTATCATAATTAAAACAAATCAACAATTTGTTATAAGATTTATAGTTTTTCTAGTTTTGTAGTTGTAGACTTAAAATACTTATGCAACCAGGAAAAGAGACGAACACGAGCTATGCCCTTTGAAATTTGAGCCTTTTAACATGGAAAATGTGGTTGTAATAAGATAAAAAAAATGGAGCTACACACATCTTTCACATCACCATCAGCTTTATTTACATCCTCTACTGTCCAAACCTGTTAAAATATACAAATTAGGGGACAATGAAGCATTTTCCCCCTTTCTGAACTTTCACATACCATATGTAGGAAATGTTTTGGCTGAAGCGGCATAGTAAAACTCTTACAAAAACAAGACATATGCTCCAAGCAACCATCTTTATTCTTCTTGATTCAGGTCATTTATCTATGAACTGAAACTATAACAAAATAAGTATATGAGAAATACTTTTGAAAAAACTCAATAATCCAAGGGATAGGTTTAGAGTGAAGAGGAGATGTACTGGTTTTATAGGATCAAATCAAGAAGGCAAAATTGAAATTGAAATAAGTTTTTTGTGAAGGGAATATTGCCAATTCCTTCTTAAACCTAGCTACAGGCCAATATCCTTTTTGATTCATGCAACCTAGCTACACGCAGGTGGGTTACGACTCTGATATAAGTACATGGAAAATCAATGGGAAACGAAAGTAGAATTGAAAATAACCCAAAGAACCCAAATAAAAAAAATAAAGTATTAGAGGGTTGATTAAAAGGATTTAGGGGCACCTCTTATTAACCTGTAGGTTTTGAGTAACAATATTAAGGTCGGTTTTATGTTTCATCTCGAGTGTTACTGGCTTTGTTCTTGATTAGGAAGAGTCATCGAGATGTAAGACGAAAATGTGGCGACGACAACAGTGAGCGGTGGTGGTATAGGGTTTTTAGTGATCATTTTGATGGCTACACATTATGGTGAAAGCAGAAAATAATGGTTCGGTGATATGTTTTGAAAGAGAAGGGACTGGTGGGTGGTTTGTGGTGGTGAAGGTCGTATGAAGATGGTGATTGGGAGATGACTGAATAAACTCTTTCCTTGTAGCACTCAATGAGAAAATGGGAAGGGTTGAAACTATTTGGAAACTGAAAGGATTGTTGATTTCAGTCCCAAAAATTCAGGGATTATGACCATAAGGGTGACATCCCAAAATTTAGGTCTAAATTTGTAACAATCGGTTCACCGCGAACTCTTTGTAACTTGACTTATTGAGTTTTTATACATATTTGGGTAAATATAGTGTCATTACAATTAAAATATGATATGAGATGGTATCTTACTTCCCGTCGTGGGAAATCTCAAATAAATCACAAACACAAACTGTAACCCTAGTTAATACGTCTGAAAAACTGAAATTTCGTATTAAGCGTTTGTGAGCAAAGCAAACACTCTAGTCTCGTAGTTCATTTTCACCCGAGTCTAAAAATATAAAGAACGTCCAAAACGGAGTTCGTAGGCAAAAGATCCGACTATTATAAGAAATCAAATCAGTATAACAATGATTTTACCTTAACTGCGTAAACCGTTTTAATTCGTTGAGGCACTTGCACACCTCGGATGGAAATTTCGAGAGCGTTTTTTGACTAAGACTACGGTCTAATATTTTTTTTCATAATCGAATTATTTTTAGTAAAAATATTTGCAAAAGTCGAAAAATCTGACGTTTCAGACCAATTAAACGCAAATCTTTAAACGCGATTTCCCTGAGTTCTACAACTCAAAAAATAAATCCGTTCGGGTTTTTGGAATCCTTGAATTAATATCTATCAATCGCCGTCTTCGGAAAAATATTTAGATGTCGGGAATTGGACACGCGAATCGAAAGCCATTTTTATAACATTTAAAGACTTCAACTGTGACACTACACTTTAGCACGTTAGAGAATTGGTCATGTGGGACCTCCATAGACCAACCATGCATACCCACTTCTCTCACTCTCTCTCTCTCTCTCTCTCTCTTCCACATCCCTATCTCTTCTCTCTCTCCCTCCCCCCTCTCTCTAATATATAGACTTTTGTCATTGAGTGAAAGTCAAAGCCCTTGTATGAGAAGGAAGGTCCAGGGATGACTTTCTACCTTGCGGCAAGCTTAGATAATCCTTTGAGTAAAAGACTCGTCCCTACAGCGGTTAGACTCAAACGAGAGCTGCGCAATAGGGTCAAATTCGCCACTCTGAGATTATCCAACCCTTGTCATATGTGACTTGACATATTCACTTAATAGCTAACTCACATCACTTAAGAGTTCCACAAAGTACAAAGCAAGCAACATTCGTGCAGTAACATTCCAATCCATAGAATAACCAAGAACATCCATCTCACATACAACAACTCATGCTATGAACTCCCACTCTCGCTGTTGATTGCCTTATGCATACAAATTATACCCAATCTAGCATCCCATGCTTCCTAGGCTACAGAGCATCATATATCAAGCCAATATATCATTGACTAATCAGAACTAGCATGCAAGTCTACAAGCTTATACAATAGGCATACAAGGCATCTCTTCTAGCATTCTATCATGCAAAC
This sequence comes from Lactuca virosa, assembly GCF_052849685.1. NCBI lineage: Eukaryota > Viridiplantae > Streptophyta > Magnoliopsida > Asterales > Asteraceae > Lactuca > Lactuca virosa. Next base: position 433,419,129 of record NC_136430.1, read on the forward strand.
ACTGAGCAGATACTTAGCCCTAACTAGCATGCGATTCATATATTCATAAATCAAATCATATCAGATAACATGTATGGGTATTTTGAGAATAAACTTACTTGAGCTCAGTCGATTGCATGCACCACACCCTTTCTTGTATTAGAAAACCCTTTTCTTTAAAAAAATTTATTCTTGAAAAACTTTGCCAGACCCTCGGTGTGAGTTCATACACACCCGAGAGTATGTCCGAATCCCTCAAACCAGGGCTCTGATACCAACTTGTAACGTCCCAAAAATAAGACCCAATTTTTTTCTCATTTTTACATTCATAAAACAGTAAACCATATCATTGTCATAAAACCAAGGTAATCAAATTTTATTAGTACATTAACATTATCGGAGTAAATCACAAAATGTGGAATTGAGTGGTGTGTACTCTGCAATCATGTCGGGCTCTTCCCTTTGAGACCAGAAGTACCTGAAACATAAACTAAAAACCTTAAGCACAAAGCTTAGTGAGTTCCTGTCACACCCCGAAACCAGGATGGCAAAAACATTCCGGGGTGGAGGACGTCATGTTTAGCATCACAACCAATGTATAATAGCAATCATAGTAAACACAACCAAACATTGCATACATGAAAATTTAATGAGTTTACATCGGTTTTAAATCTGATTCGAATACATTGAAAGTATAAGGAAAGTATAAAGACAAAATCTTATTTTCTCCGACTTCTTCACCATGCACGGAAGGTACCTATCTACTGATTCCCTGAGAATACAAGCAGTTTAAAAGAATATCAGCATAAAGCTGGTGAGTTCATAAGTATTTAGTTTTTGTGGAAAATGTTTCTTTGATCCTTTTTGAAAAGTGTTCCTCAAGACAATCCTATATTTTCTTATGAAAAGCAGTTTTGAAAGAGTATCTATTAGTAGAAAGTAAACCATTAGTTTTAGAAATGCAGTGTTATCCTGGGAAAATCTCATATTTTCCCTAAAACAGGTTATCCGTCCTAGAGGTAGAGATGCGAGTTTAGAAATCCCTGATTATTATCGGTATGTATAAAAGTAGTTTTATTACTCAAAATAAAACAATGAAGAGTAGATTCCGTAAACCAAAGTTAGTTTATACTTATTTGCGAGTCGTATAACCATACTTGATATGACCGAGAGACCTTTACAACGTTCTTCAGGCGTTGAGCTAAATGACATTTGTTCACCCCAGGCATGTCTGCCTAACTGTAGCTAGCAGTTCAGGTATGGGATTGTCAGTCCCGAATAGATCTATTCACAAATCTCACACTCTCCCTCCAGGAGACTCTGGTTATACTAAAAGGATTTATCTCTGTACACCTAAGGGTACAGTATTGAAGTAGAGCCTCACAATTCTATATAATATAGTTTACGCGCTAAAAACAGTATAAAACAATAAAATAATTGTATTCTATACTCCTGAGAAAATATATAACATAAACTAAACCTGTCATAGTTTATATATATTCATTCATGAAATCTGATTTGGTAAAATCTGCCTAGAGGGTTATCCCAAACTATACCCATTATAGTTTATTAGAGTTGATATGGAAAACTGTTTTGTAAAAACCTTTCTGAAAGCTGTGAAGTTAGATTTCCAAATTAAAAGTTATTAAACGTGGGAATCGTTGGACTTGTATTAATAAGTTTATGTAACGACGTGAATTTTCAAAACAATTTTTCATTTTTAAAACATACTTTCATTCATACGATAATCATAAAAACATAATGTGTCCACTGTAACATAACAAAACATGTCCCAAGATCTGATATACATAAATCCTCTTAGTGTGTACGGATCATGCCGGCGCCTTCCCGCGATCCTCGCTAGTACCTGAAACACATATCACAACATCTGTAAGCATAAATGCTTAGTGAGCTCCCCAAAATACCACATACCACACATACGCCTTTCCAGGCCATAACTCTATAGGATCTTCCGATCCATGTGTATTAGGGGACTTCCGTCCCAAATCCCGGTAGACCTTCCGGTCCTACCCGTATCGACCTTCCGGTCCGTACCCTCTTGACCTTCCGGTCCATATCATCTTGACCTTCCGGTTCATACCATATCATAACATTCATAGCACATACATATCACATATTCGCATATAGCACATACATCTCATAGCATACAAGACCTTCCGGTCACACATAGGTACCCTTCCAAGTACAGTATAGTGAGAAGACTCACCTCGTATGATGTCTAGTAACTCACGTGCTCGATATCCCTGAATCTCGAAATAACGACCTAGCCCCGCCTAATCACATAAAGTAATTATTTCAAATCATTAACGGCTCTCAAGGCTAGACTAAATCCCTTTCTACAATCCCACAGAAGGGTAAAAGACCATTTTACCCCTCCCTGACTCAAAAGTCCACATGTTGACCAAAACCCTAAAAGTCAACGAAAGTCAACAGCAAGCAGTACGCGGGGCATACCAGCTCTCGTACGCGGGGCGTACTCCAGCGATCCAGAATCGGGGAACGCGACCCCTACGCGGCGCGTACTGGGATTACGCCCAACGTAAATCCCAGTTTTCTTCTTTCTTCATTTTTGGTCTTAAACGGTTAAGACATAAGCTCATATTTCAGATCTGGCCATTCTAATACCTCTTAATCAATAAAGTCGAAACCTTTAAGCCTTTGCATGGCTGTAAAGGTCACCAATCCCTACAAACACCTTTCCTCTTTTCTCATTAAGCCCTAATCTCATGCATGACTTAATCTCAACGTCCAAGATTGAATTAGGGTTTGCATCTGGGCATAGCATTCCTTATATAGTGCACAAGTCACAAAATTAGGGTTTGCATCTGGGCCGGTTACGCCCGGCGTAACCCTGGGTACGCCCAGCGTACCCGGGCGAGTCCGCGTCCAAATTAAGCGCGCGAGTACGCGCAGCGTACTCCTCAGTACGCCCAGCGTACTCACAAGCCTAACATTTTTACTTTAAGGGACTTAACTTGACAACTTGGAAAAAGGAGAAGGGTTAAATTGTTGTACCTGAATTTCGGGATGTTACAATTCTCCCCCACTAGAACCAGACTTCGCCCTCGAAGTCCCATGCCGAAAACAACTCCGGATGTTGCTCCCGCATTTCTGACTCTGTCTCCCATGTCAGCTCAGACCCCTTCCGATGTTGCCACTGAACCTGAACCAGTGGCACCTCCTTGTTCCTCAGAACCTTGATCTTTCGATCCACAATCGCGATTGGCCTCTCAGCATAATTCAGGCTCGCATCCACCTGAATATCCTCCAGTGGTACCACCGCCGACTCGTCGGCTATACACTTCCTCAACTGAGACACGTGGAAGGTATCATGAATCTGGCTCAACTCCGCAGGTAGCTCCAATCTATATGCTACTCTGCCTACCCTCGCAGTCACCCTGAACGGACCAATGTACCGGGGCCCCAGCTTGCCCCTATTCCTGAATCAGATCACTCCTTTCCAAGGAGATACTTTCAGGAGTACGAAGTCTCCTACCTGGAACTCAAGCTCGGATCGTCGCCGATCCGCATAACTCTTCTGACGACTCTGAGCCGTCAGTAACCTCTGTCTAACCTGCTGTATCTGCTCTGTCGTCCGCAGCACTATCTCAGTGCTACCCATCACACGTTACCCTACCTCTCCCCAGCAAATGGGAGTCCGACACCTCCTCCCGTACAACAACTCGAAGGGAGGCATACCAATACTAGAATGGTGGCTGTTGTTGTAGGAAAACTCAGCCAACGGTAAGTACGTGTCCCAACTTCCTCCAAAGTCCAACACACATGCTCGAAGCATGTCCTCGAGCGTCTGAATCGTCCGCTCACTCTGTCCATCCGTCTGGGGGTGGTAAGCGGTACTGAAGTGCAACCTCGTGCCCAACTCCTCGTGGAACTTCTTCCAGAACCTGGAAGTGAAACGTACATCTCGATCTGACACAATCGAGATCGGTACTCCATGACGCGATACCACCTCCCTCACATACAACTCTGCCAACCTCTCAGCAGAAGAGCTCTCACTGATAGCAAGAAAATACGTGCTCTTCGTCAGCCGGTCGACGATCACCCAAATTGCATCGACACCCCTCGCGGTCCTCGGCAATTTGGTGATGAAATCCATGGAAATCTGTTCCCACTTCCACTGGGGAACCTCAAGCGGCTGCAACTTGCCATGCGGACTCTGGTGCTCGGCCTTAACCTTGCGACAGGTCAAGCAACTCTCGACAAACCACGCGACATCCCTCTTCACACAGGGCCACCAATAATCTTTCTTCAGGTCCAAGTACATCTTCGTGGCCCCGGGATGGATCGAGAACCTCGATCTATGCGCCTCCTCCATCAGAATGGTACGTGCCCCTCCTGTATGCGGCACCCAAATCCGACCCTGAAAGGTCATCAGCCCACGACTATCGGTAACGAACTCGGACACCTGCCCGATCACCCGCTCCCTCTTGCGGTTCTCCGGTTGTTGGGTTTTGAGCATTCTAACACTCCTATGGTGTACATGCAACCCTATAAACCTTGGATCTATGTTTTCTCTATTATACATGCAAATATTAACTATTCCAAGGTTTCATCCTAACTAGCATATTATGAAGCACCTATACTACAAAGTTCTAGTTAGATGACATACCTTTTGATGTAGCTTGATGTCTTCAAGCTTTAAGAGCTTAGCCCCAATAGTGTGGAAGCCTCAAATGGAATCACAAATCACCAAAACACCTTGGAAGAACTTGAGAGAATATGTATGCACACTAAAATCGGCCCACTCTTATTTTCACACACTTGTGCCAATTTTGTGAGCCAAGGACCCCTTTATATATTATGGAGGATTAGGGTTACATCCATGTAAACCCTAATACCCATGACCTTTCATTTACATAGGATCCATGGGTTAAAAGCTCCATGGACCATCCATGAAAGCTTAGCCCAACCTAAATGAACTTGGCTCATTCCATATATATAAGAGTCCATATTTAATTAGTTCTTTTTGATCACTTAATTAATTCTAAATTAATTCTTGATCAATACTAATTAAATAATATGATTCCATATTAATATATTAGAACTTATAATATATTAATATAAATCATAAATATACTATTCTCAAAAGACTATCCATATAAATTGTGCCGGTGAAGTGCAACCCAAATGGACCATGTCGGGTCGGGTCAAGTACATACCAAATATAGTTATGGACTTAGACATTAATCCAACAGTCTCCCACTTGGATAAGTCTAAAACTATTATTGAGTATGACTTCAAAACCTAACTGGCAATCGTAGCTCTTAAAGCCGTTGTCGAACTCTGACCTTCTCAATGACTTTTCCATTAGATAAGGGATCATATATTCCTCCATTCTAGATATCATATGGACTGAGACATGGATTATAATCATTCTCTCTGTCCATTTGTTGTTTCCCGATTTTCGATTTATGATGACTGACTGATTGAACAAATCAAATCAGTCCTGGCTTGGCCAAGCACTCACATGTGTCATCGCTAAATCATCGAGGGGCCCACAGATATCGCTTTTATCCCGAAGGTAAAAGGAATGGATAAACTTCGACTCATATGGCTTGTTCTACTACTTGTTGAATCATACACAAAGGCACGTTTTATAACATCGAGTTACCAAATGCGTTTTCGTGCAATCAATGTATAACCAACTCATAGTAACAACTCATATCTCTAGGTTTGAAGAATATAAGATATTATCGTCTCATGATCACTCGTGATAAAATCCATGAAGTGATTCAAATGAGCGCGGGTTGAATCCAATACTCAGAACTTATGAGCACTCATGAGTGTTGTAGCACCACTTTGTCCACCAACTTGGACCTCTACAAACCAACCCATGACAGACTGTGGATGGTTTGAATAACTTAATCATTCAGGAAGAGCGACTTAGTTATTCTGGAAGTCAAAACATGCAAAGTGAAACACAAGAATAAATGAATCAAATATGGTATCAAACCCTATGAATATAAATAAACACTTTTATTTATCACCATACTGATTACTCATTATTCATTGTTTCGGTTTTATCAACTTTATACATGAATTAAAAACACTAGTTGTCCCATGCTCCAAGCATGTACACTATGTTTTTCTTAAACAATAGCTTTGTCATACACCAAGTATGCACTCTATGTTTGTCTATGATCCTTACTTTGTGAAATAAACCAATTGAACATAATTTCAATGATTCTAATTTCACACTCCCAAATCCTTATCGAAAAATGTGAGAATTTCAAATTCCTATCATTTATCGAAATCTGTTTAGATTTTAAACTTATATGCACTGACCCTCCTGTAATGAATATGTACAAAGTCACAAAGACTTGTCAACAGTCATTATAAGGTATTCCAATGGAGATCAACTCCATGGAAACTAAGTCTCATATTCAAAGTACATTGCTTTGGACATGCTTCTTGCATTAAGTTTTCTAATCTTACACAGATAACTTCCACCTATGGAGACAACTCCATATTCTCATTTTGACTATCACTTCTGAACAAGAGATGCCTCTTTTCAGAATATGTCAATACGGTCCTTCCAAAATTAGCACTATACTTCTAACTGTCCCTGAGCAACCAATCTTTGGTAAACCTCAGATTGTCCTCGACAATTGCTTAATCATTTTAGTCATATCCAATTCTAGACCTTTTCCCTTCTTAATGCCTCTGGGCATTTGGAAAAATTTAGAAATAACAAATATTATAGCACATGCAATCGATCCTGTACCCAAAGCAAATGATACACGATTCATGATGTCTCACATAAAGACATGATTTTAGACTAGTCTTTTGCTACAATATTTTTATTTGCCATGTTTTCAAAATTTGACTATGAAGAGGGATGTCGTAATCATAATCGAATTTTGAGAACGCAATATATAGAATTTCCTTAAGTTGAACCAATCCAACATGAAATTTATATATATATTCTTGACTAAAGATGATTAAGGTCTCAATCTAAGCCTTTAGAACTGAAATGAAGTATATCCTCTCCCTTAATTATAGCAAAACAACTTTTTCAATCCCTACAGCCTCACGAATTGAAACTTTTGTTTTCTATAATTAACATTGCTAACTTGCAACACTAACAATAATTATCATGCTCCCACTTACATGATGATTATTAGCATAACACTTATGCTCCCACTAGCTTTGACATGTACTCAGAAATCAGCTGGACTTCTAGAAATCAATACTTTATTGACTTTCTTGCCAAAGTTCAGATTTCTGATACGAGATGCTTTGATAAAACTTTATCAAAATCATACACCTTTCCTTAGATAGCATGCATGTGTGTCTAAACAATTTCAGAACTATGAAAAGGGATGTCGTAATCATAGTCTCAATTGTTTAGACCTTTTGCCATCTGCTTCACATCTACTTGGTGGAAGTGTTTCCTCACCATCATTTTCATGAATCGGAGAGAAACCTTATGACCCTTAGATTTTATGGTGTATGTGTTCTTATCCATGTGAATCGTCAAAACCATAGTAACAAGACAAGGATAATGACAAATCCAAACTCATATGGACTGAACTTATGCAATCTTAACTTCTTGCCACCTGGCAGTACAGGGCCTGCCATTGCTTCCAAGTTGTTATGCAACCAATTGAGAACTTTCAGAACTCCTATGCAAAGCCAACTTTAACTGGAATGGGCACAGAATATGTCAACACGATAGGTTATAAACCTCAAGTCGTGTGCTAGTGAAGAACCTCAGGTTTTATTCTTGATTAGTTCTTGAAATTCTTTTTAGGATCTTTAAGACTCCCACTATCCTCTTGACATATAAGACTATCTTGCCAAATATTCAAGAGATAGTGCGGATTCTTTATCAAGACAAACACTTCACACAATTGGCCTTAGTTGGTCTTTGTTTTATCAAAAACATCACAACTTACCAATTTCAAATGTACAAGAGTAGGACACTTTTACTCTTACATTTGACAAGTGTTTTAAACCTTTCTTTAAGATATGTCACTCAAGTTACAATCTTGGAGTATTACTCTAAGAATTGTTTTGGAACGAAGTATGACTCATCTTCCTGATCTAACCATTTCAACAATTCATGACTCCTCTTCTTAGTCATAAGAATGCACTAAGATGACCTTTAGAGGACTAATTGTGATATGATTTTTAAATCATTAAGATGATCACAAACATGATACTAAAGTACTCTCCCATCTTTTCAGATTTGAGAAACTTTTATCTTTCTGTCTAATTTGATTCTTCCCATTCGTTCAGCCATACATTGAGACTTTTCCAATGTTTCAGAATTATACTTAAACTTGTAAGTATAACCATATTTACTAAACTTTAGTAAATCAAATAGTCTTAACGAGCTTTGTGGTGGACATGACCAGTGCACAAGAATGTGTACTCGATCCCTTTAGTCCTTCACTTGACTCACACATCCATGTGAACAAGTAATTAATCTTGATTTTCCAATGCTTGAAGGTTCTCATTCATCATACTATTCAACTTGCATGATTCCAAGTTTCGGTCCAATTGAAACTTGGGTGATGAGGAACTTTCCTCATTGCTGATTCAGCAGTACCAAGCAAATAGATATGATCATTAAGGTTCATGTCATAGTCTGTTTCATAGTAGTCCCAAAGGAACTCACTATGTGACTTAGAAAGTGATTGAACATCCAACTTTCTCAAGACTTTGACACCCAACTCTCCCGGCTTGTCAATATGTGACTTCATCTCTAAGATGTGATCACACATAGACCTTGCTTGCCATTAGGGCTTGAGTGACCTTGAACTTGTGGGTTAGGGAGAATAATTGGAGGAGGTGGAGGAAGAGAAGTATGACTTCCATGAGCCAAACTCGGGAAGTCATATTCATTAGGAAAGCTTGGTTTGGAAAGATCATTGTTGTCTAAACCAGACATCAACAATGGGAGAAATTCACGTAAAGTTGATTTAAGTCCTTAATATAACACCCAATATGATATATTAAGGCTAGGACCCAACAAACTATTTTATAACTTGGAAGAGGGATGCCGTAATCCAAGCTATAAAATATTTGAAGGTAGGTGAATGACGATTCACCAATTTCCACCAAGATAAACGAAATGTATTATTAGGTTTTAATTGGTTTTGAAACTCCTAGATTCTTTTGAGATTCATTGAACTTTTCAATGGCATGTTTCAATCTCGAGTGTGCCCTTCAGGTTTTGTGACTGGGATGCCGAGGATCACAAAACAATGTGTGAAGTAACCATGCAAATATACTTGGTACCCTTAATATTTACCCCTCAATCGATGTGCCGGTTAACCACACACGCTCCAACGATACTATGATAAACATTAAGTTACCCTTTGCCTACCTTGTTAAGTCCAGGTTAGTGTGCCGGTTAACCACACACGCTCCACTAACAGCTTAAACAAAGTGCAAAGTGTAATTTCATGGATTAGCACCTTATTCACATTTTCCTAAGTAACTAAGTTTGGGAATTTATAAGTGTTTAGTTACTTAGTATTTATCATTATACTTATAATGAAGGGAGAATTATAGTCCTTGTCCTACCTGTTCGGCTAACGACCCTCCACCGGTCAAGGAAGCGGTGAGTGAGAGTGGACACCCATTAAACTGCCATTTTATAGGCAGTAACCTTATACCCCCCTTATAGACCGGCTTCGTGAATTAGGCCTACTAATGGTAAGACGACTTGCTCTTATACATATAATATATTAAACTTTTAATATTATAATAGTATAAGGGTGTATTTTAGACATTTAAAATACTTGGTGGTTTAATCTATTAATTAAACTAGACTTTTAATTTAATTAAACTCAAACCATATATTTATGGATTTAATAATACTCTTTTAATTAAACGCTTTAATTAACTATTAATAAAGTCCATAAGAGTTAATTTGAACTATTCAACAAAACATCATAATTCCAATTATTAAACTCAAAATTAAAACCATTTAATTAATTGTTTAAGTTATGAACCCAAGAGTTTTAGAATTCAATTCTTTTTTTTCAAAAAAACTTTTCTCAAATTCCAAACTTGAGGGCAAGTTTTGTAATTCTTGAAAACCTTTGGATTCCATAACTTATGGAATTAATGGTGTTTTATGATGAAACTTTCCATGTTCCATAACTTAAGAACAAGTTATGGAATTCTTTAAAACATTAACACCAAATTTTGTAACTCCATAAAAACTTTGAATCATTTTTTTTTTAAAAAAAAAAACTTTCATATCCATAACTTATGGAAGTTTCAAAAACCCTTAAGATCACAACTTTAAAAAAAAAACTTTTGAGCTCCAAAATTTTATGACAAAATATGTAACTCCTTAAAACATTTAGATCAAACTTTTAAAACTAATAAAATAATCATATCATTTTATCTTTTACTAAATTTGACCTAATTCAACTCATATAACAAATGATTCAAATTTTACAAAGAATTCGTTTTTCACAAAACAAGTAATTATCTTAAAATTTGACAAACGTCGTGTTTTTTTTTTTCCTTTTTTTTCAACTTGAAAATAAAACATTTGCATCAATATAACAGAAAACAACCCATGGCTCTGATACCACTGTTGGGTTTTGAGCATTCTAACACTCCTACGGTGTACATGCAACCCTATAAACCTTGGATCTATGTTTTCTCTATTATACATGCAAATATTAACTATTCCAAGGTTTCATCCTAACTAGCATATTATGAAGCACCTATACTACAAAGTTCTAGTTAGATGACATACCTTTTGATGTAGCTTGGTGTCTTCAAGCTTTAAGAGCTTAGCCCCAATAGTGTGGAAGCCTCAAATGGAATCACAAATCACCAAAACACCTTGGAAGAACTTGAGAGAATATGTATGCACACTAAAATCGGCCCACTCTTATTTTCACACACTTGTGCCAATTTTGTGAGACAAGGACCCCTTTATATATTATGGAGGATTAGGGTTACATCCATGTAAACCCTAATACCCATGACCTTTCATTTACATAGGATCCATGGGTTAAAAGCTCCATGGACCATCCATGAAAGCTTAGCCCAACCTAAATGAACTTGGCCCATTCCATATATATAAGAGTCCATATTTGATTAGTTCTTTTTTATCACCTAGTTAATTCTAAATTAATTCTTGATCAATACTAATTAAATAATATGATTCCATATTAATATATTAGAACTTATAATATATTAATATAAATCCTAAATATACTATTCTCAAAAGACTATCCATATAAATTGTGCCGGTGAAGTGCAACCCAAATGGACCATGCCGGGTCGGGTCAAGTACATACCAAATATAGTTATGGACTTAGACATTAATCCAACACCGGTATCACGGCCTCTGCTTCGGCCTCCCAAATGGTGTTCAACACCGGGGTCATCACTGTCAATCTCATGCAAGTGCCTCGAATCGGGGCACTCTCCGCCCTACGGCTCAGCGCATCAGCTACAACATTAGCTTTGCCCGGGTGGTACAGGATCTCACAGTCGTAATCCTTTACCACATCCAACCATCTCCTCTGACGCATATTCAGATTGGGCTGATCCATCAAATACTTCAGGCTCTTGTGGTCCGTGTATATGGTACACCGAACTCCATACAAATAGTGACGCCAGATCTTGAGGGCGAACACCACTGCCCCCAACTCCAAATCGTGGGTGGGATATCTCGTCTCATGAGGCTTCAGCTGCCTCGATGCATACGCTTTCACATGCCCCCTCTGCATAAGTACTGCACCCAACCCCGATATCGATGCGTCATAATACACCACAAAATCCTCCATCCCTTCCGGGAGGGCTAACACAGGGGCTTCGCATAACTTCTGGCGAAGTGTCTCAAATGAGGTCTGCTGCTCCGGACCCCATGAAAAAGCAACACCCTTCCGGGTCAATCTGGTGAGAGGCACGACAATCTTGGAGAAATCCCTGATAAATCTCCGATAATAGCCGGCCAATCCTAGAAAACTCCTGATCTCGGTAGGGGATCTCGGCACCTCCCAACTCATCACGGCCTCGATCTTGGCCGGATCGACCAATATCCCCTTCTGATTGACGAGATGCCCTAAGAACTGGACCTCTCACAACCAGAAATCACACTTGGAGAATTTGGCATAAAGCCTCTCCGTCCTCAATACCCCGAGAATCTCTCTCAGATGCTCCTCGTGCTGCTCTCTAGATCTCGAATACACCAATATATCGTCGATGAACACGATCACCGAACGATCCAACATCGGTCTACACACCCTGTTCATGAGATCCATGAACGCTGCTGGTGCATTGGTGAGCCCAAAAGGCATCACCACGAACTCGTAATGCCCATAACGAGTCCTGAACGCCGTCTTCTGGATATCCTCATCACGTACTCTCATCTGGTGATATCCAGACCTCAGATCAATCTTGGAGAACCAAGACGCTCCCTGCAACTGATCGAACAAATCGTCGATCCTCGGTAATGGGTAACGGTTCTTGACCGTCAACTTGTTCAACTCCCGGTAATCAATACACATCCGGTGTGAACCATCCTTTTTCTTGACAAAAAGGATCGGCGCTCCCCATGGCGAGCTACTCGGTCGAATAAACCCCTTCCCCAGTAGCTCCTGAAGCTGTGAGGATAACTCCTGCATCTCTGGCGGCGCAAGGTGATAAGGCGCCTTGGCGATATGCGCTGCCCCCGGAACCAAAACATTCGGGAACTCACGCACTATCGGAACGTCATCCATCGAACTTGGCCTCCCAGCGGCCTCTCGTGTATCCATCACATAAGCTACAAACCCTTTGCAGCCTTGCTGCAAACTCTGTCTCGCTCTGGCGGCTGAACAAAACGCCGACCCACATCGGGTACCCTCGCCGTACACCGTAAGTACTCCCCCACTGGGGTCTCGTATCGTCACCAACTGTCGCTCACAGTCTATCACAGCCCCAAATCGGCTCAACCAATCCATGCCCACGATAACACATACGTCCCCCATCGCAATCGGGACCAGATCTATCGGAAACTCGACACCGAAGATCTCGAGTACACATCCTCGTATCACATCCGTGGCATACACCGCTCGCTCGTCCGCTATGGAAACCCGCAGAGGTCGACTCAACGCCTCTCGTCTGCTACTGATGTGCCGACTAAACGCTATCGACACAAATGATCGACTCACACCCGAGTCAAATAGCACTAAGGCAGGTACATAACTCACAAGAAAAGTACCTACGCATATCATCATATAAGCACAATATTTCATAACTCAGCATAAATAAATGAAAGAATACATACCAGCCACGACATCAGGCGCTGCGCGGACCTCCTCCGCAGTCAACTGGAAAGCTCTCCCGCGAGCCTTCGGTGCCTCGGCCTTCGCTGGCCGAACCTCGGTAACCCTAGCAGCAGGTGCAGATCCCTATGCTGATCCCTGATGTAGCTGCGGGCACTCGGCCTTCCGATGGCCAGTCTGGTTGCAATGAAAGCAAACCATAAATCCCTTGGGGAAATCCTTGGCGATATGCCCCTCCTTGCCACACTTGTAGCAAGCACCCGATCGACAGACCCCATCATGTCCCTTGCCGCACTTCCCACAAGTGCGGCCCTTCTGGCCTCCAGACCTCGTATCAGCGGACTTGGTCCGCTTGGCTGCCGGCTGAGACTGTGCCGGCCGCCGATCCATCCTCTGGGACTTTGCCTCCTCCCTGGCCTGAGTCTCCAACTCAATCTCCCTCTTCCGGGCATTTGCCTGAAGCTCATCAAATGTCCGGTAAGTCGAGTTCAACACGAACTCCCGTATATCCCTCCTCAACACGCCCAAATACCGGCTCATGCGTGCCTGCTCAGTAGACACCTGCTCAGGGCAAAACATCGCCTTCTCATGAAACTTCCTGGTAACCACACTAACCGAATCAGTACCCTGCTTGAGGGTCAAGAACTCCTGAACCAACCGTTCCCTCTCCACAGGGGGAACATACTCATCTCTGAACATGGTGGTGAACCTCTCCCAGGTCACCGCTGAAATATCTGCAAGAGTGAAGCTCGCCGTTACGAACTTCCACCAATCCTTCGCTCCCAAGCGAAGCTGGTTCAACGCGAACCGTACCCTCAGATGCTCCGGACATGAGCACGTGTAGAAGCATCCCTCGATATCAGAAATCCATCTCATCGCAGCGATCGAATCCTGCGTCCCATCAAACTCTGGTGGCTTCGTGTTGCTGAACTCCCAAAGCAACAACGAGTCACCTCCCTGAGGTCGGGCAGCAGCCACAGCTGCAGTAGCAGCCTCAATCACCGCGGCGTACCGCTCATCGAAAGTCTCAATCAGTGTGGTCTTGATAGACCCAAAAATCTCCGGAATATCGGCCCTGATCGCCGCCGCCACCTCATCGTGGATCATCTGACGAAGCTCCTCGTCACTCACGTCGCTCGACTCAGGTCTGTGGCGTGTCCCAACCATGATGTCTCTGAAATACAACATCAGAATATCAGAGACTCGCTCGAGCATACTCGCACTCGATAACTCAACCCTACTTGTTCCTTGGTACCCAATGGATTCTTACTTAGAGTGCGCACTGCTCCGGTGTCTTCAGTAGTACGGGCCCTATACTACCGTCCACACCGCATCAGTATTCACCGTAAGTCCTCCTCCTTGGATCCCAAATCACAAGTACTCTATATTTCACTGGCATAGGCTACCCTTCGGTAGACCTCTCATCAGCACCTCACTGCTACCTACTCGCTCTCAAGCATCACATAGCAGCAAAATCCTTCCTAGGCTAAGGCATCACAAAATCAGGCCACTCTAGTCCTAATATGAATACCTAGCCAACTCTAGCATGCATATCATATCATAACATGTCTCATAACACATAATGTAAGGGTATTTTGGGAAATCACCGTTCGGACGCTGGCTGATCGTACACACTGCTTCCTTCTGCCTTTCTTAAAATCTTTTACTCTTTTAGAAAAATTGTTTATTTTATGAAAAACTTCCTCAATTCCTCAGTTTGAGTTCAGATTCATCCGAAGATGCTCCCGAATCCCTCAAACCAAGGCTCTGATACCAACTTGTAACAACGTGAATTTTCAAAACAATTTTTCATTTTCAAAACATACTTTCATTCATACGATAATCATAAAAACATAATGTGTCCACTGTAACATAACAAAACATGTCCCAAGATCTCATATACATAAATCCTCTCAGTGTGTATGGATCATGCCGGCGCCTTCCCGCGATCCTCGCTAGTACCTGAAACACATATCACAACATCTGTAAGCATAAATGCTTAGTGAGCTCCCCAAAATACCACATACCACACATACGCCTTTCCAGGCCATAACTCTATAGGATCTTCCGATCCATGTGTATCAGGGGACTTCCGTCCCAAATCCCGGTAGACCTTCCGGTCCTACCCGTATCGACCTTCCGGTCCGTACCCTCTTGGCCTTCCGGTCCATATCATCTTGACCTTCCGGTCCATACCATATCATAACATTCATAGCACATACATATCACATATTCGCATATAGCACATACATCTCATAGCATACAAGACCTTCCGGTCACACATAGGTATCCTTTCAGGTACAGTATAGTGAGAAGACTCACCTCGTATGATGTCTAGTAACTCACGTGCTCGATATCCCTGAATCTCGAAATAACGACCTAGCCCCGCCTAATCACATAAAGTAATTATTTCAAATCATTAACGGCTCTCAAGGCTAGACTAAATCCCTTTCTACAATCCCACAGAAGGGTAAAAGACCATTTTACCCCTTCCTGACTCAAAAGTCCACATGTTGACCAAAACCCTAAAAGTCAATGAAAGTCAATAGCAAGCAGTACGCGGGGCGTACCAGCTCTCGTACGCGGGGCGTACTCCAGCGATCCAGAATTGGGGAACGCGACCCCTACGCGGTGCGTACTGGGATTACGCCCAACGTAAATCTCAGTTTTCTTCTTTCTTCATTTTTGGTCTTAAACGGTTAAGACATAAGCTCATATTTCAGATCTGGCCATTCTAATACCTCTTAATCCATAAAGTCGAAACCTTTAAGCCTTTGCATGGCTGTAAAGGTCACCAATCCCTCCAAACACCTTTCCTCTTTTCTCATTAAGCCCTAATCTCATGCATGACTTAATCTCAACGTCCAAGATTGGATTTTTATGAACATACAACCCATAATACTATGAAATATGGCAGATCTAGGCCAATGGAGACTATTTGCTCATAAAGTCTCCACCTTGGGACCAAAAACCCTAAAAGTTGGTCCATGAAACATAAATCAAAAACAACAAGGAAAGCTTTGAGCTTTATACCTCTAAGTGAAGCTCCTCCCTCTGTAGAACTCAGATCCAAGCTTGCACTCCAACTTCTAGCCTCCACAAGAACCTCCTCTTCTTCTTTACTAACACACAAAGACACTTTCTAGCTCAAAACACTCACACACAAGCTTTAGGATGAAGGAAATGCTCTCTTAGGGTTTCTCTCTGTGAAATGGTGGCTGAGGATGAGGCCATAGAATTCCTTATATAGTGCACAAGTCACAAAATTAGGGTTTGCATCTGGGTCGGTTACGCCCGGCGTAACCCTGGGTACGCCCAGCGTACTCGGGCGAGTCCGCGTCCAAATTAAGCGCGCGAGTACACGCAGCGTACTCCTCAGTACGCCCAGCGTACTCACAAGCCTAACATTTTTACTTTAAGGGACTTAACTTGACAACTTGGAAAAAGCAGAAGGGTTAAATTGTTGTACCTGAATTTCGGGATGTTACAGTTTAAAACTTAATAATATACTTTAAGTTTGGCTTGTATCCCCCCCTGAAAACATTAAAACACGGAAAATGTAGGGGTATGAACTCACCTGTAGTGAGTGGTTCTGACGTGTGGTTGGAAAAGGAGTGCAAAGTGTCAAGTGTAACCTTGAGCACACAATGATCCTAATAGACACATATAAACATGTATGTATATGAATTTAGTGTATAGAAGACTAAATAAGAAGGGTAACACCCTTATTGGCTAGGAAACTCTAAGATTTATGGGATACAATCACATATGATTGCATAACTAGGGTATATGGCCACCCTATATAGTTTACGGTCAAAGAGGTATGACCATTGGAGTTCACGGTCCAAGTGTTCACGGTCTTAGGTGTTTACGGTCTTAGTGTTTACGGTCCAATGACCTTACGGTCATGGAGTTCACGGTCTAAGGAGATTCAACCGTAAACTCATCAATCTTGCACAAATGATGGTTTTCAAGGGCTTCATTCAAAGGCATCAGATTCTAGGGACCATGCTTAGCTTTAGGAAGGGTAAAGGCTATAAGAACACCCTTTATAAGGGTTTACGGTCTATGAAGATTCATAGGACCGTAAACTCTTTTGTTCAAGCAAAGAGTGATGATCTTAAGTCCAAAATGAAGGATTTTAACTCGATTCATGAAGGGGAATATGATACTTACGGTTTTTGAAGGCAAAGAAGGTGTTTTCGGTCCAAAACACAACCGTGTTCTTGAGGATCTTTGATGATCTAGATAAAAGATGAAATCCTTGGATGAATCAAGAGTGAAACATGGATTTAGGAAGGATTAACACCCCAAAGGAAGGAATCACTTACTTGTTTGAAGATTTGGAAGCAAAATCTTATGATTTTTGAGAGAGAAATCGGCTTCTATGCTTGAAAAGTGAAAAGAATGGCTGAAATGATCAACCATTATATATATAGGGAGGAGTTTACGGTTACCCTGACCGTAAACTCAAGGTCTCGACCGTAAACTCCTTTTTGAGGAGGTTTACGGTTGCTAGGTAGTTTAGAACTTAAACTGACACTTCCAAATACTAATTCCTTTGATTCACTAGAGTTAGAATACTCAAAACAGGTTCCAAACAGTGATAACTGGAAGCAAAATGAGTCTAACACTGATAAATTTGAATGTTTACACAAGTTAGAAATTTCGGGTTGTCACGGTTCCCCAAAATACCACATACCATACATAGATAAGTAAAGATATAATGGGCCCCACCCGACATCGATCCCCGCTCGGTAAATAGATCTGTCAGTGATTAAGCCCCGCATGGCATCGGGCCCCGCCCGATATACATTTAAACATATAATCATATAAACATACAAATACATGCGATAATCACAAAGATAATAGCATGCATTACAATCATCAGGCCCCGCTCGACATCGAGCCCCACCCGGTAAACATATACACATAACACATACAAGAGTCACGCAGACAACTAGCATATTAACATATCAACCATGGGCCAACACTGGTGCATTCGACCCGCTAAACACAGCGAGGAAACTCACCTCAAACTGTCGGATATCTTAGATAAAAGCTTGGACTGCCGATCCGAAAAATCCCCGCACGCTAGCACCAACAAATAATACCAAATTAATAATTGGTCCACAACCCAGAGCTAGGGTTCAAGTCTGACTGTTCAACACTCAGGGTAAAAGTCCATTTTACCCTTTCCTCACATGGCGCAAAATCTGAGGCCCACCAATAGCATCAAAAGCCCACTAAGTCCCAATTTCCTAATCGGCCCAAAACCCATCTTGGTCCTAATCCAAGGAGGCCCAAACTTCTAAAAGATACCCAAAGCTCCAAATGGGCCCAAGCACCAAAAAGGCCCACATACAGAAAACTAGGGCCCAACAAGGCCCAAATGCCCAAAACCACATCTCACGTCGTGACCAGCCTTGGTCACATCATGAGAGCTCACTCAATCATAACCCAAATCATCACGACTCAACATAGTCAACTCATCTAAGGAAAAGTCAACAGGGCTGCCCTCACGTTGTGAGAATCCTTTCTCACGTCATGAGCTCCAATCAGATGACCATAAATGGGACCAACACTTCTCACGTCGTGAGACCCTGTGTCATCACGTCATGAGAACAGTCTGATGCTAAAAATCCAAATTTTAAGTCCTTAATCCATTAAGCCCTTAATCCTATTTCTTTTAGAAGCTAACAAAGACTCCAAAGGCCAATAAAACGATTACTTGATGGACATGCATTCCCCAAGCATGTCCTAAACCCATATTAGGTCAAAATGACAAGAAATAACCCCAAACTCAAACAAGATTCATAAATTACAACCACATTCCAGATCCATAAGACTAAATCATAGAGAATGACTCATTGATCCACAAAGTTGCTAACTTTATGGATCCCAAGCATGCAATCCAACATAAACATGAAAAAAGGAGCTTAGAACTTAAATCTAGCAATTTGAGCTCATAAATATTGGATCTTGGATACTTAAAATGGTCTAAAATGTGCACAAGATGATGATGATGAAGCCTCCTTGCTGAACCAACACTCTAGAACCTCTTCTTCTTCTTCGTCGTCTAGCCACTAAAACACTAAAATGGATCCAAAATCACCAAGATGGATTAGGGTTAGGGTTTTCTGAGTTAGTGGAAGGTGGAGGCTGAGAAATGAACCCTAAAACCGAGATAGGAGGGCTTAAATACGTAGGAAACCCTAAAACTTTGTGGGCTTGAGCTGTAGCGCTCCTCACGTCGTGAGCTCTTAGAGCTCTTATTGCTCACGTCGTGAGCTCAGTCCCGGATGGAATCTTCATGCGGCCCTCCTCACGTCATGAGCCTCCATGCCTTACGTCGTGAGGACCCCCTTTTCACCAAAATCTAACCTTTTGACCCTCTGAAACCCTAATTCGATTCATCCAAGAAAACATATGTTACATTAACAATAAGTCAACAACTAATTTCTAGGTAAACAACTACTAATTTCACATAAACAATAACAATTTCAACAAAAAAGAAATTAATTTCATAAACTTAAAATATAAATGCTTACTTGTTTCATTGTAGAGTTTGAAGAAAGCCACTAAAAATAATTTTCTTATGAGTTAATGCTCAAAATCGAAATAGCTTGGAGCTTGGTTTGAACTTGGAATCGAAATAGCTGGAGCATGGTTCTTTTTGATGGGTTTTATAGGTTACAAAACTATGTGCTTGCGGAATTTCACTTAACAATTAAGGGCACATGCAACCTAAAGGATCTATGCCATACACTTTGAATGCAATATATAATGAAAAACAAAAACAATATGAACCCTAATATAATCAAAATACAATACAATAATTAGGGTTACATACTTTTGATTTGTTGTAGTAAACAAATTACTTTAATCCTTCCTTTGAAGAGCTTAGAAAGCTAACACCAAAAGGACGATGCCTCAATTGGCTCACACCCAAACCCTAGAACTAGAAGACAATTTAGGATAAAGGAGAGAGGTATAATTTTCATTCATATGCCTTTAGGAAGGAGTATGCACGAAATTTGCAAGCCAAGAGGTCCTATTTATAGTTTAGGTAACTTGCAAACAAAGCAAGATTTGAATTGATTAAATAATAGATTTAATCTTAATTCAAATCCTTTTCTTTTATGCAACCAGGAGGCTTCCAGATACCCCATAATAGCTCCCAAAAACCGTCCATGCTTGGATGGTTCTAAAATTGCCTCTTTTGTTCAACTATTAGACAATTACAATTCACATCTTGCACCTTTAATTAATTCCAAATTAATTATGATTAATAATTAATCAATTCTAATTAACTTCATATTAATTTATTAATCATATAAATTAACAAATCAACTATTTAACAATTGATCTTATTTTAGTTTATTAACCACGTAATGGATCAACAAATCAATTGTCTATTTCCAGTTAATATATTAACAAATCATTTATTACATTGTAATCATATAATAAACTAATAAATTTATCCTCTCTCTACAAATGTCATTCTAATCAAGTTCTAGTTATGAAGGCAACTCAAAAAGGACTTTGCTTCTAATTACAAGAATATAACAATTTAGTTATGAGCTTAGACACATTAATCCAACAGTCTCCTACTTGGATAAGTCTATAACTACAATTGTAAGTATAACCTTGAACCAAACAACAAAGTGTGCTTTCCAAAGCCACTGCCAAACTCTGATTCAAATCAAATGTTGGCTCTAAGATAAGTGATTAGTTATTCCTTCGTTCTACAAGATATCGTATGAATAGAGTCATGGATTAAATGATCAACCTCATGTTTATTTGTTTGTTTACCGATTTCCCGATTTGTGGTCAAATTTAGACTACAAAATCGAACATATCAATTTAGTCCGGACCAGACGTATGGCTTTCATAGATCAACTCAAACCACTGAGAGGTCCACAAATATCGCTTTTCCTGTTAAAGCAAAAGGAATGAATAAACTTCGACTACATAACTGTAACCTTTAATCACCAAATCATACATGACACTACGTTCTATAACATCATGTTACTGATATGTTTTCACAATACCAATGCACAAACGACTTGTAAATTACAATTTATGTATCTCCGTTTGAAGAATAGAATATATTATCATCTCAGAGTTACTCGTGATTAAATCCATGAAGTATTCTCTAAGCGTGGGTTTATCCAATACTTAAAATCCCTATTTCCAAGTACTCATGAATATTGCAGTAATCTGTATGCAACATACAATCCCTATGGACAATCTACAATCCGCTTCATGACAATCTTAATTCACTACTTATTTCAAAAAGTATAAACGACTGTGGAGTTTTGAATAATATTTAAATTACTCAGGGAAGTAAAACATGTAAAACAAAACACAATAATAAATTAATTAATTACGGTATCATACCCTTTGAATATAAATAAATCCCTATTATTTAATCACCATAACAATTATGAATTTATTCATTGTATAATGTTTCGAGTAATCAACTAACCACTTGAATTAGAAAACATCAGTCATTCCATGTTATAAACATGCATACTATGCCTCTCTATGACCCTTTTTTTGTGAACAAATCGACCATACATTACTCCAATGATGCTCATTTCACAATTCCAAATTATTATCATTATCTAAGATGTAGTGGAATTCCATCTTTACATACATTCACCTTCTGTGATGTCAAGGTTCTAAAGTCACGGGAGCGGGGTCTCATGAGGATTTTTGACATCCCTACATTGATCAACAAATTAATCATATTACACTTAAATAATATCAGTAATACAAATCACCAACATATTATAATATTCATCTTTGTTATTTACGAAGAAAGGGTAAGAATATGGATTTTGATGTGTTTTTCGCTAAGAATACATCTACAAAAGTAGTAAGTTTATAGTTTCTGTTAAAAAAAAGCAAGTTTATAGTCAATTTAGCGGTAATAAAATATGAATAAATCTTTATTTGATTATATGGTTCTCATCTTTTACTTCTGTTAAGATCATTGAGCCATTAAGACTAACAATGCATCCATCATGATGTGCAATAGAGCCTTGCCCAAATATGGAGTTCCATGGTAAATCTTCAAATCACTACAAGAAAAAGTCCTTATTAGTGATGACCTAAAATTTGGTCACTAACAACATCATTTTAGTTGTCACTGAATTTTGATAATCCTACAAATTTAATGACCAAATTATATATAGTGGTCACTAAACTGTGAATAAAATTAAAATACTCTCCTTATCATAAGAACTATTAGTGACTAATAGATACCTAGTGACAAAAAAATAATGGTCACTGGATTGAAAGTTGAGTTGAATGACCAAAAATAATTGTCACTTATTATTCTTTGTTATTCTAAACCACATACAGCTAAACCGTGACCACTCAATAGTAGTACACTGGTTTACAAATTGAAAACAATTAATGACTAAGTTGTGGTCATTAATTAATGTTTTTTATTTTAAAAAATGACTAGAGCTTTGTTTTCTCTCGGACATAATTTTCCGAAGACATTTTATTTGAGTAGTCTTTAACTAAGTTTTTATGCACTCATCCACAACTAATCAAAACCCTTTTATCAAACATATTTATTATACTACCCTGATAAGGTATACTTGACCTAAAACTATTCTGGAGCCCTTTTGTATTTTACATTTGTATACTACCCTCGTAAGGTATACTTGACCTAAAATTAGTAAGGTATACTTGACCTAAAATTATTCTGGAACCCTTTTGTATTTTACATTTGTATACTACCCTGATAAGGTATACTTGACCTAAAATTATTCTGGAGCCCTTTTGTATTTTACATTTGTGGTGTTTCGTAAATCTTTTTGTTGTCTTTTAGAGGAAAAGTTTGAGATGTTCATTTTCTATTTTCATCGTAATGTTCAAACTCTAGAGTGAAAAGTCACTCAGCCTCTCGTCAACACTCAACACTTCTCTCCTCTTTGCCGGTTTGCCCTAAATCGACAGCCGCCACACCAACCATCGGCAGTTCGGCACCAGCGTCGCCGGTCTATCGCCGCCGGTCCATCGTATCCGGTCAATCGTCGCCGGTCCACACCCTCCCATCGACCCACCTCTGTTCTCCACTCGAAGTCAAACATGTACTCTTTTCTCCGCTCTCATGTGGCATACATCACTTCCCTGCTAATCAAGTTATCAATTGCTAATCAATCGGCTCCTTGATTCCATTCAACCAAATAGTAGCTAAAATCATAGCAACTTGAAACATGACTTTCTCAACAAACAGAAAAGCTTGATTTCCTATCATTAAATTAGCACATAGTTTACAATCAGCTGCATTTTTGTTTATTCTTCCATTCTACCAAACTGTTGAATTCGAACCATGCTCTGATGTTGTCTCCATACTTCTCTTTCATCAGTCACAACGGAAATCCAAATTCCGTTCATTCTCAAACCATCAGAACCTTTACCAAGTTTTTTTTTGGCTGATATAAAGCAAAACATTCTGAAGGGAGATTATCTCTTCCAGCTCGTAATTTCTTGATATTTTTTCATGATTTCCTCCCTCTCCAAGGTCTGCACACAGATAAATATGTTGTAAGTAATCTTTCTTTATTTAAGAGTCATGAAATCTGTGATGGCCTCTATAAGTAATTACATGTATAACATAAAAGAGTTATTAAACCTCACAACTTCCAGATTCTACTTTAAGACTATTTGGCATGCTAGTTTATCTTTAATAGATCTTTAAGTTAGTAGTACATTTTAGTTTCATCTCATATACAAAATTTAGATTAACTTATTGCTCAATTTAACAATCCCACTTGAGTTTTCTTAAATTATATCACTGTCATTATACATTTATACTCTTTTCAAGAATTTTTCTTTTATCATAGCGTATGGACAAGTCTTGGATGAACATAGTTCATATGACAAAGGACCCAAGATATGAGTCGGGTGTGAATGAATTGCTTAATTTTTCATACTGTGATAAAGAAGTTTTGTCAAAAGTTCCATGCCCTTGCAAAATATGCAACAATTTTCGACATCATAATAGAACAACTATATTCTCACATTTGATGCAAATGGGGATTGTTAGTTAGTTATGTTAGGTGGATATATCATGGTGAGTCATATAACCTGTCGGATGATGATTGATGATATATAAGTTGATGGGGCTAGTGATGATTTAAATGATGATGAACTTGAAGAGATGTTAAATAACATTGGTCAAATATTGATCATCTTCATATCTATTTCTAAGAAAAATAAGATTTTTTGAAAGTATAATGCTATTTTCTGCATGTTTTCTAAAGTTTGCTGTCCATTTTTGTTTTTTCTGGAAAATACTTGAAAGATGTGTAGAGATAGCACTTTTAGCATCAAACTTTGATCATCTTCATATCTATTTGGGTTAATGTCACTTTGACCCAACCAACTATCAATGTTATTTTATTTATTTATTTATTTTTTGCATCCTAGGGGAATTAACTTCGGCTTTTAGGTTTTAAAATGTCTTTTTGTAAAAAATATAGGGGTCTACCGGTTACCCCAATCTAGTCAGCAAAATAAAATGCCATGTCATTACATGAAATTTGTTAACTTGTGTTCCACGTATATAAAATTTGTTAACAAATACGATTCATTACCAAAAGCTGGAGTTCTGGTCATACAACTTGAAAATAAAGCATAACATCTTTTTTTTTTTTTTTTTTTTTTTTTTTTTTTTTGTTTCACATGCCGGAAGGGTTTAAATCCTAAAGCAAAACAATTTAGTAGAACAGGATTTTGTTGAATGAAGATAAATTGATCGTTCTCCCTATCTCTCTCTCAAAAAAAAAACCTAACAAGCTATGGATTGATCAATGCAAAATCATGATTTTGGAAGTGACAAAAAAAAGATCGAATGCAGATACTCACCGCCAGATTTAAGATGAACAATAACAAAAAATAAAAAAGACAAAGATGGAAGAGGTGAAAGAGGCTCCTCCATGATTTAATCTTACAAAAGCCTTCACCATCCATCTTCAGAGTAAAAACAATAATAATCGATTTAATCACTCCACTTATATCCACAATTACTTCCTTTTTCATACTCACCTCAAAATCAAATAAATTTTCATAGTACCAATATACATCAAGAAAATAGAAGAAACAGAAAGAGCTTCTTAAGGTGAGACGAAACACTATCTTGCTAGTTCTTGAGGTGGGCGTATGGAGAAGATAAGCTGAAGAGTAACAGTGGTGATACTTTGACTTGGATTTTTGAGGTGGAATCTAATTTAATTTCTTTATTTAGTGAAAAAATGATATCATTAAAGAAACCAGCAATTACAAGTCAAAGTCTTCTTTTAGCTAGTAAAAATAGACTTTATGCCCTTAAACTACAAAAAAAAACATGAATGACCATTTAAAACAAAACCGTATTGTTGGTTGGGCTAGAGTGACATTAACCCCATCTATTTCTTAGATTTTTTTTTTTGAAAGTACAATGTAGCATCAAACTTTGATCATCTTCATATCTGTTTCTTAGAAAATTAAGATTTTTTAAAGTACAATGCTATTTTCTGCATGTTTTCTAAAGTTTGCTGTCCATTTTTGGTTTTTCTGGAAAATACTTGAAAGATGTGCAGAAATGAACACTTTTAGCATCAAATTTTGATAATCTTCATATCTCTTTTTTTGAAAAATAAGATTTTTTTGAAAAATAAGATTTTTTGGTTTTTCTAAAGTTTGCTCTCCATTTTTAGTTTTTCTGGAAAAATACGATAGGCCCAAGGACACATTTGTTTTCAGTAGAAGGAAGAACAAACCAAAGCAACCCAATTCTACTTGTTGATCCAGGCCCACTAAGTTATTCCCTGATGTCTTTTGTCTTTATGATCTTTTAATTTCTATTAGTCCTTTCTTTTGTAATGCTCCTCCCACGTTCTGTTATTATGGGGGGACATCCTAGTGGTTGCAGTATTTGTCGTTTGTACCTTTTGTCTCCATGGTTCTTTACTTATAGTCCTGGAGAGCCTTGTTCTTGGGTATGCAAAGATTGAATGAAAAGTTCCTCATGGACATAGGAGAGCACCCACCTCTATAATTGTGGGCATCTATCCATTTTGGTTCTCATTTTGTGTTGTTGTTTGTGTGAGCTTGAGGCCAAGGCTACCAAAATATGTGAAAAATGTGCAGAAACTAGCACGATTAGCATCAAATTTTAATCATCTTCATATCTATTTCTTAGAAAATAAGATTTTCTGAAAGTACAATGCTATTTTTTGCGTTTTTTCTAAAGTTTTGACATTTGTTCCTATTATAGAAATAATGTCTTTTATGTATTTTTTATTATCTTGTTTGGTATGCAGTGTTTAAGTAGACACTTTATGAATCAAAAAAGATATCGAGGAATGGTGGAGTCAAGTAAAAAAAAAGTTGAAGAATACCTTTTTCTCAAATATGGTATTTTCTCTGACACTGACTTTTGATAATACCTTACATGAATTTACAAATGTGTGTTATTTTTATTTAGATGGTTGGCCTGAAAAAAGGTGTATCGAAGAAATCCGGCCTTCAGAAGTCATGTAGCAAGCATGATGTAATATATCTTAGGATTCATAAGGGACATACTAATCTCAGGTTGCAAGATGAGGTGTTGCCTACCGATGAAATAATGAAGTCACTCTCTCCCCATCAAAGTCATCTCAGAAGAGTTTCTTATTCTAGTTTGAACGGAGATGAGGAAGATTATGAAGAAGAGGAACACAAAGTTGATTCTTTTTGAGATGCGAACATTGGTTTAACTTCTCATGGTATGTTGATTTGAAATAAAATAGTATGTGATTAATGTGTATGATTATATAATCAATCATTTTTTTTAATAAGTTTATGTAGGCATGTGTAATACTCGAAAAGAATCTAGAGCTTGGAATGAAACTTAAAAGAGGTGCTTGAATAAGGCGAATTTAGTTTTTGAAGTTGATGAATGTGCTGGTCGTATAGTTGGGGAAGATAGTCAACTATTCATCACTAAAGGTGGGTTTGTTGCGTGAGAGATCATGCCAAATTTGATGGAACCACTTGGAAAAACCAATCAGATTTGTTGAAGTATGATATTATCACTAAAGGCACGGTATGATGTTATCAACTCTCTATTTTAATATTTATCGTGCAAAAGTTTCTTTAAAGAAACAATATACTTTCATTTCGTTCTATTACAACATTGTACTTTCATTTCATTCTATTATAGCGTTCTACTTTCAAGAAGACAATGTAGGAAAATTCAACTTTGTAGGAAAATTCAACTTATGATCCATACAAAAGATGAAGCAATCAATAATCTTGCAAATGGTGTAATCGATGCTGATTTAGTAAAACTATGTCAAAGATTTGCAAGTGAGAAATTTCAGGTTACTTCTTTGCCAAATTATATCCTTCCTTACATTTATCAAGAAATGTAAAATGTCATAAATGGTCGATGCGTTTTTACTTTGCATAATTACAAAATTGGTCCGTGTGTATTCAATTTGCAGAATTATAAAATTGGTCCCTGTGTTTTTTGGTTTGCAAATATGACAGGAACAACCCTTGTGTTTTTTATTTTGCAAAATTGGTCCATGTGTTCTTTGTGCATAATTATAGAATTGGTCCTGTGTTTTTTGGTTTGGAAAAATGACAAACAACCCTTGTGTTTTTTATTTTTAAAAATTTACAGAAATGATCCCTATGTTTTTACTTTGCATAATTAATAATACTGGTCCCTGAGTTTTTTGGTTTGGAAAAATGACAGAAACAACCTTTGTGCTTTTTATTTTCAAAATTTACAGAAATGGTGTGTATGTTTTTACTTTGCAGAATTACATAAATGGTCCCTATTTTTGTGGTTTGCAAATATGACAAAAACAACCCTTGTGTTTTTTATTTTGCAAAATTCATAGAAATGGTCCCTATGTTTTTACTTTGCATAATTTCAGAAATGCTTCATACATCTTTACATTTTGCATGAAATAATCAGTTTCACTTTAATTGTTGCAGAAGGTTAGCATTAGAAATAAGAAAAACAAATCATTTAATCAAGTTCCACCTGCGGTTGGCACAGTTTCAATTGCAAAGATTGTTGACAAGGTAAGCAACTTCTTTAAAACTTAAATCTTTCATTGCTTGTTACAAATATATATATCTTGACAAACTTATGGTGAGCAACCTTGTTAAAACATAAAAAGAAAGGAGAAGAAGTATCATTGATTGAACGTTACAAGACTGAACATTTTTCGAAAAAAAATTCAAATGGCCAATGAGAAGCTCGACGAAATTCGGGTATTTTTAATATCTTGACACACATGAATAATGTATTTGTTTCACTTTTAATCTAAGTTGTTTTGTTATGCAAAATGAATTCCTAAATGAGGAACTTTCTTGTTCTCCGACTGAAATTTGTATGAAAAAACTACATCGTATACCGGAATATATAAAAGGGCGTTCTATTTCGACGAAAACAAGTTTTTGCTGTAGAAAAGTTACAAATGGAACTGGAATTAGAAAAGGAAAAAAATTAAAAGCTTTAAGAGGAGGAAATTTGGGTAAGTAAAAAAGAACAACTACAATTTCTAGATGAGCTGATCAAAAACAAGTTTTGTATCTCATTTAGAGCTCTCATTAAAATCTAACAATTTACAATGATGGTGATATGAACCTATTTATAGGCAAGCATGAGAAACCTTATTCTGATTGGTCAGGCCTATCCATAATTAACCTATAAAGAGATACCCTAATTTCCAACCAATCATAGAATGTCATGCGGGTTCTTCTAGAACTTTCAACCTCATGAGCATCAACCAAGCACATGATGGAGCATTATGGACCATGATGGCTCATCATGAGCTACCATGGTGCATCATGATGGCGCACCTGCCATCAAACATTCCCCTTATTCTTATTGTTCTGAGCAACTCTTATTCTTCTGAGCAACATTTGGACAATCTTGAGCATCCTAGTGACCTTTACACATGAGCGGCGCATCAGAAGCCATGATGGCGCACCATGAACCTTGGTGCGCATCATGCTCTATGATTGCACATCCTCCTCTTGAATGGTGTATCCTGTTTCAATTGTTTATCAGTAACACTTTAACATTCCTGAAACACAACAATGCACACAAGAGTGGCGTATCAAGCAACAAGGTGGCGCACCTTGTGTCATAGCTGGCACATCCTCACTATAATGGCGCATCACTAATGGTCCACTCCAACTCCACGTGCTCCATTGCAACTCTAAGTGCTCCATGTAAATCCTAAGTGCTTCATGTTAATTCTTAGTTTTCCATGTTGGATAGGACTTCATACCCCAACATTATTACCTATCTAAACAGAATTTGCATTTTCAACTCAAGAAACTAGGCAGTGAACAAAAAGAAAGAGGGAGGGGGGGGGGGATGTCTTTCATACCATCCTCAACTTAAGAAACCATGGGGATGTGTTTTTGTATGTTGGAGATACAAATCATTAGGGATGACCATCGGAACCGGCCCGGGAACCGAACTTGGTGAAAAATAGGAACCGAACCGGACCGCCGGTTCTACCGGTTTCGGTTCCTACCGGTTCTTGCCGGGTCTTCAATGTTGGAACCGATCCTTGAGAAATAGCAACATATTTTGAGAAATATTTCGGTTACGGTTTCGGTTTTTGCCGGTTATACCGGTTCACGGTTCCAAAAATCCACAAGAATATCGTCCCGGTCCCGGCCCAATCGGTTCTATCTGGTTTTGATTCCGGTACCGGTTACGGTTACGGTTCCGGCCGGTTCCCCGGTTCCAAAAAAAATGTAGATACAATCTACATGGATGGGTGGATATGTATTCATTTAGAGTTTCGAGAATGTAACCTCTTGTGCAAAAGATCGAAATGTCAGTAAAGCAGGGATTTCCAACCTAGCTTCCTCCCTTGCCAGAACTGTTGGTGTGGCTTATAAATGTACATGTAAGGAACTTGCACATTGGCATCTGTGTTATGATACTCATCGACCATGTGACCTGGCTTCACAACCTTGTACAGGTCCATACAAGCTAAACCGACGATCATTGTTGTACCGGTGTTGGCACCTTCTGGAGTAGTTCTTTGCTTGTTAACTTCAGGAATACCATAGGTCTTCGCCCCAAGTTACCCATAGCAACAATCAAATCTATATGACTATCACCATGAGCATGCACGCTCACCAAATAAATAATAACACTAGTCGCTAGGGATGTTAGATATGCACACATAATAATAATTAACTACTTTACCTTATTAAACTGAATGAGTTTCAACAACCTTGATCGAGGGAGGATTTCTACTGTACTCTTGTAACTTCTTTATAACTACTTCTATATCACTAACGCCGCTATCTGTAGCATAATAGTCTCCTTCGGTTGGAACTCACCAACAATTTCAGCTAACTTTTCATGGTTGTTTGCCCACAAAGGGACACAAACATCAAATGCATCAACACAAACTTTGGCAGTCGCCAAAAAAAAATCAATGACTTATTTTGAGAAACCATAAAATTTAGCGGGTGAGGGAAGCGCTTTGGAGCTGACCAAAACATATTACCACATATGGTTTTTCTTATCTTGAGGAAAATCACATACCAATTGCCTCACGTTGTTGTTGAAGTACTATTGAAACCTAGAAACATGTCAATTGTAGTTATCAACAAGAATAAACCAAACAGAGCTAGGCGGACTAAAAGCCTAGTTATCACAACTAAAAAACAACTCTATAATTTTTGGAAATTTTCGTTCGTGATTTAGTATAACGACTTCATATTCAAAAAGCAGTAAAACAACATTTAATAAATATGTATATATCCAAAAAACAGTTAACCCGTTTAAACTAATTATGAAAAACCGAATGCAATTTAGAGTAAAAAGTAGCTACTTTCAATTTCAGATTAAAAATTCTTAAGAACATTGAAGCCCATTCAAACTGCCCACAGCCCACAGAACATGCCCCACATAACATTCTTAAGAAGGTTCTTGTACACAAACTAATATATTTATTAAAACCACAAGAACAACTTTACATCGGTTTATGCATACATGTGAACAATTATAACTTTTGCTAAACGACATTAACTAGAAGTAACAGTTCTAGTGTAACTGCTACATAACTTCCAGAACCATTACACCCTTTCATGATATTGGTTCAAGGACAACATCATTTACTAGTTAAATTATCTGTAAATAAATACCAAAATAATTAAGCCCAACTTAACTTTCAACGAAGAAGATATACAAACCTTATTGGTTGGACACAACACTCATTACATTTTTTAGTCTAGTAATTATTTAATATCATTAATTTGTTCAAACATGTCTTTAGCTATTTCTCTTATATGACTTAGTTGGTTTCTCACATAAAGCCTTTCCATTGAGAACAACAACGGTGCAAGATTTTCTTAAAGATCAAGAACCGTCATAAAAGAGGTACATTAATTAATACTAGTTGAGCAATCAACAAGGAACTTTTTTTTTTATAAAAAGAGTAACCTTGTTTTTGCTTCAAGGGCCAAAATGGGACGAGTGCTAAAAAACGAAAACTAATTTGTCCCACATCATTGGGATGCAGAGAAATAATGGTTCACATGTCACTAGCATTATTTAAAGGATGAATAGTATAGTTTTTGTGCCTACATTTCATGCTTTTCTGTTACGGTTAACTATTTATAAGCACAATAACAATTTTTATGGTAACAAAAATAAAATAAAAATTAATACTATATTTTTCAATGCCACCAGTGTGACTCCGCTTCTAAAACCAAGTCAATTGAAAAGTGAGACATGAAGTGAGAATTACCTTTGATGCGCCCAATTGATTCAATGTCGGAACGTGTCGAGGCATTGAACAACTTCCAGCTTCTTGAAACCGCCTCCATATACATATTCTTCTGCGTGCACATACATATTCTTTTGGGTTTGATATGAAGGCATTGGCTTCTAAGGGTTTCTTCACTAGCATCTCTTTGAATTCTGACCACACCCATGCAAAGCAATGGTCAATGCTCTTAATGTGGGTATCTAATACTTATGTAACAAATCTTTTGAGGTGCGATAGTTATCAGTGACTTGGGGAATTACGACTCGGATGTCACACGTATTACCCGATTTGCCACATTATAGTAGTGGTTTGTTGAAAATCATGCATTTTTTTATTAGCACAGAGCGTTGCCAGAGTTGACAATGACATCTAACTTCCTCCTGCTAAAAGCTATGACTAAACGGATCTCGGTACACAAGATCCACATCAAATGGAAGATGTTTGTCAGGGATGCCACAGAAGCAACAATTTTTGATTTTTGACTGCCCAATGTTCCACTCACGATACAAAAATTGTTTGCTTAGTTGTTTGTTGACAACTAACTACATATGGATCTGCAACTATCAACATCCCTTCTTGACCATATGACACGCCCATTAATGCTAGGCTCTTTGCGAACTTGCATCCCAAGGAACCATACCCTATAAGAAGAATCCTGGAATTAAGTTCCAAACACTACAATCTGTCCATCATAACGACTATTCATAGGCTTAATGTATGCATCGGATACCAAGGGAACCCTAGGAAGAGACCCGACCGAGTGAAAGTAAAAGAGCTGAAAACATTGTTATATTAAGTGTCAGATTGAATAAAAACATAACTATGATGTTTTGAATTAGAAATATAAAAGGGGAGTGTGATGGATTAACCTGATGAATGGGGCAAAACGTTTTAGACAATGCCATTACCACCTCTTGAGCAACGATTCCACCAAACATGGTACATGAGCCCCACGGGCAAAATCATGCAGGAGCTTATACTTAAATTCAACATCCGAGATCAAGGCTCCTGTGATATCATCGCGCACCATCGCGCACCAAATCTACTGAACTATCATCCAATTCCACTTCTTGAGCACTCTTGTTTAGTATTTCTGCGATATCAACAAACCTCTGTGCATCATCTTCTGTTGAAGCCATGAGATGAATATATCGAAAGCTCTGTATGCCATATGCATAATGGGATGCATGGTGATCGAAGTTGGGGTCGCTAAAACGAAATACTTTTGGATGTCTAAGGTTCTCTCTCAAAGTCCTAAAATGATACATCTTTGACTTCTTGACCCCATCCTACATATGGTTCATAGTTCATGGCGTCTTCTTTAATATAGAACGACTTGACCGTTAGGTTGACAACTTTTCTTTCTGATGGTCTCTCATCCTTTGGATCATACTAAACCAGATCTCGTCACCATCTTCAAGCTTTAGGATCTCATCATCTAAACACTATACAAGTGTAGGCTCCGAATTTGTAATATGGTAATCATATCGGAGCATGGTTCCTTAATCACCTTTAACATCGCGAACAGTAACCATATAATTGTTGAATATTGATTACAATAAACAATCTTGATTGAAGGAGAGCAATCTTGATTCATGTAAAATTATATTGAACCAACAACTATACAACTATTTCTTATATAGTTGGAGCCTACACTTGTACAATGTTTAGATGATGAGATCCTAGAGTTTAAAAATGGTAACGAGGTCTGGTTTAGTATGATCTAAGGGATGAGAGAACTTCATGAAGAAAAATTGTCAATTTGACAGTCAAGTCGTTCTATATTGAAAAAGATGCCATGAACTATGAACCATCATATGTGGGAGGGGGCCAAGAAGTCATAGATGTATCATTTGAGGACTTTGAGAGAAAACCTTAGACATCCCAAAGTATGTCGTTTTAACGACTCCGACTTCGATCACCATGCATCCCATTATGCATCAGGCACACAGAGCTTTCAATATATTCATGAGTGATATATATGGGGCGCTTTTCTAGTGGCTTCATTAGAAGATGATGCACAAAGGTTTGTGAATATCGTAGGAGCCTTGATTTTCTTGGTGTGCGATGATATCATAGGAGCCTTGATTTTCTTGAATGTCAAATTCAAGTGGAATCAGATGATAGTTCTGAAGATTTGGTGTGCGATGATATCATAGGAGCCTTGATTTTCTTGAGTGTCAAATTCAAGTATAAGGTCCTGCGTGATTTTGCCCTTGGGTATCGTGCGCCATGTTTGGTGGAATCGTTGCTCAAGAGGTGGTAAAGTCGTTGTCTAGAACGCTTTGCCCCATTCGCCAGATTAATCCATCACATTCCCCTTTTATCTTTTTGTTTTAGAGCATCATAGTTATGTTTTTATTAAACCTGACACTTAATATACCAATGTTTTCAGCTCTTTTACTTTCACTCGGTCGGGTCTCTTCCTTGGGTTTCCTCGATATCTGATGACATGCATTAAGCCTATGAACAACCGTTATGATGCACATATCGCCAAGAGCCTAACGTTGATGAGTGTGTCATGTGGTCGATAATGTATATGGATAGTCACATATCCAGATGTAGTTGTCAACAAGCAACTAAACAAACAATTTTTGTATCGTGTGTGGAACATTGGGCAGTCAAAATCAAAAACTGCTACTTTTGCGACATCATTGATTAACCCTAGAAAACATCTTCCATTTGATGTCGATCTCGAGTACCGAGATCCGTTTAGTGATAGCTTTTGGCAAGGGAAGTTAGATGTCATTGTGAACAAGTAGGCAATGCTTTGTGTTGATAAAAAATGCATGATTTCTAACAAACCACTACTACAATGTGACAAGCCGGGTAATACGTGTGACATTAGAGTGGTAATTCCCCACGTCACTGATAGCTTTTTTTTAGAACGGCAAATCTACACTACTCCTAATACCACCTATGTCTCCAATAAGACTTGAACCCTCAACCGCTAGGAGAGAAGGCAACACCCGATACCGCTAGGCTAGAAGCCCTTTGGTACGTCACTGATAACTACCGCATCTCAAGTGACTTGCTACATAATTATAGATTACCCACATTGAGACCATTGCTTTGCATGGGCGTGGTCAGAATTCGAAGAGATGCTAGCGAAGAAACCCTTAGAAGTCAATGACTTCATATCATATCCAAAAGAATATGTATAACCAATAAGGTCTATATATCTTCTTTGTTGAAAGTTAAGTTTGACTTAATTGTATGAACTTAATTTCATTAGTAGTTGATGTTGCCCTTGAATCAATACCATGAAAGGGTGTAACGGTTTTGGAAGCTATGTGGCAGTTATACTAGTAATAGTTAATGATGTTTAACAAGAGTTGTAATTGTTTACAAGTATGCATAAACTGATGTAAAGTTGTTCTTGTGGTTTTAATAAATATCTTAGTTTGTGTACAAGAACCCTTATTCCTTTCATTCTTCCTATGTGTGTGCGGAAATCATTTATGCATGTTCCGTGGACTGTTTCTCCAACATTCTTAAAGTTTGAATCGACTTCAATGTTCTTAAGAATTTTTAGACTGAAATTGAAAGTAGCTAGTTTTGACTCTAAATTGATTCGTTTTTTCATAATTAGTTTAAACGAGTTAATTATTTTTTGGATATATACATATTTACTAGATCTTGCTTTACTGCTTTTTGAGTGTGAAGCCATTATACTAAGGCATGAACGAAAATTTCCAAAATTTATGGAATTGTTTTTCAGCTATGATAGCTAGGCTTTTTAGTGTGCTTGGTTTATTCTTGTTGATAACTACAATTGTCATGTTTCTAGGTTTGAAGAGTACTTTAACAACAACGTGAGACAATTGGTATGTGATTTTCCTCCGGATAAGAAAAACCATAAATGGTAATCCATTTTGGTCATCACCAAAGTGCTTCCCCCACCTGCTAAATTTTATGGTTTCTGAAAATTAGTCATATTGATTTCCTTGTGGCGGCTGCCAGAGTTTGTGCTGTGACATTTGATGCCTGTGTCCTTTTGTGGGCAAACAACTATGAAAAGGTAGCCGAAATTGTTGGTGAGTTCCAACCGAAGGAGGCTATTGATGCTAAAGATAGCGACGTTGGTGATATAGAAGTAGCTATGGAGAAGCTATAAGTGTACATTAGAAATCCTCCCTCGATCAAGGTTGTTGAAACCCATTTAATTTAACAAGATAAAGAAACTAATGTCATTATGTATGCATATCTAACATCCCTAGTGGACTAGTGTTATTATTTATTTGGTGAGTGTGCATGTTCATGGTGATAGCCATATGGATTTGATTGTTGCTATGGGTAGCTTTAGGGCGAAGACCTATGATATTTATGAAGTTGACAAGCAGAGAGCTACAATCATTCCTCAAAGAACTACTCCACAAGGTGCCAACACTGGTAGAACAATGGTCGTCGGTTTAGCTTGTGTAACAATTGATAAAAACTGGTTAGAGTTTGACGGTCAAACCACCGCGAACCACTATGTATTAAAGACAAATTATGTGTAATTTTATGTTTATATTGTATATTAAAGATATTATATCCATAATTACTTTCAGAACATCTCAAACTGCTTAACAAACCGTCTATCGTTGAGGATGAAATCGAAAATCACCAAAAAATAATTCTATTTGTGACGTTAAAAATAAATCTATGCATCGAGTATGCCTAGGACTAATTTATGATCAATCTGAAAGATTATGTTCTTCTGATTTTTGTAGATATAAAGAACGTCCGAAACGGAGATCGTATGAACTTACGCCTTTTTTTTAACCGATAAATATAATCAACTATAAACTAACACCCAATTCTACTTATATCCACTACGAGACTTGAACCCTCGACCTCAAAGAGGAGGGCAACACCTGATACCGCTGAGCTAGAAGCCCTTTAGTAGTTACACCTCTTTTAAGTTATAAGAATCATAATTTATCTGATTTTCCTTGAATAAACTCTGCACTGCTTCATTTGAAATAGCTTCGAACCTTGTAAATTGTTTTTGAGCACGTTTTTGAACTCACACTATGGTCTATTATTTAATTTCATTTTTATGATATTTTTAATCTCGAGCAAAACCAAATTCGTAAAATCTGTCGAATCGAATCCAATTAATCGCGAAACTTTAAACGCCATTTCCTGGAGTTTTGTATATCGAAATTGAATTCTGTCTGCATTTCTGGAATTACCATGACCACGACAATAAGCAGGAACTTTCAGAAAAAAATTACGTATCAGGATTTTATAACATGAGAATCGAGAAACGAGATTTATATCACAAAATATATTATACATGTTACAACCCAAAATATTCACCATAAAGTCAACATTGACTTCAGTAATACAGGAAATGGCTTCAAATGAATACTAAAAGTACACATTTATTTTTATTTTATTGGTTTCTCTCCCTCCCTTCAACCTCTCGTCTTTCTCTCATCTCTTTAGCCTATCCGGAAAACGAAACCTAAGGGAGGAGGTTGCTGCCTCCATTCCAGCCACCACCCCCTCTCCTTCTTATCGACAAGCAAGCCCTAAGAAGCCCCCTGACGTTGCCATTTCCCGTTGCCATTTCCAGCTGTCGGACGTTGTTTCCGTTCAGGCGCCAAAAA
The DNA here is from genome assembly GCF_052849685.1 of Lactuca virosa. Taxonomy (NCBI): domain Eukaryota; kingdom Viridiplantae; phylum Streptophyta; class Magnoliopsida; order Asterales; family Asteraceae; genus Lactuca; species Lactuca virosa. The sequence continues at coordinate 433,456,812 of NC_136430.1, forward strand.
CAGCTCCACCGGGAGCTTCCTGCTGAGAAAAAATGCAAGTTGACAACCACCGTTGCTACTTTTGATCACCACCATTCTAGCCGCTATCTGCCTTGCCCCTCCCCTTCGCGTTTTTAGTCGGCGACGAGATCAATGAGACCAAGAGGATCACCGGTCTCGATCGCTTCTCCTTTGACAAATCTGCCATCACCGAACCAAGCTCCACCACCACTGCCTGGCCATCTTGAGACCACCCTTTTTCTTCCTTTTCCAGTCGAATCCACCACTAGAGTTTCCTGTGACTGCCTTCCGTTCGTGTTTCTTTTTTTTCTTTCCCGATCTGTTGAGGACGAAGACTCCACCCCCTTTGTTGGTATTAATTTGCCTAAAAACAGCACCTCACTTTTATTAATTGATCAACATCAGCCCCCATTGGTTTAAGTTCTTACAAACCAGTTTTTCTGGGAACAAATTCCACAATATTATTCTTTAAAATGAATACTCTGATTTTCAAATAAACATAAATAAACCTTAAAAATGGACGTGAATTTGGGGATGTCACCGTACATGTGAGATGTGATTTATTGATTCGTTCACGAGTTTGTCCCTTTGCCTCATAGCACGAACTGAAAAACCCAACACTTCAGGTGGTTTTTCTTCTATCACACTCTTAGCTGTTTGAACTCTTTCATCTTGAACCACCATTTGGAAAGCTTTATCTAGTGAAGGAAGCGGGTATTGGGAAAGAATACTTGTACAAAGTGCATCAAAGTGATCGAAATTTAAGCCCATAAGAAACTTATGTAGCATGTCGTTATCCCTCCGTGTGGCATGAAGAGTTCCTGCTGTACAACTCTCACAACATGCACAACTTATGATAGGTTCGAGGTTGTGGAGTTCTTCTCACAAACCTGTCAATTTCCTAAAGTATTATGTCACTGTCATGTTCTTGGTCTGCTCGCATTTGGCTATAGTTGTCTTCAATTGTTGAATTCTAAGCCCATTCACAACAGCATACCGAGATTTCAACGTGTCTCACATTCGTTTTGCATCTCGGTATTTTACAATGTTGTTCTTCACCTGTGGATCTATAGTCTTCATCATCCAGGACACCATCATCGCATGATGGTGTCCCAATCTGCCTTTGTGCAAGGGGGTTCTGGTCTTGTGATCGTTCTATCCAAGAATCCGTACTTCCGGCATGCCTCCAATGCAGTGGGTTCTTGTCTTGTGATCGTTCCATCCAAGAATCTGTACCTCCGGCGTGCCTCCAATGCAGTACGAATGTCTCCAGCCCAATCATCATAATTGTCGCCACGTAATTTAGTTGGAGTGATAAAATCTCCTGGCTGATCTTGGCTGATCTTGAGGTCCAAGATAAAACAGTGAGTTGGCTTCAATCTTTGACGGCGGCGGTGTTGCTCCGCTACCTACTTCCCCCGTCATGTTTTAGGATTTTAGGGGTTGTTACACCCGCTCTGATACCATGAAAAGTTATGGCTCAAAAGTGTGTGTTTCATTCATTTAGTTTGTTCTGTATATATACACGATACAGTGACGATAAAATCTGGAGCTAACCTCTAACAGGATACAAATTCAAATTAAGAGATAAACTATGAGCCTAACTAGATAATATCAATACTAATAGTTGAAATCTTATCCTCAAGCCTTTACATTTATTGATCGGAGGGAAAATCACTGATAAATTGACATGTTGATCACGCCTCAAACATACAACTGAGTGTTCTACTTATTCCACAATACAGAAACGAGTTTACACAAACACCATTCTGAATTCAAATTTTGAAATCCAAATATGGTTTTTGGAATGAAGAACATAGCATGTACGAGTACCGGCGAGGAAGATGGAGAATTGAATCAAGATGATTTTGTTGATCTCGCAACGAGGAAGAAAAGGACAAGGATGACCACAATGTTGAAGAGCCCAAGTTCCAATTGGGAGTCATAATCGTAAGCAGTCTGGGGGTTCACAATCACAACAATCGGTACCTGATTCTTCTAGTTCTAAGCCTTTTAGTGATGAAGTTAGGTTCTTAAATCCTGGAAACAGTAAAAAACGCAGGGGGCTCTAAACAGTGGGTGTGTAAAGGCTGTAAAGTGCGGTGCTGATGGCACCCACCCTCCACCTCACTAATTTTCAATTTTGCCATTGAATGTAAGAGAGAGAGAGAGAGAGAGAGAGAGAGATTTTTGCCTCCCATTTTCCATCGGTGGAAATGCACCGGCGGTGAAAAAATGGGTCCGGCGCGATGTACACCGCTGGTAAAACACTCCACCTCAGCTTACCACCGGTAAGAATTGCGTGACACCGTCCAACCTAATACATTCAATGTTAGTATACTCTAAAATTGAAGTAATATTCTAGAGTTTGAAGTAATTATTACTTTATGTTATATAATATGTTTTGATGTTAACCGGTATATTGTACCAAAATATATGGTACATCGTACCGGAGCGTCCCCAAGTGTACCGAAATGAGCCTACCCACTTTGTACCGAATTCCAGGAACTTAAGGCTAGATGGAGTGGTGCCACAGAAACCGTACTCCTTTCACTGTCACGTAAATGTCACATCAACTTTTACCACAAAAGTGTGGTTCCTTGCCAACCCAAAGAGTGATGCCACATTTTTTTTAACAATTTAATTTAAATAAAAACTTTAATTTTCATAAAAAAAACATAACATTTCATTACATTACTTGAAAAAAACATAACATGACATTAAAAAAAAATCCTAAAAACTTAGAAAATCAAACTAAAAAACTTAAACCTACAACCTTAAAAAAAACACACATGAAACGATTAAAAACTTAGAAAAAAATTAGAAAATTTTTAAACTTACTTATTAGTATAACATTTTTTGAGATCGGTTTTCATTGTCAAAGCAATTTTTTGAGATCGACTTTCATTGTCAAAGCAATTTCAAGACATCTTGAAACTTTTTGAAGAAAAGATGATAAAAAAGGTTCCATAAAAAAAGATAGGTTAGAGGGAAAACTACAATAAAGTCCCTACATATTGGCCTCATAATCGATTTAGTCCCTATATTTTTTTTATTCAATTAAGTCCCAAATACCGGTAATCGTATTCAATTAAACCCTTTAACCCGGTCAACAGGTCATCCAACTTTCAAAAATTACATTTTTGGCCCATATTTCAAAATTTATTACAAATTTTGTCCATAATTTACACTTTTGGCCAAGATTTTAAGTTTTGTTACAAGTTTGGTCCAAACTTTACCTTTTTTGCCCAAATTTTAGAACTTTATTATGAATTCATCCTAACTTTAGTTTTTTTACAACTTTTTTTTCTCAAAAAATTGTTTCTAATATGTTTTTTCCATATAAAATCATATTTATACAAAAAAAAACATATTTTCACATAAAAATCTTATATTTTCTATATAAAAACTTTTTTTAAAAAACTTTTTTGTATATGAAATATCTAGTTATAAAAATATGTAATTATTAAGTATATAAATATATACAAATCCGTTTTTATAAAAAAATGTATACAAACACCTATCACCTTTATATATATATATATATATATATATATATATATATATATATATATATATATATATATATATATGCACACAAATATGTGTGTATCTATATTTTGTTTATAAAATCGTGTTTGTTTATATTTTTTTATAAAAACATGTTTGGATAATTTTTTATATAATACGTGTTTGTATACATTTTATAAAATCGTGTTTGTATACATTTTATAAAAATGTGTTTGAATAATTTTTTTATATAATACGTGTTTGTATATAGTTTATAAAATCGTGTTTGTATACATTTTATAAAATGTATACAAACACGTACTACATAAAAAATTATTCAAACACGTTTTTATAAAAAAATGTAAACAAACACGATTTTATAAAAAAATATAGATAAAATAGGTGTTTGTATACATTTTTTTTGTAAAATATGTTTTTGTATACATTTTTTTATAAAAACGGATTTGTATATATTCATATACTTAATAATTACCTATTTTTATAACTAGATATTTCATATACAAAAAACTTTTTATATAGAAAATATAAGATTTTTTATGTGAAAATACGTTTTTTTGGTATAAATATGATTGTATAAAGAAAAAACATATTAGAAACAATTCTTTTAGAAAAAAAGTTGTAAAAAGAACTAAAGTTAGGATGAATTCATAATAAAATTCTAAAATTTGGGCAAAAAGGGTAAAGTTTGGACCAAATTTGTAATAAAATTTAAAATCTGGACCAAAAGTGTAAATTTTGGATCAAATTTGTAATAAATTTTGAATCTGGGCCAAAAATGTAGTTTTTGAAAGTTGGATGACCTGTTGACCGGGTCAAAGGGTTAAATTGAATACAATTACCGGTATTTGAGACTTAATTGAATAAAATTAAAATATAGGGACTAAATCGATTATGAGGCCAATATATAGGGACTTTATTGAAGTTTTCCCTAGGTTATATATATATATATATATATATATATATATATATATATATATATATATATATATATATATATTAAGGGTATTTTGGTCAACATATATTTTTCTTACATTTAACATTAGCTTTAAAATCAATGTATTTACAAAATCATATTTGAACATTCTTACAAGACATCATTTTCTCAATCTCTCTCACTAACTTTCAAATCTTCTCAACTTTTAAATACTTCCTTCTTTTACATCCACCACCACCTATCTCCGACGACTGTACAACACCGCCACCGCCTACCTCCGACGACTATCCACCTCCGCCATGTCGTTGCCTCCTACTTCCGGCTAAACTCATTACAACTACTGCCTACGTTGCCGACGACCACTTATCCTTCGACGGAATGTCGAGTCAGTCATGTTTTTTTTGCTTCAAATCTGAAACCACAAAAAAAACGACATCACCGAGGTGTTTCTGCTTCAGATCTACCGTCAACCGCCACACCACCGCTTGTCATCTCCGACAACAGAATTCCGACTTTTTTTTGTGTGTTTTTTTGCTCAGATCTTACCAGATCTGGATGATTCTAGTGATTTTTTCTCATCTCTGATCGTGTTCCTAGTTTAGATCTTTTGAGATGTGGTCAGATCTAGAACCTCCACTTTCTGATCTGCCATCCACTTCGCCTCCACCTTCAGATCTAACACTTTTTGTCACCGGAACATTAGATCTACCACCAGATCTTCCGTACCGTTGTCTAGATCTGCAAGCTCCGGTCCAGATCTACGTTTTCTGCTTGACAAACTCCGATCAAGATTTATGTGGATATTTCCCATGTCTGACAAGTATGATGTATACAATCTCTTTAAAACATTTGTTACAATAGTTGAATGACAATTTTCAACTAAATTAAAGAAAGTGCAAACTGATTGGGGTGGTGAGTTTCACAACACCTCAACCTTCCTTACCAGCCTTGGAATTGTTCACCTACGGTCATGCCCACACACCAGTGCTCAAAACGGTTTTCTTGAACGACGCCACAGACATGTCGTTGAAATCGGCCTAGCCTTAATGGCTCATTCTAGCACTCCTCAAAGGTTTTGGCATTTTGCTTTTGAAGCGGTTGTTTACCTCATCAATCAGATGCCCTCTCGCACCTCTACGAACATATCACCATTTCAACTCGTCTTTCAAAGACCTCCCGACTACTCATTTCTAAAGGTATTTGGTTGCTTATGCTTTCCATATCTTCGCCCTTATAACAGTCATAAAATGGATTTCCGGTCCACTCCTTGTCTTTTGCTTGGCTACAGCCCATTCCATCATGGTTACCGATGCCTTGATCTCTCCACCGATCGGATATATCTTTCCCGACACGTTCTTTTCGACGAATCCTCCTTTCCCCTTGGTACATCTCCTGTAACCGACACCACCTCCACACCCGGTACCTCACCGCCGTCGGTCTCCACTCCGCAACCAACACCGACTCCAACCCCAGCCCCACCTAACCCACCTCGTACTAGACCATCAAATCTCCGCCAAAACCCAAAACAACGAGTTCCTTATTAGCCTAATGCTCATCATTTTATCACTACTACCACTGAACCCACTAAAACCACGTCTTTTTCGGTTGCCAACAAATCACCTGAGTGACGCAAAGCCATAGAAGAAGAATACAATGCCTTACAAAAAAATGGCACATGATCCCTGGTACCTCCGATACCAAATACTAACATTATTAATTGTAAGTGGGTTTACAGGTTAAAACGTGACAACGATGGCGCCATCACTCGCTACAAAGCACGGTTCGTTGCAAAGGGATTTCGTCAGCAACTAGGGATAGATTACCATGAGACGTTCAGCCCTGTAGTCAATTCAACCAACATCCGAGTTGTACTCTCTCTTGCTATCACACAACTTTTTTTTCGACAACTAGATGTTCAAAATGCCTTCTTACATGGCAATCTGGAAGAAACAATATATATGAAACAACCTCCTGGATTTGTTGATACACAACATCCGAACCACATGTGCCTACTCCACAAATCTATCTATGGCCTCAAGCAAGCTCCTAGGTCTGGTTTCATCGCCTTACACACATCATCCATCTTCTCGGCTTCAAAGGGTCCAAGACCGATCCTTCCCTGTTCATCTATTCTCATGCCAGTCCAACTTTATACATGCTGGTTCGGATGTTGATACACAACATCCGAACCACATGTGCCTACTCCACAAATCTATCTATGGCCTCAAGCAAGCTCCTAGGTCTGGTTTCATCGCCTTACACACATCATCCATCTTCTCGGCTTCAAAGGGTCCAAGACCGATCCTTCCCTGTTCATCTATTCTCATGCCAGTCCAACTTTATACATGCTGGTTTACGTTGATGATCTCATTCTCATGGGTAACACTACCGCTCTTATTAATAAAGTCATTCAACAACTTGCTACCACGTTTGCTATCAAAGATCTCGACTCTCTATCATATTTTCTAGGCATTGAAATTGTTCCAGGAGGGTCTGACATCATCCTCTCAACGAAAATACATTTTGGAATTTCTCCAAAAGGCTGGTTTGTCAGAATCTAAGCCGACTCCATCTCTGATGAACACCTCTAGCCCTCTGATAGTGACAACCTTCTCTTCTCCGATCCGGTACGGTATCGCTAAGTTGTTGGAGCCCTTCAGTATGTGACCTTATCCAGGCCGGACATTACCTTTGCAGTCAACAAGGTATGTCAGTTCATGCATGCTCCGACTGATAACCATTGGTCTGCTGTCAAGCGGCTTCTTCGCTACCTTCATGGCACTGTTGATCATGACATGCTTATTCGCCAAACCTCAAGCACTCAACTACAATATTTTACCGACTCTGTTCGGCAAGGATACCTTAACAAGATACCTTAACTGCCTTTTTGGATGCTGATTGAGCCGGTTGCCCAGATGACCGTCAGTCCACGGGGGGATTTGCAATATATCTTGGTTCCAATTTAATATCTTGGACCGCATGGAAACAACGAACCGTATCTAGATCTTCAACAGGGTCAGAATACAAGGCGCTTGCTGACACGGTTGTTGAGCTCACCTGGCTTCAATCTCTTGTTCGAGAACTTGGTGTTAACTACTCTAAACCCCCGGTCTTATGATAACCTTGGGGCGACTTATCTCTCAGCTAATCCGGTGTTTCATGCGCGCACAAAGCATGTGGAAGTTGACTTCCACTTTGTCAGAGAAAATGTTGCAAATAAAGATCTCCAAGTCTGGCTCATCTCTACACATGATCAAATAGCCGACATCTTCACAAAGCCACTGCCAACTCCAAGATTCATACAACTAAGCTCCAAGCTGCAGGTCGTTCCCCGCCCTTAGCTTGCGGGGGCGTATTAGACACAATTAGATATATTATAGAATAGAGGATATCAATGTGTAATATCTAAAGCTATATATGTTGATTGTATGTAACCTAATACAATACAATAAAATTGATCGACACTTTACTAAACCCTTTCTCTAACTATGTGTATGTGTTTAACTATGTGTCTAAACCTTTAAATGGTGTACTTAGATCCATGTTTTGTGTTTCAGATCTAAAACAATGGTCAGGTATGTGTTTGGTTTTAGGGAAACAGATCTACAAAGATGCAGTTCAAAACGAGCAACATTTCAGATTTAGCAATCCTGGTGAAGCAATTTATGGATGGTTTCAGTGCTGAAAGGTGAGTAGTAGACATGAGGCATGGGATGCACAGCAACTGTTTGATAATTATCCTCAACTAATACTTAACTGTTAATATAGAATATAAAACTAATTTCTTTATGTTTATATTACATGTAAGGAAATGTACTTATGTTGCAGACAATATCAAAATAAAGAAGAATGATCGCCCTTTTCTCCTGTTTTGTGTGGCAAGAAAAGCTTCAGGATGATAAAAACCCCATGGAAGTTGATTGGCTTAAGGTAACGATCATGTTCTGTTTTAAATTTGTTAGTAGCTTGTATTATTTTACATTTTTAAATCTATGTGCTGTTTTTGGTGATCAGGCCAAAAGAAAGATGAAGAAGCTTTGTATCAAGACCTTCCCCTTCAATCTCTTGAGTATAAAACTTTTGGATAGAGCGACAAAAAACTTGAACATAAAACTAAAAAACATAATATCAATTATGTAATTTTTTCTATGATTATGATCTTAAAATTGGCTAATTGAAATATGATTTTCTTGGTAGATGTGTTTAATTATCTAAAAAAAAAGTCATGGGTTTAAAAGTAAATTATACATGTGGTAACATTAGCCGGATACTAAGAAAGAAAAAGTTATAGTTCGTTTTATTTTTAGAAAATAAGACAATAATAATCATTAATGATTTTCTTAAGTATGTTGCTATGATTTACCATTAAATAAAAGTAGATTGTTATTTCTTGCATTTACCCATATATACAATTTGATGTATTTGCAACGATATTAGTAAGCGTGATCACATTGAATATGTTTTAGCATTCCACTTTTAGTATTTTCCTATTATAGCCCTCTACTTTGAAAAACATTTTCAATGTCATCAAATAATTGGTTTTGATGTTCAAATAATTTGTTTTGCCAAATTGATTAAACCAACAATTTGTTGGAAGAGATCACATCGATGTTAATCTTTTATATTATTATTGATGTTAATCTTTTATATTGTTTAATTGTGTAACATTTAGAAAACATTATAACTTTACTAAAAATAACTATTATGATAAACTTTTATAAGAGAACTTTAAGATGCTGAATACGGCTAGAAGTTTTAAACACGTCTGGCTTGATCTTAATTTCTAAAATGCATTTAATTTTTAGGACGATAATGCTTTAAAAGACTAAAACTTTTTTCAGTTTTAACTAATAATCCTTCATGGTAGTTTTTTTTTTCGTGATAAAATTTTAAACTCATTGCACAGAAGCGGTCATATCCCAGTAATGACTTAATTTATTAACAAACATCCAATTTACATATAATATTATTATCATATTATACCCAGCACAATAAAACATTACAAAATAGTAAGTATGATAACCATAATGACATGTTATTTTTCAACAATCACCGGTTATTTGCTATATTTTACTTTCATCTTTATAAGCAGTTGTTTGTGTAGTAGCTAGAATTGGCATTATTTTACATCATTTTTGCTTTCAGATTTATTATTGTAGTGAGTTGGTCTCTATGGCTGCATACACTTCACGTTACCCATATGAAGTTGTTCTTAAGCTTGTTATCAGAATTGAAAAAACCGGAACCCAAACCGAAAAACCCCAAATTTTTTCAAATTGCAAATTGCTCGTTTAGGTTAATATATTAAGTCATTATACTCCTATTAATTCAAATAATAATAAGAAGAAACAAGTACTTGTATATTTAACCCATCAAGTTAAGCTCATTAAATAAAAAAGAAACAATCCTTTTAATTTCAAGGCCCTCATTAAGTATTTAATTCATTTTATTTCAAATATATAGTTAAAAATACGCGACCTTATTAAATATTCTTTCAATTAAACATTATTATATAAAAATTCTCATTACTCTTTAGGTTTCATGATAAATTTGAAAAAAAAAAATATAGATTCTAACATGTCTTATATTTTTACGAATAATATTGTATTTTTGTAAAATTATATGATACTATGAGATACCTTATTATATAGATTTTATTTAGAGACAAAACACTTGGGCCCATACACATGACTAATATTATTGGGTCGGAGCGTAATTACAATTTAGGCCCGAATTTAGGTTAAGGACCGACCTTAAAGTGTATCACGATAAAATTAATGGCTTGTTAATTATGATTAATAAAGATAATAATTTGCTTCTAAAAATATATATTTTATTTTATTGGCAACAAAAAATCTAATTATTTAACAGTCAACAAGATTAAAAGACCAAGTTCCCGCCTTTTTTTCAAATCAACCCAAACCCAACAAATAAGAGTTATTTACGACTATCTGAATTTGAAATTAGCTAAGTTTTCGTAAAATGGCTGATCACAAGTTCAGAAATCAGATCAGATAAAGATAATAAGTAATAACAATTTTTAGGAAAACCAAAAGAATGATAAACAATCATTCTTTGTATATATCTCCATTAAAGATCCAAAAAGAAAACTAATTATAATTACTGAAACTTACGAATAATAACCATTCACTGTTTCGCCACGATCGAAAGGTCCATCTGGATCAACTTGTTTGCATAACCCTAAATACGTCAAGAACAGAACCCTATCTTTCGCACCAGTTCGATGGTGTCCAGTGTGTTTACAGAAATACTTCAACTGATCCAACGTACAGCATCCAAGCATCTGTCCCAAAAGCAAGAACAACCAGTTCACAGACTTCTTCTTCTCAGCCATCTTCGGCTTCACGCTGTTTTCCTGATGACATAACTTGCATGTCGGTAACGTTGGATTCATCCATGTCGCCGGAGCTCGTTCACGGAAACGGTACTTGTTCTCCGCCACGTAATGAGAGACTTCCGAGAACTTTTGAACGAGATTGTATTCGATTTGGTAGCTTTCATCACAACGCTTGCAATGGACGTCGCCGGAGATGGTGGTGATGCCGATTTCAGTTAGGTATTTCAGGCTGTGTACTTGAGCACGGCGGTCGGTTGCCCATGGGAAAGGCGGTTGGATGGTTGGAGGTTTACCTTGTCGTGGTGCATGTGTAGGGTTTCTACGTTGGCGACGTGTGGCAGGTGGTGCGACTACTACCGATTGCGGTTGTGGGACGTGGGTTGAGGGGAGTTCGTGACGGTTATCATCAGGTTGTGGTGGTGGTGGTTGCTCCGGCTCCGGTGTAGATTGTGGGAAGTAGACGCGCATTCTAAGGTCTTTCTGGATATTGAATTCTTGGTTTTCGTTAAGCGGCGGTGGTGGTGGGAACAGCGGTGGTTGTTGTGGTTGTTGAGGTTGTTCCGATGCCGGAGTTGATGGTTCGAAGTAGAAACACAGTCGAAGGTCGGTGTGGATATTCAAGTCTTGATTTTCGGTGAGCGGCGGTGGTGGTGACGGCGGAGGTGGCGATGCCATTTGAATGCCGATCTGTATTGGCTCGATTTCAAGGCGGGGACGAGTTCTTGACGCCATGGATTCAGATTGATCAGGAAAATCTTCATCACGGAGTGAAAGCTTTCTTGTTTTCATGATTGGTTGTTTGTGATGATTAGAGAGAGAATGAGAGATTAAATAGAAGAATGGTTTCTGTTGTAGTATTCAGGAGATAGACTTCTTTCGAACTTCAAATTCTTCTTTTCAAATTCTATCTTTTTCCTATTTTAGTGGACAGTTTTACTATACACAATTAAAATATTATTAAATAAAATTTAATCTTTTAAAAACATTAATTTATTATCATGTAAACAAACTGTAATCCGCTTCCTTTTCAAATACAACTGTATTTAATTTATTATTAATAAAATACAATTTAGTCAACCCGATATTACATAATTTTTTATTTAATAATATGATGTCTAGCTAGTATTTACAGAAAATCAAAATGTTCCTAGCTTGTTAACATTTACTTTTCCAGTTCCTTATAAATAAAATATTTCTTTTAATAACTAGTTAAATATGCCAGTTTTGTTTTCACCTGTTAAGCTAAAGGGTGTGGTGTATTTTTTCGCTAATGGTAAAAGGGTGTCACCTAGGCGCCATATCAGTTTTTATATTTTTTACAAATTTTACCAACGAACTAGGGTGTGATAATGATTTTACCTATGAACTTTTTTTTTAATTTCAATTTTTTTAATAAAAACCATACTAAAATTATAAAATAACATAAAATTAAAAATTACATTTTAGAAATTCTAAAAATTAAAAATTACATGAAATTAAAAATTACATTAAAAACCTAAAAAAAAATAAAAAAATAAAAAAAAAACATGAAGTGAAACATAAAGAAAAAAACCTAGAAAAAAAACATAAAAGCCAAATTTCAATTGTGATTGAGCTTATATTTTTCACGAATCGAAGCCTTCACAACTTTAGCCGCCTCCTGATCTTCGGGGTCCAGGTGCCTCACATCTTGCATCAACAACGAATATTCTGTGAGTCCGACCGTTTCTGACATATGTTTCTCCAAAGTTGTACTCAATTGTGCCATTTGTGCCACCATTTCCTCCCACCTAGCTGACCGCTCGATTCCGACCGACGAATTTGAAGATGTCGCTTTCCCTTTTCCTCTTGTTTGAGCTTTTGTGTTGTCCATTCTCATGGGACGAGGAGGCGGACGTATTTCTTCGATGTCGTCGTTATCATTATTAAGATTAACGCATACGTGACCATCCGATGAAACTTGTTGTGAGCTCGAATATGAAGATGTTCGGCTTTTTTTTGGCGGATTAGCAATTTCTTCATGTGTTGCAAGTTTCCTCCACCTAACGCTTTTTTTGACAACTTCTCATATATGAATAAACTTAAAAGGCCTTAGCATGTCATCTTGGAATGTAGCATTCGTTTTTTTCAACAAACACGCCTCACTTTCTCTGCTAGCCCATTGCTTTCAAAGTTTGTGTAAATTCCGTTTCAATGTGTCACGAGTTTGTTAACAAGATTCCATTTCGATTTAGATTGGTCGGACGCCCGGTAATCTGGATCTTGACCCATTCCCTTACAAAACCGCTTTGTAATACATAACTAAAATTGATCATGCGATTGACCCTTTCCCATGCCGCCATCTTCGGATATGTCGACCCATGCCTTTGCTAACCCGGTTACTTCTTTTTGTGTCCATCTTCTCGGATCGGCCTTTACTTTTTTTTGTTGAGGTTGTTCTTCTTCGTGTTTGGAATCGGAAAGAATTTTGGTTGAAGGTGTGAAAGACGGTTGGGATTGAAATTGGAATTGGGTTTGGGATGGTTGGGATTGAAATTAGAATTGTTGTGGCATTTGGAATTGTGAATAATAGCTAGGAACCCTATCCATTTATGGCCGGTAAGTTGGTGGTGATGTCGGATCATAACTGAAAAGTACGAACGCGTTGGAAACATTTTGGTTTGGAGCATTGTGATTGGAAGAGTTTGAATTGTTGGAAGACATTTTGATTAAAAAATGTGTAAAAAGTGTGTAAATTGGTAATGTGTTGGAAGAATGGTATATATATATATATATATATATATATATATATATATATATATATATATATATATAGAGAGAGAGAGAGAGAGAGAGATAGATAGATTCAGGTGTTTAAAGTAAGTATTGTGTTATTGTATGCATAAATGTGGGCAATCATTTCAAAAACTTAAATAAGGATATATAATCTTACCTATTAATTAATTTTGTTAATTAAATAAAAATTTAATTAATCCCTAAAATATTGGATTGCTTTCCTTTAAATCCCTTGAAACCGTTACTGCTTCTTTATCACCGATCCATCCCTTCTTTTTCAACCTAACCGATGCCGATGATTGAAGAAGATAAGAGGCTGGAGCTTGCCCGTTCGCCGACCAACACCATCAGCCACCACCGAGCCACCATCGCCACCGAACACCATCAACCACCATCGTTCATCTTCAACATGTAACATACTCGTGTTTTTTCCCTTTATTTGGGGATCGACGTTTCTCTCTAGCGACAGTCGCTGCCTTTCCGCCAACGCCGCCTCTCCTCCAGAAAATTAGTAAGTTTCTCTGCTCAATCTATGAAATCGATTTTTCTGAAACTGAAGTTGAAATCTGAAATCGATTTTCAATGCTTCGCCACTTTTTCTCAAAGAAAAAAAGTGCTTGCCCACCTAGCTTACAATGGAAAGTAGAATTCGCTATGAATATTCAGTTCTACAAACGCCTTTATTTACTTTATTGATGGGGTTCACGTGGGACGCCTTTGCAGGTGGTGTTGATTACAATCTTCTATCACTTTTAAGATTTTCAATTTTGCTCATGGAATTGTGATTAACTGGATAGGGATTTGCAATTGGAAACGGACTCACTGAACCTGGAATCAAATTCAAGGCGGATGTTGATTTCGCTTTGGAAAATCAGTTAATTACAAAAAAATATTACAATGAATTGATTCAAATAGTACCAAAGTGTGAAGAAGCAGCAAACAAATGCGGTAATTTCATTATTTAAGCTTGTTATATTTTCGTTAATGTTGTATATATCCTACAATCATAACTGGAAGTGTAATTCATATGTAATAGAAACAATTGTTGTATAACAGCCTTATGATTTGAGGAAGCAAAGATGTGATGACTTGTCAAAGATAGATGAATTCTTGAACTTGGAATCAGTGAAAAAGGCATTAGGGTACCAGAGGAAATACACTTTGGGGCGTGTAATGGTGAGGTGTATCGAGCAATGAAGGAAGACATTATGAGAAACCTTGAAGTTGGGATTCCAGTGCTTTTGGAAGATTGTATTCAGATGCTTGTTTATGCTGGGGAATATGATTTTATTTGCAATTGGTTAGGTAAGATACGAATTCTAATTCTGTTGGAATGGAATCACGAATTCCAATTCTGTTGGAATCACAGAAGTTGATGCTTGAAGAACGGACCACAAAATTGAAACGGACCACATTATTCTTTTAGAATGTATTAGTCGTTGTTAGATTTTGATGTTTTCTTTCCCGATTTGAAAGTTTTTTTAGTTTTATTCTTTAACAATAAATGTAATTCTTAGCAATTGTTACCCGTATTCTATAAGAATTAATGTAATGTTTGTTTTTATTCTTCAATTGATGGTTCAAGAATTTGTTATTCTGCAGGGGCGGAACACAAACACAATAACTAGGGGGGCGAAATTAAAATTTCAAAACAAAACCATGTAAAAAAAATTGTTTCAAAATTATAACATATCAAAATTCGAAACAAGAAAATTAATAACAAATATTGTTATATCACTCTTTAAATTTGTAATTTTCATTTTTTGGGATCTTGAGTAGTATTGACACGTTTTTTTTAAATAACACATTAATAGTTGATTGTTTTTTTTTTCATGTTGATATATGCAACATAAACAATTTAAATAACAAAATATAACTAAAAATAAAATTACAACCAACAAATATATTACAGCAAATATCAATATTTTGTAATAAAATACAAGTTATTGAATGCACTTGGTCAACAGCGTTATTCTGGTGAGATGGATGTTTCCGGCTTCGAAATTTCAGGATCTTTCTTATTTTCTTAAACTCAAATCTTGAGTTAATAATTTTATACTTTGATTTTGTTTTATAGAGTTTAAAAAAAAGTTTCTTAGTTGTATGAGTTTCCTACTGTAATACGATTCTTTTGATTCTATTAGTTATTTTATCAAAGATTTTATTTTTGATTTCATCAGTGATTTTCGGATGATTTTGATGGTTCATAACTAAATTTTGTAACTCTAACAGGGGGGCCAAATTAACAAATATAATGACAATGGATTTAATTGTTTTAAAATAAAACTATATATGTAAGGTATTAGGCTTAAAATCGGGGAGGCCATGGCCCCCCCGGCCTCTATTAAGATCCGCCACTGGTTATTCTCCAAGAAGTTTTTAAAGTTATTTTTAAACTGATTGTTCAAAACTATTGCTTGTCTTCAAAATATTCATTAATTCAAAACATTTATTTTGTCAGAATAGATAATCTGACATTCTCATAGAATATCATTCTAACAAAATTATATTAGAACTATAATCTAATTAATTAAAAAAATGAAAATTCAAAATTAAGAAAATCAAATATATCTGAAAATTCAAAACTTTTTATTAATTAAACTTGTGTTTCCTAATTAGTAATTTTTTGGTAAATTAAGAAAGTGAATGTTACCTATTTATACATACAATAACACAATAATCATTTTCTTAATTTACCAAAAATGATTGGCCCACATTTATGCATACAATAACACAATAATTACTTTGAATAGAATAACCTAAGCATATATATATATATATATATATATATATATATATATATATATATATATATATATATATATATATATATATAATAGTAAATTTGTTTAAAAAAAATGCAAAACTATCCGTTGGCAATGTTCATTTCCTTCCAACAACATATTTTCAAACATTTCACCCCGGTAGAAACCCACCGCCAGTATTATACCAGTGGTAAAAGAGATGTTGCGGCCCGGTGTTTACTGGCGGTAAACCGTCCACATCAGCACACCTCCGGTGAATTTTTTATAATACCGTTTAGCCTTAATTAAATATTATAATATCTAATAAGTATTTGATTATTTGAATTTTGAAGGATTTATCTAATAATGGATATTAACAGTGAATTATAATTGAGGATAACTTCACGTAGATATATGATCATAAAGATATGCTTATACACATGTATGGAAATATCCATTATTTGAATTTTTTGTACAACATGCTAATCAACACTATAAAAGTATATATTTTCATTAATTAGATGATGGACATAAATGCCAAATATCAGACAAACTATTTTCAATTTTAAAACTAATGTTGAAGTGTATAATATATTGAAAAATCATAAATTCAAAAGATGGTGTCAAACAATGAATTTTACTAGCTAGTTAGGAATAACGTTTTTTGTGTTTCGAATATGGGGTGAAATTACGTAAATGCCCATAATGACTATATATCTATCTATGATGAATTTTATTAGGGCAAATGACTTATCAATGTAATTAACTTTTCGGGATGTTCACATCTGGATAACTATCTTTTTTTGTACACATCTAGGTAACAAACTTGTTGGAAGTGTTCTCATATGACCATTATGACCTGCTGTAGCAGGTTACATCCTAGATGTCAACACTTTTGACAAGTTCGTTACCTAGATGTGTATAAAAAAAATAGTTACCCAAATATGAACAAAACGAAAAGTAAGAGTAAATTACACGAATGGTCATGTGGTTTGGAGGAATTTGTGTTTTTGGTCCCTAACTTATTTTTTAACTCGGATTGTCCCTACTATTTATTTTTGTTGCGCGTTTGGTCATCGTCTTACCTAAAAAGACTATTGTGCCCTTATTAATTTATTTTTTAATTAATTTTCTTATTTATGTATTTATTTTTATATATTTAAAAAAAATTAATAGACCCCACATATCTGTATCTCCTCGGATGATCCCTACTGTTTATTTTTTAATTAATTAATTTTTTAACTCGGATGATCCATACTGTTTATTTTTGTTATGCGTTTGGTCTATGTCTTACCTAAAAAAACTATTGTGCCCTTATTAATTATTTTTTTTTAATTAATTTTTTTATTTATATATTTATTCTTTATATATTAAAAAAAAATAATAGACCCTACATATCTGTATCTCCTCACCATCACATCTCTCATCCTCCTCAGCTTCTATTTATTTTCCATCTTTAGTGATATCAACGTCTTCACTATCCCTTCTTTTTTCGGTCCTTCAACTCCGTCGAATTAACACCACAACTCAGTGAACCCACTAAAGATGAAGAGACATTAGGTTATGGTGTTGGTTCGCCAGAGTTGAAGGACAAAAAAAAGAAGCATGGTGAAGACGTCGATGTCACTAAAGATTGAAAGAAATAGAAGTTGAGGAGGATGAGAGATAGGATGGTGACCGGTGAGACCCAAATTAAATTTCTCAAATGTGGTTTCAGGTTTACGGTGAGGAGATACAGATATGAGGGGTCTATTGATTTTTTTAAATATAGAAAAAATAAATACATAAATAAGAAAATTAATTAAAAAATAAATTAATAAGGGCACAATAGTCTTTTTAGGTAAGACATGGACCAAACGTGCAACAAAAATAAACAGTAGGGACCATCCGAGTTAAAAAAAATAAGTTAGGGACCAAAAACACAAATTCCCCCAAACCACGGGGACCATTCGTGTAATTTACTTTTACTTTTCGTTTTGTTCATATTTGGGTAACTACTTTTTTTGTACACATCTAGGTAACGAACTTGTTAAAAGTGTTCACATCTAGGATGTAACCTGCTACAGCAGGTCATAATGGTCATATGTGAACACTTCCAACAAGTTTGTTATCTAGATGTGTACAAAAAAAAGATAGTTACCCAGATCTGAACATACCGAAAAGTTAACTACCTTGATAAGTCATTTTCCCAATTTCATTGAGACTTTGAGAGATGCATGATTCTCGACGTTATGCGGAAATGCCCATAATCATAATATGGTAAATGAGACTTGAGAGAAAGTCCTTCAATTGGATTGTAACTTTGTAAAAGCTATATGACAGACTGATTGATTTGAAAGTACTATTTCACATATTTAGCCCTCTCCCATGATTCTTTGTTATTGCCGTTTTAAAAATATGGTTTTGCTGAGAAATTACAATGTTACAAGGTTAATGACTTATTTCTATAACAAAGGTCTAATACGGTTTTTTTTCTTTACCCAATTTATAAAAAAATGAGAACTGGTTTCAACGAAACGAACTAGATAAAGTCCTATCAAGAAACTAGAAACTAAATAAGAATAAACATAAAAAAAAATATTATTAATTTCTTCACTCCCCCTCAAGATGGAACGTGAAGATCTCAAAAGCCCATCTTGCCAAGTAGTAAATGGAATCCGTCAGTCTCAAACGGCTTTTATGATGAATCAGTCGAAAATCCGTGTGAGATGTTTTCATAAAACAAGAATGATGGAGATTACAGGGAAAGCATGCATGCATGTCTTCCTAGGCTTTCACAAATATATTGAGAGAGAGAGAGAGAGAGAGAGAGGTTAACATGTAATCGTTATGTCCATCTGTAAGAAGGGTTTGCAACGGTGATGGCCAGACCATTGCAGAAAAAGTACCTAAAGACTCTTATGAACATTTGTTTTTTTTGTAATTAAATTCTATGCGGATGCTACATCATGCCATATGGAAGAATGTTGTCAGCGTTAGCTTACTTGCAATGTCACTAGGACAGTTGTAGCATCCGGGATTTTCCAGGTATTATTAATCATTTTAAATTGAAGGATGGAATGGTTTGGTTTGGGCTTTGACCTTTGGGCCTTATTAGTGGTCTGAGGAAGCTTCGTACGCGGGGCGTACACAGCCATGTACGCCCAGCGTACTCGTGAGAATGAACCGTGGAGGCCAGGTACGTACGCCCATCGTACCAGGAGTACGCCCAGCGTACACGTGCAGCTCCTTAAACCCTAAAATTTAGGGTTTACTCCCTATATAAAGAACAATACCCAGTTTGATCAGCCTCCCTTCACCCTTATACAGCCTCCACGAAAACCCTAGCCTACTTTTGTGTGTCCTTGTGATTTGGGAGCCATTTGAGAGTATTTTGGTGTAGTTTGGTGCTTTGGAAGATGAAGGAACTTGAAGAAGGAGCAAGGATCCACCAAGAGCTTGTAGATCCAGAAGATTAGCACCATTTCTGACTTATTTGAGGTATCAAGTTCCAACCTTGGCCATTATGTTCTTAGATTTTCTTGTGGGGGTGTTAAGGTTACTTTTGGACTCCATTGTTGAGGCTTTTTGCATCTTAATGATTTCAGACCATAATAGTTGTCCTTTTGGGCTCTTAGAGGCACTAAGAGTCATAAAAATCGGACCTTGGTGGTTAAGCCACAACCATGCAAGTGTTTGTGGGTCTTAAAGTTTGATAAAAGGACCAAAATCATGTTTTGACCCCTACCATGCATGCAAGCATATAAAGTCCGTGACTTTATGGTTTAGGAGGTCTTAAAGGACCTGGATATGCATTATGGACGTAAAGACTTAATGGATTAAGTCATGAATGAAGTCCTAAGGAAGCTGGCCAGTACGTTAGGCGTACTCCCTGGTACGTCGCGCGTACTGGGTTAAACCCCCGTTTTGGTCAAGGCCAGCGTACGCCGGGCGTACGTGCCAAGTACGTCACGCGTACACATGCAGAATGGATGTTTAAGGCTTTTGGGCCTTAGGAGAATGGGCCTGGACTTTTGGGCCCCGTGGCCCACTGAGAAGTATAAGTTTGGACTTGGGAATCTGGAATTAGAATACTGGGCCTATTGGGCCATGATTGGGCCTTTGGAATTATTATTATGAGAACTCGGAACTTTTGGGCCCATTTGGGGGTTAAGGCCCAATTCAGAAATTGGGAAATTAATGGGCCCTTAGGGAGTCCTTGATGGGTCATAGGAGGGCTGGGCTTAATAAGCTAGAATTGGGACTTATGAATATTCCAATCGGACCAAGGGGTAAATGGTCATATTACCCCAAGCGGTGATATAGATGCTGACTGAGTATTATTATGTTTATGATATCCGGGAGTCATCGGAGCAGCTGTTAGAGATTACTTCCCCGTGAGATTCGACACTCAGCTTGGCGAGGTGAGTTACCTTCCAGTAGCGGTGGGTCTACGGCCACAATGTCGGCCCACCAGTAGGAGTTATGTCAGATGATTGTCTTTGTGATATTCATCTAGGTGTGCTACTACCTATGATGTTTATGTGCTAGTATGATATGTTTTATGTGGTAGTGGTAGTAGGAGGGGAATAGTCCCCAAGTTCGGTTGTTAAGACCGAGGGGTAGGTCGGACACCCCTGTATGTCTGACAGGGGTAGGTTGAGCACCCCGGTATGCTCAGTAGGGTAGGTTGGGCACCCAGATATACCTGACAGTATGTTATAGTATAGTATGTGGTATGATGGGGGAACTCACCAAACTTTGTGCTTACAGTTTTCAGTTTTGTTTCAGGTACCTCTTCAGCAAAGGGGAAGGAGCCGGTACGGTAGCGACACATCACACGCACATCGAGATTCCGCATTTTGAGATCTATGGGATTGTACTTTGATTTTATTATTATCCGACGATATGTTTGAGACACGACATAATGGTTTATGAATTAATATAATATTAGCAATGTTTTGGCAAATGGTTTTACATGTTACTTAATTAAAAATGAAATTTTTGGCCTTGAAAATTGGGATGTTACAACGGTAACCTATTAAATCTGTCTCAATGGATAAATGGTGTGAAAATTGGATGTTTAAGGACTTAATTAGCACTATTAAAACTTTGGATATATTGGAGGTGGTCTGGTGACTTAGTTTCCAGGGGGCAGAAGGAAAAAGAGTAGGGTTGGATATGTGGTTGAGGACTTGGAGGGGGGGGAGTATTTATTTTATTTTTAATTCTAAAAAATGATAATTAAACAAATAACAAAAATATGAAAAATAGATTATTAATGGCAAAATAGTCATTTTATGTTTTTAGTGACTGCCTGGAAAAAAAAACATAATACAGATTCGGTCCAAACTAATTTTTGAAAATAAAAACTAAACGTGCAATTTGACATTTTGACCAGACGTGTAATTTACTCAAGATTGTAATTTGTTTGGATGAGACGTGTAATTTACTCAAGATTGTAATTTGTAAAATAGAAAAGGATTGGATATGAATCACTTTCATTCTAAAAATAGATTGAAAAATATAGTAGCATTACCAGGGTTGTGTAGAGCCGCAAAGGAAAAGGAAAAACAAAACTCATGATTTGGATTGTGATCCGATCAAAATGACGGTGTGAGAAGAGAGATGCTGAGTAGCCCGCTCGTATGCTTCTCCGAAACCCGTAGAGTGAGCGGTGGCTAGACTCGCTTGGGATCGTTGGTAATTATAGAGGAAGCAGTAGTGATGGGTGGTGCCACCGTGGCTGAGTTCTTCTGACGTGAATCCCGACCGAAGATACTGTCACACCCCCGAACCAGACGGCGGAAACGTCCGAGGGCTCGCGTGACTCAAATTGAATATCATCACAATGATTATACATGAAACACAACATAAACTTCACCATGCATCAATACATTACAACTGACATTGTTCACATCAAGTACATTGTCTAAATATTACATATTCATAGCATAAATTGTTTGAGAATTTTCAAAACATAACATCCTAACATACTTGGTATTACTCTTCAGCTTACCTGTTACCTGAGAATACAAGTTATTTTGAAAACGTCAACATATGGAATGTTGGTGAGTTCATAAGCAGGGTTGTGATAAAAATGATTTGTGTAGTTTATAAAACCCAGAAAATCCGATATTTTCTGAAAAGATAATTTTTATACCGAAGTGTGAAGATCCATAAGTTGGTGCATGAATGATTTCAAAATGTGTATAAATGGGAAGTTTTGCATTATAGTTATTGAAAATACAAGCGAGTGGTGTTGATTTCTTCGAAAAACCCGATGTTTTCCGATAACATAATATAATTGTTTCAAATTGTTATACCGCCGCACGAGTGATTTTGATTACTCTTCCTTGATTACTCGGATAGTATTGGATTTATTTATTTATGTGAGTCGTTATAACCATGCATGATAATGACTAGTTCGTCTGTCTTGGCATTCTAGCGGACGCCGGAATTGATCTTAAGATTTTGTCACCCTAGACTGGCCGAGTCTAACTGTAGCGAACAGCTGAGGTGTGGGTGAGTCAGCCACGTATAGATCTATACATAAACTCTCGCTCTCCCTCCAGGAGACTTTGATTATAACTACAGACTACGAACGACCCTTAGAGGTGTCGCCCGTTATTACTCACTTAATCCAAACGAAATTGATTACTATTGATTAACGACCTGTATTTGTTTACTTGAATTGAAGGTAAGCCTAACAAACGAGGAGAAGAGGATTACAAGGTCCTGCTAATTACGTGTGTTATTTAAGGCTGTTGGGTATACGAAGGACACGTTGGCCCATTTCGCATTTGTTTTATTTGGACCTTACTAGCAATGCTAATGGGCCACTGAGGCCCAATAGCACTTGAAAGCCATTGAGGGTCCCTTAAACATGTAATTGGGTCACAGGAGGCCCAATAAACGTTTATTTTTATCGTTGGGCTCAAAAGTTATGTTAATGGGTCACGAAGGCCCAATAAGCATGATTTGAGACTTTCAAGCCCAACGATTTGAATATTTACTTGTTTTAGGTATAGTATAATTGTTGGAAAGTTTGATTGAACGATTTTTAATTTCGTATCGGCACGAGGCCGGTTGGTTGTTTATAACGATATTTGGAATTTTACGTATATTCATCTTTCTATTTTCATGAGTTGTAGTTTGGTATTTTTTTGACTCAAATATCTTAATAATAAAATAATTGGCTCAAAATATTGGTTTGACCCTTTTCAGCCCTTCTTTAATAAAAATGACAATTTTAGTCCCTTATTTTAAAAAAAGACATTTTAGGCCCTTAAACCATTTTCTTTACATTTTCGACCCATAGACTTGTTTAAGTGATGTTTTTAGTTCAAAATTTACTCTTTGGCAGTTTCAGCCCCTCCAGTAAAGAGTTTTTCAGTTAAAGTCCACATTTTTCGCAACTTTTACAATTTTGGCCCAAAATCCAAAAAGTTTACATTTTTTATCCTTGTTTGGAAAAAAATCATTTTTACCCCTGAATTAGTTTTGTTTACCCTTTTTACCCCCTGTTTTGAGAAGTTTACCATTTCAATCCCTTGAAAATTTTATTTTTCGTCCTTTAAAGAGTATAATATTCATAAAAACATTTATTTTTACTGTTTTGACTCTTTTAGTCCTTAAGAAAACCGTAAATGACAAATTTCAACCCAACTTTTGTTTATTTGACAATTATAGCCCCAAAAATGAGTTTTATGTTGCATTATGTTTATTATGACTTTAGATAGAAACTTTTCTTGACTTGTTCAATGAAAAGTATATTAGATCATGTTTGTTTCCTCTCTTGTGCCATAGATCTCGAGATTTCTTCCCTTTTTGTTACATATTTACCACATAAACACATAAAATCACACATACATACATGAAATCATACGTAACATACACATACACATAGATCTACACATTTTACTTGTATTCTCCCCCATAAAACTTGTGAAAACCGAAAATAGAGGGGTATGAACTCACCTTTGCTTGTTGTTTTCGATTTGAAGAAGAAATGGAAGAAAATAAGGTGATTTTTCGGCCCTAGCAACACTTTGATGATGATCTCGAGCTTGAGGTGTTTCTAAGAGTATGATTACCACAATTTGTTTAAGAGAAGGGATCTCATCATGAGAAAAGAGTTATAAAATCATAGGATATGTGTAACTTACCAAGAAGTGATGATAATCTCTTGAAATCCTCTTGTTGCACAAGTAAAACTTCGAGACTTTTGGAGTGGGAAGGAGGAGAATTTAGAGAGAGTTTAGAAGAGTTTTGGTGTTGTGTGGGTGTGGTTTGGCTCTTTCTTTTGGCCGAGAATTAAGAAGAAGAAAGGAGAAGAGAGAGAGGTGAAGAGATGGTGCATGGAGACATGTGAGGTTTGCTTGGAAGTCCATGGTGTAATAAGGAGGTGGCTAACCCTCCTTATTTCATGAGTTTCTTTTTTTTCCTCTTGGGCCGAGAAAGAGAGAAGAGAGAAGAGGATTTGGGCCTTTTGTGCTTAAGTCCATATTATGGGCCCATTTTGATGATTTTCGGCCCAATTGGTCTTTGGAGATGGTTCACGGCCCAAAATAAATCAAAGTATGAGTTTTATGGCCCTTTAGGGCTAATTGGTGGGATGTCAAGTCCACCAAGCAAATTACACCCTTTGTTTGCAAATAAAACGTAATATAATGGTAAAAAGGGGTATCGATCCTTGGGGAAATGGTTGTATTCAATCACCAATGCAATCTAAAAGAACTATTGTAAATAAACTAACTAACTACAATTAAACTAAAAAAAGGGGGGGTGTTATAATTGCTTGAAAACTAAAAGACTTGAATAACTAAAAACTTGTAATTAAGCAAGATCGTGAGATGCTCAAATGTTGGGAACAATTGGTTAACCAAGGCAATTCAACACAATGAACATTTGTGTGCTTATCATTAGGATCCAACATGAAGCTTATCATTCATCCCAAATTGGTTATAGCTATCATGAAGCATGATATGCCAAGATTCCTCTTAGGTAGTATGGAGGTCGGGGAAGCCCACAACACACCTTCTTAATCAAGATCAAGGGTTTAATTGAAGCAATTGAACCCAAGAAGTTAATTAGCCTTAAGAGAGAAGGAATCCCCAATTCCTAGAGGATGTCAATGCTTACACATCCATAAAGGAGCTATGATTCATAAACTAGAGATGATTTTTACCATCATAAAGCCCTTGTTCTAAGTTAATTCAATGATTCAATGCAAAACCAAAGAAATAAACTAACAATAGCTCATTCAAGTGCCAAGCTCATGATCAAAGCATTAAACAAGCATAAGAAATATGATCTAGAACCATAAACATAAGATAATTGATAATCTAGCATGAATCCTTCAAAAACCCACAAACATTCAAAGGTTTTAACCAAAGTTAACCAATATAGAGAAATTAGCCACTCATGGCAATAGAACAACAATCACAAAAGTCTAATTGCATAAAGAAACTACCTAAGACTTGGAAAGATGAAAGGAAATGGGTTTCTAGCTCCAAAATCGCCTCTTCCAGGTCTCCAATGGTGTAAAATCGAAGTTATGGCTGCTAGATTTGATTCCCCAAGGTAATGGCAAGCCAAATGACCAAAATGCCCAAACTGGGTAGTTGCGCGGGTACCCGCGCGACGAAAATTCTACCCGCGCAAATGTTGCTGTAATGCTATTGGTCCTTCATTCCACCACTCCACCCTTCCACTACCAAAGATTCCTTTGGTCCCCTCCATATCCATGTGATTCAAATCAACCAATAATCTTTTAGCTTCAAATGTGGATGCTCCAAACCCAAATTAAATATCCATGATCCATCTTCACAAGCCCACAATATCCAAGTCTTCAACTCTTTAAGGCCCAATTCTTCTTTGTTGGATCCGCCAAGCCCAATAATGCATCGAAAGCCCACAAGTCCGTCTTCACTCTAATCCACAATCGCGATAAGCTCCAAAACCCTGCAAAATAACTCATGCAACA
Organism: Lactuca virosa; assembly: GCF_052849685.1. Classification (NCBI taxonomy): domain Eukaryota; kingdom Viridiplantae; phylum Streptophyta; class Magnoliopsida; order Asterales; family Asteraceae; genus Lactuca; species Lactuca virosa. Next base: position 433,483,100 of record NC_136430.1, read on the forward strand.
TAAAAAGCACCCGGTACGATCCATACTAAAGAAAAATAAATAAAATACAATGCAATAATGATAAAAAGATCTAAAAATCTAAAATAAACTAATAAAAATAAGGAAATAAAATAAAAATCACCCCAAGCTTAAACCTAACTTGTCCTCAAGTTAGAACAAGACTAATATGAGATCGGGATGAGCTAGGTACCATAGAACTTGGTCAACATCAGTCAACATGGTCAGAATTAGTCCTTCATGGAACCTACGCATCCTCAAAATGTTCCCCGCTTTAGAGCCATAAACCACATTCTCAACCACTTGATGGGCGAATAGATCACGGTTGGATGTAGTCGCGGTGTGCAAAGACAAAGGAAACAGAGATGCGCCCAATGGGGACACTTTAAATCACCAATGTAGACCATAGTGCACGAAGGAAAGGCGCCTCTTCACACACTATGATTCCTACATTTGTCAGGCTAAAGTTTATAGTACGAAATAGGGCTTTGCAGCGCGGCCTCCGGGCAAACATCCGGTTTCAGAGGTTTCTCCCTTGTACTGTCCTTTACAGTCTACCGTCTCATCGTCAAGGCCTTTTCTCACCAAAAATCAAAAATAAAATAAAATAATTAAAATTCTACTTAACCTAAACTTAACCTAACAACTTAAATCTTCAATCTTGAACTTCAGTTATTTGGTCTTTAGCCTCTTTGTTGCTTGATATTCAGTCTTCTTAAATCTTCAATTTTTTTTGATCTATAGAAAGAAAGTCTTGAACTTGGATTCTTGTTCTTCTTTTTGTGTTGCTCTTTTTCTTCATTTTTCTTCTTTGTTTTTGTTGGTTTTCTTTAATCTTCTTCATTGTTTTTTTTTCACTTTTCCAATTTCTTCATTTTTTTGTGTTTTCTTCTTGGAAGGTCTAAGGAATTTCACCATGTAACAAAGGATGGAGGCTAACATGAACACCTAAAGATCATTGACAATGTGCCAAGATCAAATAAAAAGGGGTGGGGAATGACTCAAAAATGGGTGTTACCGAAAAGACTTGGTCCCAAAAGATGTGAATTGGGGGACCCACTTCAAAGTTCATCAAGCACCTTAATGCAAGGTGTGATAAACAAAATCTATCTAACTATCTACTCTAAACTCCTAAAAAAAATAACCTATCTTAAAAAGGTGGTGAGAATCTAACTAAGCAGGGCTCGGACGAGACTCGGGAGTACTAAAGGGTACTCCCTCCAAAATCAAGATGCGAGTCTTCAATATCTTCAATGTCTTCATAATACCTTACCGGGCTAATCTTTGCTCGCACACATTGGCATGACCAACCACATCCCTCCGCACCTAGACCCAATCAAGCTACCTGCATCTGACCCCCACACAAGCGGTCTTAAAATGGTCTGTGAGGCTCAAAACGTGTCCCACTTATCAAATACAAGGAATTCCATATCAAGACTCGGGACCAATCTATGATTCAATACTTATGACTCGGTGCTCTGGTACCTATAGGGATGAGAAGACAAGAGAGAACAAAAATGCATGAACTTAAACTAGAATGCATCTAAAAAGAATGAAAATTAGAAAAGAAAGAAAGAAAATATGCAATATTTTTGGAATTTTTTATGCAATTTTTATGAATGACCTAAATGCCTTACTCTAAATGCAACTATATACAACCTAAATGCAATAAAAAAAAATAAAATATAAGAATACCTCACCCCAAGCTTAAAATTAAGCATTGTCCTCAATGCTTAGGATGAGAGTAAGGAAGGATCATACCGGGATCAAGGTGGAGGAGGCCCGCGAGGACGGTATGGAAGCAACACATGGGTTGTACAATGATGTGTGGATGGAGTTCTTGGCCACCTAAATACACATGGATGAAAGCTTGGTCGCGCAAAGGAAGCATATGCAATTACTCAAAATTTTCTTATGAAGTGACACATTTGCGCGGGTACCCTCGCAAACTTTACACGGGTGGTGGTTGGGTCGCGCAAATAAAGAATTAGCATCATTGGTCTCGCAAAGAAAGGAAAGGATTTGGTCTTGGCCGCGCAACAATCTGTGAGGGTGGAAGGCAGCCGCGCAATTAGTTGCGAGGGTGGCAGTCGGCCGCGCAGAACTTGCGCGGGTGGGGGAGCCGGCCGCGCAAACTAATCAGATGCAACCCCATGTTGGGGTAATTTGGAACTCGGAACCTGCGCGGCTGGGGGCCGGTCGCGCAAAGTCTGCGCGGGCACCCGCGCAAGTTGCAGATTTTTGACACTTTTTTGCATACTTTACCAAGATCATTGCTAAACCTCAAGATGCTTATTTTTAACCAACTTCAAGCTTAGAAACACCAAAACTTCAAACAAGATTATTTATTTACAATGCATTTATTTAACGTCTTTGCCAAGACATAGCCCTGCTTCCGTCAATCTTCATAAATCGGGATTTCCAATGTTACGTTGTCGAATTATCCCGTGTCAAAGCCTTCATAAAATGGTTTCAAACATTTTCCATTCACTTTGAAGATTTGATTCGTTTCCAAACTCTTGATTTCAACTGCACCATGATCAAACACTTTTAAAACAATGAAAGGTCCGTGCCATCGAGATCGCAATTTTCCCGGGAATAACTTTAAACGCGAATGATAAAGAAGAACTTTTTGACCCGAAACAAAGTGCTTTTGGGTTATGTGCTTGTCATGAAATGCCTTTTTCTTCTCTTTGCACCTTTTGAACCTTTTAATTATATTCTTCTTGACCACTTCCATCATTGGAGGATTCAATTTGGAGGATTCAATCTTCTTTAAGCCTCTCTCCTAGGCTTACAATAATCTTCCATAAAAATCTTGTGTATGCATACATTAGGGCTTATCCCGTTTATTGGCTCAATCACATCAACCCGGTACAATGGAGAAATGTTGCTAGGGTACCTCATTGACTCAAAGATGTTGAAGTGAATGATCTCTCCATCAAACTCCATAGTAATTTTCCCTTTATGGACATCAATGATCGTGTGAGCGGTATTCATGAAAGGTCTTCCAAGGAGGATCATAGATGATGTGGAAGGAGTCTTCTCTTCAATATCAATGACATAAAAATCCGCGGGAAAAACAAGTTGATTAACTTGTACTAACACATCCTCCAACACTCCTCTTGGAGACACACTTGACTTGTCCGCTAATTGAATGATGACTCCGGTTTCTTTCAAAGGACCAACATTGAGAGATTGAAAAACCGAATATGGCATGACATTGATTGAGGCTCCAAGGTCTAACATGGCACTTTCAACATGTAAATCACCAATGGTACAAGGGATAGCAAATATTCCCGGATCCTTGCATTTGGGAGGTAACTTCTTTTGGATAACCGCAGACACGTTTGCATTGACTTGAATCTTTTCATTCGCTTTGAATTTCCTCTTCTTGGTGCACAAATCCTTGAGGAATTTTGCATAACTTGGAATTTGCTTAATAGCATTCAATAGTGGAATGTTGATTTGGACCTTGCGGAAAGTTTCAAAGAATTCATTTTCTTCCTCTATCTTCTTGGAAAAGGCTAACCGGGAAGGGAAGGGTGGTGGTATGACCAATGGCTTGATAGGCTTGTTGGAATATTCGGGTTGCTCAATGTTTGGAACAACTGGTTCCTTTGGAGGAACTACCACTTTCGAAGGTTCAACAATAATAACTTCATCTTCGTCTTCTTTTGAAACTCTTTTAGCGTTGCTTTCTCCAAGGGTTTTCCCACTTCTTAAGGTTATTGCACTCACATTGGGGTTCTTCTCGGTTTGAGATGGAAGTTTACCTCTTTGTTCCATCTTGTTGAGAGCGGTGGCCAAGTCTCCAATTTGTGCTTGAATGTTGGAGAAAGTGTTCTTGGTCTCTTGTTGAAATTGGGTTTGGCTTTGAGCAAGAGAAGTGACGAGTTCTTGAAGGCTCATTTGATGGTTACCACTTGATTGGCCTTGTTGTGGAGGTTGTTGGTAATTTGGAGGGTTATAAGAAGTTTGTGGATATGGAGGTTTTTGGGAAGGATATTGCGGATGTTGGGGTCTCATCAAAATGTTTGGTGGATTTTGCTTTGGTGGGTATGGGTTGTTTGGGTTATTCCGCCAATTTGGGTTGAAGTTGTTTTGAAATCCCATGGGTCTTGGTTGACCTTGATATCCTCCCATTGCAGTCACATCCTCCGGTTCGCTTCCAAGTGTGGGGCATTTATCCGTATAATGCCCCGTCATGACACAAATACCGCATACCATCAATTGTTGACCACTTCCCACCACCATTTGACTTAGCACATTAGTCAAATGCAAGAGATTTGATTCCAAGTGTTGAGTGTTGCTAACTTCACCAACCACTTGTGGAGAATTTCTCTTCATTTCATTTCGAGTCCCAAAGTTCCTTTGATTTTGAGAAATGGTTCCAAAAAGTGATCTTATCTCTTGAGGTGTCTTGTTGAAGATGTCACCACCACTTGAAGCATCAATCATCCTTCGATCTTTTTCATTCATACCCTCATAAAATTGTTGAAGAAGTAGGTGTTCGGGTATGTTGTGTTGAGGACAACTTATACACAAGTTGTTGAATCGCTCCCAAAAATCATGAAAGGTCTCATTCTCCCCTTGACGAATCCCCAAAATGTCGCTTCTTTGACTTGATATCCGGGAGGTGGGATAAAACTTGCTATTGAAGGCTTTGAGTAACTCTTCCCATGTATGAATAGATCCCAGTGGTAAGTTGAATAACCACTCTCTAGCTTTATCTTCCAAGGTGAGCGGGAAGGCGGTTAACTTGAAATCATCCAATGTCACATTTTCGGGCAACATGCTAACACATATCATATGAAAGGACTTCAAATGCCTTTGAGGATCTTCTCTATCCAAACCATGGAACTTGGTGAGTTGATGTATGAAACTTGACTTCAATTCAATCCCTCGGCGGTTTGCGAGATAAACAATACCAAGAGGTGTGTGAGTAACATCCGTATCCATTATTTGTCGAAGTGTCAACTCTTGAGGGGGGTTGGGTGGATTGGGGTTATTGGGATATTGTTGCAAGTAATTGGGTGGTTGTTGGTAAGGTGGATATGGGTATTGTTGGGGATTGTAGATTGGTGGTGGATAAGGTTGGTAGTTAGGATATTGGTTGTAGGGGGGTTGTTGTTGGGGGTACATTGGGTTTTGGTACATTGGAGGGTGTTGGTAATTGGGTTGATTTGGGTAATGTATTTGTTGTTGAACTTGAAAAGCATTGGTTTGAGGTTGGTTGTTTTGGTGGAATTGTTGGTTTTGTGGTTGTGGTTGTTGATAATTGGGTTGGTTTTGAGGTGGGGCTTGATTCCAAGGTGGCATATCAATGAGAGGTTCTTGTGGTTGTTGTCTTGGTTGATGGGGTGGTGTATTGGCATCTTGATTGTTTGGGTTTGGGTTGGGATTGTGAGGTGGAGTGTGATTCATGGCTATGTAGTTTTCAAACAGAATGTCTTCAAAGGAATGACCAACAATTGGAGAACTCGGCTCGGTGTCGGTATCACTTGAAGTATGAACTTGGTCTTCTATGTTGATTAGTGGAGAAGAGGAAGAAGCTTGAACTAGTTGTTGTTGCTTCGCTTGTTTGGCTAACTTTTTCAACCTTTTTTGCTTCTTTTTCAATTTCCGGATTGTAGAGTAGTTCACCGGTTCTTGTAGACCTAGGCATAAACAATCAAATAACAATAACCAATTTCCCCGGCAACGGCGCCAAAACTTGGTGGGTTGTCAAGTCCACCAAGCAAATTACACCCTTTGTTTGCAAATAAAACGTAATATAATGGTAAAAAGGGGTATCGATCCTCGGGGAAATGGTTGTATTCAATCACCAAAGCAATCTAAAAGAACTATTGTAAATAAACTAACTAACTACAATTAAACTAAAAAAAAGGGGGGGTGTTATGATTGCTTGAAAACTAAAAGACTTGAATAACTAAAAAATTGCAATTAAGCAAGATAGTGAGATGCTCAAATGTTGGGAACAATTGGTTAACCAAGGCAATTCAACACAATGAACATTTGTGTGCTTATCATTAGGATCCAACATGAAGCTTATCATTCATCCCAAATTGGTTATAGCAATCATGAAGCATGATATGCCAAGATTTCTCTTAGGTAGTATGGAGGTTGGGGAAGCCCACAACACACCTTCTTAATCAAGATCAAGGGTTTAATTGAAGCAATTGAACCCAAGAAGTTAATTAGCCTTAAGAGAGAAGGAATCCCCAATTCCTAGAGGATGTCAATGCTTACACATCCATAAAGAAGCTATGATTCATAAACTAGAGATGATTTTTACCATCATAAAGCCCTTGTTCTAAGTTAATTCAATGATTCAATGCAAAACCAAAGAAATAAACTAACAATAGCTCATTCAAGTGCCAAGCTCATGATCAAAGCATTAAACAAGCATAAGAAATATGATCTAGAACCATAAACATAAGATAATTGATAATCTAGCATGAATCCTTCAAAAACCCACAAACATTCAAAGGTTTTAACCAAAGTTAACCAATATAGAGAAATTAGCCACTCATGGCAATAGAACAACAATCACAAAAGTCTAATTGCATAAAGAAACTACCTAAGACTTGGAAAGATGAAAGGAAATGGGTTTCTAGCTCCAAAATCGCCTCTTCCAGGTCTCTAATGGTGTAAAATTGAAGTTATGGCTGCTAGATCTGATTCCCCAAGGTAATGGCAAGCCAAATGACCAAAATGCCCAAACTGGGTAGTTGCGCGGGTACCCGCGCGACGAAAATTTCACCCGCACAAATGTTGTTGTAATGCTATTGGTCCTTCATTCCACCACTCCACCCTTCCACTACCAAAGATTCCTTTGGTCCCCTCCATATCCATGTGATTCAAATCAACCAATCATCTTTTAGCTTCAAATGTGGATGCTCCAAACCCAAATTAAATATCCATGATCCATCTTCACAAGCCCAAAATATCCAAGTCTTCAACTCTTTAAGGCCCAATTCTTCTTTGTTGGATCCGCCAAGCCCAATAATGCATCGAAAGCCCACAAGTCCGTCTTCACTCTAATCCACAATCGCGATAAGCTCCAAAACCCTACAAAATACCTCATGCAACATAAAAAGCACCCGGTACGATCCATACTAAAGAAAAATAAATAAAATACAATGCAAGAATGATAAAAAGATCTAAAAATCTAAAATAAACTAATAAAAATAAGGAAATAAAATAAGTTATCACTAATTAAATTTGTTATGGCCCAAGAAGAGTATTTTATTTCATTCTAGGCCCATTATGGCCCAAAATGTTAAAATAAAAGAAAGTGGGTCCAATTAGAGCTCATATAAGAGTTCTAAGCCCAAAATAGTCAAATTAGAAGCTTATTGGTCCACTAGGCCCAATAAGAAAATCCTAGTCCAAAATGGACTTGAACCAGAATTTTTAAGGTTTCCAACCTTTTGTTGACTATTTGAATGTTTGTATAGAGTATTTGATGGAATTTGTGGTCATTGAATAAGCACCATACATGTTTTCAAGCTTTAACTACAATGTTATCTTTGTTAAGGGTTTTACAAGGTATCAGAATTCCTGGTTGTGACAGATACAAGAACTCAGGTCCAGTATTTGGTTCACGTTGAATTACTCGAAGTCCGATCAACCGACTTAGTGGCAGAAAAGCATTACAAACTTCACACACGCCCAAAAGTTATGTAGTTCCAACGGATTCCATTGGTATCTTTCCAGCCTCCGACCGTTGATTTCTCGCTAGTTGTCGTTTCTTTGATCGGTTTATAACTTTTACTAGTTGTGAGACCCCTGTAGTATATGAGTTAATTTAAAAAAAAGTTAAATATAAAAGTCAAAATATTTGAGAACTTTGAATTTATAAGAAAATAAGAAAAATAATGAATTATTATTATTTAATTTTTTTATCTTTTAAATTTAAACAAATAATTTAAATAAATAAACAAAAGAAACTAATAAACTTTAATTTAGGAATTTTGAAATTAAAAGATAACTTCATTAATGAAATTGATATCAATTTATTACTATATTTATTATAATTATTATATTAAAATATTATATGTAATTTAATAAAATAGAAAAACTCATAAAATGACATGTGGAAAAAAAATAATTCAAAATAACCAAAAAATGACGATTAACAAATTGAATAAGAATGTGACATGTGGCAAAAAACCTTCATTTATTAGAGTAGACTAGTTGTGAGACTCATGTATTACATGGGTTATTTTTTTTAAAAGTTAATATGAATGTCTAAATATTTGAGAACTTTGAATTTATAAGAAAACAAGAAAAATAATGAATTATAAAAATTGAAATATTTTTTTATCTTTTAATTTTAATAAAATAATTTAAATAAATAAACAAAAGAGACTAATGACATTTAATTTGGAAAGTTTGAAATTAGAGGGTAAATCTATTAATAAATTGATATCAATTTATTACTACATTTATTGCGATTATTATATTAAATATTATATGAAATTTAATAAAATAGGAAAACCGATAAAATGACATGTAGAAAAAAAATTAATTCAAAATAACCACAAAATGACATTTAGCAAAATGAATGATAGTGTGACATGTGACAAAAAAATCTTCATTTATTAGAGTAGAAGTAGATTATACTTTTTATTTTTGATTCCTGTTTTTTCTATAAATTTGATGCCAAATAAAAAGGAATATTAACATCGTGTATGATTACATCGGTTCATATGTAATTACATCGGTTCATATGTAATTTGATTATCAGACTAAAATGAGAATGAAAATTAATTGGTGGTTTTGGTAGTTAATATGATCATAATTTCAAGTTTGATTAAATTGGAGCCAAAATTCGTCTTCCAATAATCCAATGTCTAGATTAAAACCCTATCGCCCAGAGTCATGGGTTCAACCAGCCAAGAAGACATATCGTGGCCAAGGTACTTAATAGATCACGTTGGAGAGGATCAATCTCCCAAGAATAGAATGAAAAAGACAGGAGTGATTTGGGACAATTTTCTGAATAATATTTTCAACCAAAGCAAATACATCGAATTTAAATAACATCTACCCCTAACGCTTAGAACTAAAATTGCCAAAATAAAAGGAAACATGGGAAAGTGGAGATACTTTAGAACCTAACTCCTAACTTATTTCTCCTGTGTACGTTGACTTTGATTTCCTTTGGGTTGGGCTCTATTCTTCATAACGGATGGGTTGTTTGTGGCTTCCTTTGGGTTGGGCTCTTATCCTTTAGCATCAATTATGGTGTTACTGCTAGGAGTGGAATTGGTACGGTACCAAGTTTTTTTCCTTGAAACCGTGTACCGTACCAATTATAATTGGCATAAAGTTTTACCTACCAATACCGTACCAATGATACTTGGTACCAATTTAGTTGGTTACCAACAAATTTGGTTGGTACATATTGGTATTGGTATATACCAAAATATTTAAATAATATCTATACTTGAAGAGTTTGAGACTATAATCTATATAAGACTTCACATTATAATCATCACTTAATGGTTAGAAAGTTTTCCAAATATGAACGTGACTTGAAGTTGTGGTCGTCGCTTGTTTTAGTAAATCATTTTAGTGTCATATACCTTCCTTAACCTTGTGTTAGTAATTTCTTTTACTATAATATTTCGTTCAAAAAAGAATCAATATCAATAGAATTATATTACTAACTCCGATTATTACTTGTTAGTTGTTACTCCTATTTAAAACTTGAAAATGTAAGAATATATATATATATATATATATATATATATATATATATATATATATATATATATATATATATATATTGGTTGGTATGGTACAACCGTGGTACTCAAAATTTTGTACCGTTACCATACCAAGACAACTTAATTGGCATGGTTTTACCGGCCAAACATATTGGCTACCAAACATGTTGGCTACCGATTTTATTGGTTCGGTTGGTAACATGTTGGTTGGTTCTCCGTGGTACATATTTGCCAGCCCTAGTTACTGCCATGTCGATGCCTGAGGCATCGAAGAATAGTTTCCAACTTCTTGAAAGTTTTCTCTAGCTACCCTTCGAATTCTTAGTAAGCCCATGTCAAACACTAGTCGATGTTATGTGGGAAATAAACATATAAAGGCTGTTTGACATGGGTTTGGTCGGATTAAAGCCTTTTTAGAGATAACACCATTTGAAGTTGAGGTCTTTCAAATCTAACGGAATACTTTCAATTAACGTATCATTTGATGGTGATTCCAAGAAGTTGGAAACTCTTATTAGATCGAAAGATGCACCATATTCCAAAATTGTATCACTTGGGCTTTTATAAAGTAATCATTTTCTTGATTGTCTCGCATTTCAACTGTTCCTTAACGACTTACAGGACTCATGACTCGATTTATTCTTGTTTGTAATAAACTGTTTGATAAGTAAAGTTCAAGTCTTTATAATAAAGACTTGAACTTTCTGCATCAATAGTTGTATTTTGCACCTATGTTTATTGAGAAAAAGATTCATACAAGAAGGCTTTGGGTGCAAAATTCTTTATATTTGACAATATTTTGGTCCACTGTTCAGGTGTTCTTACATGAAAACATTCATATAATCATTGTGCTTATTGTTTTATAATCGTGGCCTACAACTACAAGTCTTGATATTGTATTATAACATCATACTTTCATTTCTTCAATTACAATATTATATTCATTTTTTTTACTAAAACATTGTATTTTAGACGAAACAAAAATGGGATGCTATAATAAACAAATCAATGAAAGTAAGTGGGAGATCTTATATTTCAAATTGATACTTTTCTGTTTGATTTTTATTTGGCTTGATGTATTCAATCTATACTTCTCAGCGTTTGAGGATGATCATCTGACGTTGTTCAGTAAGGAACTCCTGTTATGAAATGACATTAGATTTTGTTTACATATTATGCTGTCAATTTTAGTGTGTAGGCTAAAAAAATTTAATAAACTTTTTAAATAACCTAAGGGATTATCGTTGCTAAATGCTTTCATATTTTGTTCACATGATATTGCGAACCATTTAAGTTCGAGTCTTCAAAATTTTAATGAACTAACTTGAAAAAAAATATTGCAAATTTGGTTTTTATGGTTTGCAAATTTCTTTAGATACATGCCAATAATTTTTAGTAGTGCTGGTCTTTTTGGCCTACCTTTTATCGTGGATTTAGTCCCCGTCAAACTTGAAAATATCAAAAAGACTGTTTTGTCCATTTGATTTTTATTTTATTTGATTTTTATTGTTTTGTTTAGTTTAAAAACAAGAAATGGACCCACACATAGCCCCATGTATGATTGTAATCATTTCTTCCAATCTCACCCATTAGAAACAAGGAATGTCGAACCAAGGGGGAGAAGGAAGGTGCTTTCTCTGTCATGATCGCATCAAGATGAATCTATGGACAATGCAAGTTATGTTCAAGAACACATTTGTATGGATCATCATGGAACAAACTGAGTGAATGCATGAATGCATCATATCATATCATAAAATATTTTAAATATACAAAACAATTAAAAAAATAGAGAAAAGAATTCAAATGGGTAAAACAATATTTTCAACTTTGAGAGAAACCAAATTCAAAATAAAAATAGGCTAAAAGGACTATATCCTTAATTTTAAAAAATTTGGACTGTATCCAAAGAAATAAAAAACCCCACCACCAAATTTGCAATTTTATTGAACTAATTAACTTTGACCCAGAGAATTCCTATTGTTGTGAAATTATTTCATGTGTGGCGATGCGTGCACAACATTGTTTCCTTTTGATAAATAATGTCTTGATAATTACATTTGCCTTAAAAGATTTGATACATCCTAAAAGACAAAACCTTCAACAATGGTTTTCCAATCATTGAACACGAACCATAAACATTATTAAAATGAATAAAATGTCACATTATGTTTTTCTTCGTGATTATACGTCCAAATTAAAATTAATATGAATGATAACTAATTCTTAAATGAGATTAAATGAGATAGTTGGATAAATTAGAAAAAAAAGGTTTATAAATAGAAAAGGTGTAACATCTATTTCAGGTAAATGATTTATTTATGTTTTTTGTCAATTAAAGATGTAAAATCATGGATTTTGAGACGATCACGACGTGAGAAAGGAGATCTCACGACGTGACCATCGATGCAGAAACGCTCATCCATTTTCGTGGGTAACGACGTAATGAGCAAGTGGTCACGACATGACGTTCACTTAGGGGTTAACCCTAATTTTGGGTTTTGCGCCCTATTTAAGGAAATGAGGGGCTACAGTTTGCACATCCTTAGCCTCCATCACCTCCCTTCACCCTCAAGAAAACCCTAATCCTCCATTGTTGATTGTGAGCTTCTTTTGGTGATTTCTAGCTTAGAAGAAGAAGAGAAGGAGCCTTGGTGCATCATCTCAGCTAGTAAGTCTCTCCCTCATCATCTTGAGCTGCTTTAGGACCCTTGTAAGTCTTCAAGTTCATGTATTTTTAGCTCAAGCATGTTAGATATAGAGTTTTGTCCACTTTTTTTAATGTTTGAGGAAGTTTGAGTGTTGGTATCTCATAAAGTTGGCAACTTTATGAGTTCTGGAGGCTCCTTTATGATCCTTTGTCCCAGATCTGGAGAATTAGTGAGTTATAAGTCCATGCATGAGAATAGATCTCATTTTTCCTTCATTTTGACCTAACTTGTATCCAAGACATGCATTGGACATGCATGTATAAAAGGCAATGATTTTATGGTGTATGGGGGTGGAGAAAACGTTCTCGAAAGTTTGAGTGATTGGCTTGAATGATGAAGAGCTTAAGGCATTAAGTTGTCCAGAGCAATCCTCACAACGTGACAGGCTAGTTGTCATGATGTGACGATGGTCATTTCCGCGACTGTTTTGTCTTCACGTTGCCACGACTGTTCTGTGTGAGCTGTTGTGTCTAGCTGCTATCTGTAACACCCAAAACTTCAAGCCAATTTAAACTTTTAAAAAATTTTAAACCATTAAAAATCATTACAACTTTGTTTTAAAAATGTATAATATCAGAGTTTTCCCAGAAACATAGACAAAACATGAGGAGTTGTACGATCACGCCTTCGCCTTGTCGCGATCCCCTGATGTACCTGAAACAATAAACTGAAACTGTAAGCCCGAGAGCTTAGTGAGTTCCCCCAAAATACCGATACACTGCACATAACACATATATAAACAACAACATGTACTGGGTCTACAGCTTTACAGACTGGATTACCCCCTGGGCCCACAGTGTGAGTATGGATTGCCTTACGGGCCCACAACTCACATCTGGCTTGCCATCGAGCCCACAGTACGAGTCTCCCTTAGCCCGTAACTGGAATGCTCCTAGGGTTTGTTGGCTATTGCATGGAGTGGTACAACCTCAACCCATCCCACATAACATGTATCATACAACATCACCACTGAGCATGCAACAATCATATAACATAACAGGTAGTCCTACAGGTCTACCTAACTGGCATAACCACTAGCATGCAACACTAACTCATACTCAACATCTAACACTGCTAGAATAACATATCCAATGTGCCAGCCTTGGTGCCTTAGACCCCTTAGTATAGTGAGGATAACTCACCTCGCAACTGTCGTCTGAAACTAGAAAGCTCAACTCCCGGATCACCAACACGAACTCCCCCACCTATAGCTACCATAAAACCCTTTTTTATAAGTTTCCAAATTACCAAAATACCCTCAGAAGTCAACTGGTCAACTCTTGGTCAAAGTCAAAGTCCACAGTCAAAGTCAACAGTCCATGTTGACTCGACTTGTCGAGTGTAGTTCACCGACTCGTCGAGTCCTTCCTGAACTCGAGAAGTCGTGAAATCCTTGGTTGAGTCGTCGAGTTCCCTACAACTCGCCGAGTCCATGCGTGTCCAAAGGTTCGGGAGAAACCCTAGCCGACCCACCGAGTTATTCGACTGACTCGCCGAGTACAAGGCATTCTTCATCTGACTCGCCGAGTTGTTCATCCAACTCGTCGAGTACATGACTATCTTCATATGACTCGTCGACTCGTTCATACAACTCGCCGAGTCTCTTCAGTCATTTATTCATACAGACGATTTTAAGCCATGCTAAGGCTCTAAATTGTAGATCCAGTTTCCCAATGCCCGTTCATCACGTAAAGTTGCAAACTTTACGTGCATGCAAGGCTCTAATGACTCATGATGCCAAATCTAAACTTGAAATGGGGTTTAACTCAAGCTCCTTGCTACCTTCAAATGGTGCTATCTGAGGTAGATTTAAGGTCCACACAAGCTCCTTGCTGCTAGCTACTTGATCTTCAAGCTCCCTTTTCTAAGAATCTTCTTCCCAAGGCTTGAAACACACACATGGAGAACACACACACACACATATTAGGGTTTTGCCGAACTCTCTAGAGGCTGCAGAGGGAGGCTAAGGGGCAAATGGTCCTTTAAATAGGATGCAAAACCCCGAAATTTAGGGTTTCATCCTCCAGCTCCTACTCGTCGAGTCCCTTATTGGACTCGGCGAGTAGGTCACTAAAACACGCGACCCAACCCGCTGCTACTCGACGAGTAGGGCAAACAACTCGTCGAGTAGACCTTGAAAACAAGAAAATTCTTATATAAAATCGATACCTGAGAATCGGGGCGTTACAATTCTCCCCCACTTGAACTAGACTTCGTGCTCGAAGTCTGCTGTGGCGAACAGTTCCGGATAATGCTCCTTCATCTCTGCCTCTGGCTCCCACGTCCACTCGAACCCCCTCCGATGCTCCCACTGTACCTTCACCAAAGGTATCTCCTTGTTCCTCAGAATCTTCATCTTTCTCTCCATTATGGCCACAGGCCTCTCCACGTAATTCAGGCGCTCATCGACCTGAATATCATCCAGCGACACCACCGCCTCCTGATCCATGATTCACTTTCACAGCTGCGAAACGTGGAAAGTGTTGTGGATCCGACTAAGCTCCTCCGACAGCTCTAGCCTATAAGCCACCTTGCCAACCCTGGCAACGATCCTGAACGGCCCAATATATCGGGGACCCAATTTTCCCCTCTTCCTGAAGCGGATCACGCCCTTCCAGGGCGAGACCTTCAGGAGTACCATGTCACCGACCTGAAACTCTAGCTCGGATCGGCGCCGGTCGGCGTAACTCTTCTGCCGACTCTGAGCGGTCTGCAGCCGCTGCCTAATCTGCTGAATCTTCTCGGTAGTCTGCAAGACTACCTCCGTCCGACCCATCACCCTGTCACCAACCTCACCCCAACAAACCGGGGTGCGACATCTCCGCCCGTACAACAGATCGAATGGTGGGGCGCCAATGCTGGAATGATAGCTGTTGTTGTAGGCAAACTCTGCAAGCGGTAGGTGGGAATCCCAGATCCCACCAAAGTCAATGACACACGCCCTCAACATGTCCTCGAGGGTCTGAATGGTCCGCTCGCTCTGACCGTCAGTCTGCGGATGGAATGTTGTGCTGAAGTGCAACCGCGTGCCCAGCTCCTCGTGGAATTTCTGCCAGAAACGGGAGGTAAACCTGACATCCCGATCAGAGACAATGGAAACGGGAACCCCATGGCGAGACACGATCTCGCGAACGTACACGTCGGCCAACTTCTCGGCCGACGAACTCTCCCGAATCGCCAAGAAATGGGCGCTCTTGGTCAATCGATCCACGATGACCCATATAGTATCAAATCCCTTCGTCGTCCTCGGCAGCTTGGTAATGAAATCCATCGTGATCTGTTCCCATTTCCACATGGGAATCTCTAGAGGTTGCAGCTTACCATGCGGCCTCTGGTGTTCGGCCTTGACCATCCTACAGGTCAAGCACCTCTCGACATACCAAGCGATTTCTCGCTTCATATATGGCCACCAGTAACTCAAACTCAGGTCTCGATACATCTTGGTGGCCCCCGGGTGAATAGAAAAATGAGACTTATGAGCCTCCTCCATGACCGTATGCTTGACCCCACCAGACATTGGAACCCAGACCCGACCACATCGGGTCAATAATCCCCGACTATCCTGCACGAACCGGGTATTCTCACCCTTGATCCTCTCCAGCTTCCAATTCTCCGGTTGCATGCCCTCAACCTGGGCATCTCTGATCAAACTCACAAGCGGAGAATCCACCACTATCCTCATACATACCGCGGGGGTGGAAGACCCAACTGACTTGCGGCTCAAAGCATCCGCAACCACATTCGCTTTACCAGGATGGTAAAGGATCTCGCAGTCGTAGTCCTTGACTACATCCAGCCACCTGTGTTGCCTCATGTTCAGGTTCAGCTGATCCATGATATGCCTCAAGCTCTTGTGATCCATGTAAATGGTACAACAGACCCCATAAAGGTAATGCCTCCATATCTTGAGGTCGAACACCACCGCTCCCATCTCCAAACCATGCGTAGGGTATCGCGTCTCATGCGGCTTCAGCTGCCGCGATGCGTAGGCTATCACTCGTCCTCTCTGCATTAGGACCGCCCCTAAACCTGTGATGTATGCATCACAGAACACCACAAAATCCTCAACTCCCTCCGGGAGTGTCAAGACTGGGGCCTCGCACAACCGCCGCCGGGGGGTCTCAAACGCCCTCTGCTGCTCAGGGCTCCACCGGAAATCCACCCCCTTCCTCGTTAGACGAGTGAGGGGTACTGCGATCTTGGAGAAATCCTGTATAAATCTCCGGTAGTACCCTGCCAATCCCAAAAATCTCCTGATGTCTGAGGGAGATTTCGGAACCTCCCACTGCATAACCGCCTCGATTTTGGCCGGATCGACCAAAATCCCCTCCTGGTTAACGAGATGTCCGAGGAACTGGACCTCTCGTAGCCAACACTCACACTTCAAGAACTTGGCGTACAACCGTTCTCGTCTCAGAACCCCCAATAACTCCCGTAGATGCTCCTCATGCTGCTCTCGGGTCTTGGAATACATCAAGATATCGTCTATAAACACTATGATCGAGCGATCGAGCATCGGTCTGCAGACCCGATTCATCAGGTCCATGAACATTGTTGGTGCATTGGTAAGCCCAAACGGCATCACCACGAACTCGTAATGTCCGTAAGGAGTTCGGAACGCGGTCTTCTCCACGTCTTCCTCTCTGACCCTGACCTGATCATACCCAGACCTCAAGTCTATCTTGGAAAACCAAGATGCGCCCTGCAACTGATCGAAGAGATCGTCTATCCTCGGGAGTGGGTAACGGTTCTTCACCGTTAACTTATTCAACTCCCGGTAATCAATGCACATCCGGTGCGAACCGTCCTTCTTCCGGACAAAAAGAATCGGTGCTCCCCATGGAGAACTGCTAGGTCGAATGAAGTTCTTGCCCAACAGATCCTGTAACTGTGACGACAGTCCTGCATCTCAGGTGGCGCCAATCGGTACGACGCCTTGGCAATAGGGGCCGCACCAGGCACCAGGTCGATCCAAAACTCGACCTGCCTCTCCGTAGGTATCCCTGGCAACTTCTCTAGAAACACATCTGCAAACTCCCTGACCACAGGAACATCGGAAACCGAAATTTGATCCCTGGCTCGCGTATCCAATACATACGCTAGGTAACCTACACCCCCGTGCTGAATATACTGTCGAGCCTTGGCGGCTGAACAAAACTCTGATCCCACTCGGGTGCCCTCGCCATATACAATCAACTCTCCCCCAATTGGGGTTCGAACCACTACCCGCTGACCCTCACAATCAATCATGGCACCGAAACGACTCAGCCAGTCCATCCCCACAATCACGCACACATCCCCCATGGGGATCGGAATCAAGCTATCGGAAAAGGTACCCCGAAGATCTCCATCTCACACCCTCGGTAGATCGAAGAAGCAGAAACCCCGTGTTCGTTGGCAATAGAAACTCGCAACGGACACTCTAGCTCGCCTACTGGCACTCTGAACTCCCTACTAAATGTCTGAGATACAAAAGACCGACTCACCCCCGAGTCAAATAAAACCAATGCAGGTAAGGAGTTCACTAGGAACGTACCTAATCACAAGTATAATGGATAAGCATACAACAGATATAACCAATGGGAGTAAGGATAGAAACATACCAGCAACCACATCCGGTGCTGCCCTGGCCTCCTCGGCTGTAAGCTGTAAGGCACGACCCTGAGCCTTCGGAGGCCCTGCCCTGACTGGTCTCCCATCCGTGATCCTCAAGGTAGTCGGCGCTGGAGTATGTGCCGGCTTGGCGGCTAGCAACGGATAGTTGGCCTTAACGTGGCCAACCTGATCGCAGTGATAACATAACCTCATACCCTGAAGTGGGACTGCCTGGCGATAGTCCTTCGCGTAATGCCCCTCCTTGCCACACCTGTGGCACCCACTACCAGCTCGACACACACCAGAATGACCCTTGCCACACTTCCCACAAGTGCGGCTCTGCTGACCCCCGGTCCTAGTATCAGCGGTCTTAGACCGCTTCGGCGCCGGCTGAGACTGTGTCGGGGCCTGCCGCTGCGCTCTCAAATGCAGCTCAATCTCCAACTCACGCCGTCTGGCGGCCTCCTGCAACTCTAGAAGAGTATCACATCGCTGGGTCGACACAAACTGACGGATATCCGTCTTGAGCATGCTCAGATAACGGGTCATCTGAGCCTGTTCTGAAGCAAACTCCGGGCAAAACATCACCCTCTCAGTGAACATACGGGTGATCTTCGTCACCGAATCCCCATCCTGTCTCAAAATCAGAAACTCCTGTGCCAAACGTTCCTGCTCAACCCGCGGAATGTAACGGGCGCGGAACATGTCCCTGAACTGCTCCCAAGTAACATGTAACGCCCGCAGATCCGAGCTAGTCAATTTAGAGACGATAAGTGTCAAAAATGACTTTTTAATAGAAGATTATTTAGAATGAATAATCTTAACCAATTCATAGTATATGTTACAAGGGTTCCGTACATATAAAGAACGTCGAAATTCGAGTTATAACGAAGAAGTTATGACCCGTCGAAGTGTTACGGCAAAACCGGCACGACACCGGGAGACGTAAATAGTGAATTTACGATAGAGGAGTTTTTAGCCTTAGTAATCTAAAAAAAGTTGTAGTATACGTTAAACCAACAACATACAAAAAAAATAACGCCCAAATCCGACTTCGTATGAGGAAGTTATGAATTTTCTAAGATTTGGCATAGCAGTGCACGACTTGAAACTCGAATTTTAGTTCGAGCGGTTTTTGGCCTACGCGACCTAAATGAGAGTTGAAGATCTCTCTAATAGGAACTCAACGGTAAAAAGACAGACGCAAACGGAGTCCGTATGTAGAAGTTACGAATTTTACGCGGACATTTAACAGTATAATCTCCTCATACTGTTAAATTTAAGAACGGTCGAGAATTAGCCGACAGAGTCAAAAGTAAAGTTGTAGATCTTATTTTTACCTACGCGTGGATATAAAGAACGTCGAAAACGGATCTCGTATGCGAAAGTTACGGGGTTTAGAAGTCGGCAGGGTGCTGCTGCAAAAAGGGTGACGTGACACAATCTTGGCCATTGCTTTCTCCCCAAGGCTTGCCACTAGATGGTGACATGTGGCACCAACTTCAGCCATACTCCACCCTATAAATACAACCCCTTCCACCCTCATTTCTTCACACATCCACCCTTCTCTCTCTACTCTCTCTCTAAACCTCCCACAACTCCCCTAGCGCTAGAAGAAAGCCTCGGAGCGCTCGACGGCTTCGAGAAGAAGAGCTTTCGGCTCGGAAGTTCTGCCCCTGCAGAGCACGACTTCTAGCCAAACCCCCTCGTAGGTAAGATACGCCTACCTAATTTTTAATATAGCTTTTATTTAAATATAGTAATGTTATTAGGACCTTATAATAATTATTTGAGCTATTATTACAGGTTATATAAGTGTCGTTATAATATCTTTTTAACCACTTGCGGTACGGGGAATCCGGTTTGAAGGGCCGCCTGGGTTGTTGGATTTCAGAAGTGCTATATGCCAAAATGATCCTGCCCTCGGGTGTTTCATGTCTGGCCCCTGTCTGTACATAGTGGGTGAAGAGTATTGTTTAACGCTTATATAATAGTAATAATAGTTAGACTATTAATTAGTCTCGTTGAACATTAGACTAAACTCTAGTGGAAATGATACTAGCTATTGTCAACGGAAATTCGTTTTAACGTAAACGAAGTGTTGTCCGAGTACTGAGTCACCACCATTGTAGGTGAGTGCATAGTTACTTTCATCTTACACATAGATATGAAGTATTTTATATAAATTACGTGGTATGTGTGCATATTATTTGAATACTTGCTTTCTATGCTGGATGAACGATTTTATACATGTTTTAAATAATTTAAAATGTATATGTATTTTATATCTACGAATATATTGGGTAAAACATGGGTAGATGAATGATGAGAGATGAAAGATGATATGAGTGAACATTGGCAGCTATAGACTTAGTGCCTAATAAATAACATCGGCAGCTATGGACTTAGTGCCTATAGAATAAACATTGGTAAGTATGGACTTAGTACCTGTTAAATAAACGTTGGTAGCTATGGATTTAGTACCTATTAGCTGAACACCGGTAGTTATGGATTTAGTACCCGATGAATGAACTTTAGCATCTATGGAATTAGTGCTTTACGAACAAGCATTGGCAGCTATGGCCTTAGTGCCTATCATATAAACCCTGGAAACAATGGGCTTCGAAATGAATGAATGCAGGATAGATGATTCTTAGGGTAGATCCTTAAGAGTAAGGAAGATAATGGGGATGGGTAATTGGGTTGATTGTTTGATGTTTAACATAATAATTAAATTATTGTGGGTAGAAAACCCTATGTACTCACCAGGCTTCCCAACCTGACCCACTCAAGCTTATTTGTATCACAGGTGTCAATATGAAACTACTTTACACCGAGGGATTTAAAAGAGATGTAGATCACTAGTGTAAATGAATGTAAGTTCTGTTTATGCTTATGTTTCTGTATTGACGATGACATCCCAAATGTTTTAAAATGGATAAAAATACATTTCTTCGGAAATGCTTTGATAACGTATTAAAAGAGGTACTCTGATTTTTATAAAGCATAAACAAAATCGGTCTTTTCTGGCCGTGAAAAATGGGGATGTAGCAGCTCTCTGATCATCAGTGTATGACCCAGTCGCAAGTCTCCACCAGTCCTTGGCACCAGACCTAAGCAGGTTCAGAGCACACCTGACCTTCTGGTCAGTAGGATACGAGCAGGTGAAGAAACACCCCTCCACCTCATAGCCTTGATGGGATCCTGCGTCCCATCAAAAGTAGGGGGCTTCGTGTCATCGAAGTCCCTGTACTGAAAGCCCCTACCAACTCCTCCCCCTGCCGCTGATACAGCTGATGCAGCTGCTGAGGCAGCTGTCTCTGCAAGGGATGCGTAGCGCTCATCAAAGTACTCCACCATGACGGTCTTAATCGACCCGAACACCTCCGGCAACTGTGCCCGGAACGCAGCAACAACCTCATCATGCAGGTTCTCTCGAATCCTGGCATCCAACTCCTCTGTACCCATCTGCACCACCGGCTCAGGTGCTGTCGGCCCCTCCTGGCCTCTGTCCCCTGATCCTGATCCCGAACCGGATCCAGCCATAAAGCGCCTCGTCATCACCATTTTGAAACATACCACAAGATATCAGATAATCCATATAAATAACTGGGAGCCAACTCCCTACTAACCCTAGGGATTGTGACTTACTTGACACGTGTATGGGTCCTGTGCTTTCAGTAGTACGGGCTCATACTACCTTCCACACCTACCCATATTTGTCTCAAGCATCACCATAATGCCCTAACTGAATACACAACATGGCGAGCGCTCAATCCTCACTCTTAGAGGAATGCTAAATATCTCATAACTGGCCTCCCGGCCTCACACAACCCACCCATCCATGAAACTTCCACCAACCCTGCAGCACTAGTGTATGCTAGCCATACATAACGCTGGACCTTATAGACTTTTGAATATCCAAGCCTACCCTAAGCTCCCAATCAAACAAGAACAGAACATAAGGCCAAATCAAACATTCTCAGGCTATAAGATCTTAATTATGTATACCCGTGATGCATACACTAATCAACTATAGTAATGATGTCAATCTCATATAAAGGAAACCCTAGGCTAGCAGACATCATGTAATCAGGCAATTCTATCATGCAATTCCTGAAGATCCCTAGCCTAGTACTAACATGCTGTTCTAGCATATCTCATAATCAAATAACTTGTATGGTATTTTGGGGTTTACTTACTGGCTTCGGCTGATCGTACACCCTGCATCCTCCTTTACTTATTTTGAAAACCTTTTTGAAAAAAAATCATTTTGAAAATCCTTTCCTCGATTTGAGACTGGAGTTACATGAGTGTTCCTCCAATTCACTCAAACCAAGGCTCTGATACCAACTTGTAACACCCAAAAATTCAAGCCAATTTAAACTTTTAAAAACATTTCAAACCATTAAAAATCATTACAACTTTGTTTTAAAAATGTATAATATCAGAGTTTTCCCAAAAACATAGACAAAACATGAGGAGCTGTATGATCACGCCTTCGCCTTGCCGCGATCCCCTGATGTACCTGAAACAATAAACTGAAACTGTAAGCCCGAGAGCTTAGTGAGTTCCCCCAAAATACCGATACACTGCACATAACACATATATAAACAACAGCATGTACTGGGTCTACAGCTTTACAGACTGGATTACCCCCTGGGCCCACAGTGTGGGTCTGGATTGCCTTACGGGCCCACAACTCACATCTAGCTTGCCATCGAGCCCACAGTACGAGTCTCCCTTAGCCCGTAACTGGATTGCTCCCGAGCCCACAGTACGAGTCTTCCTTAGCCCGTAACTGGAATGCTCCTAGGGTTTGTTGGCTATTGCACGGAGCGGTACAACCTCAACCCATCCCACATAACATGTATCATACAACATCACCACTGAGCATGCAACAATCATATAACATAACAGGTAGTCCTACAGGTCTACCTAACTGGCATAACCACTAGCATGCAACACTAACTCATACTCAACATCTAACACTGCTAGAATAACATATCCAATGTGCCGGCCTTGGTGCCTTAGACCCCTTAGTATAGTGAGGATAACTCACCTCGCAACTGTCGTCTGAAACTAGAAAGCTCAACTCCCGGATCACCAACACGAACTCCCCCACCTATAGCTACCATAAAACCCTTTTTCATAAGTTTCCAAATTACCAAAATACCCTCAGAAGTCAACTGGTCAACTCTTGGTCAAAGTCAAAGTCCACAGTCAAAGTCAACAGTCCATGTTGACTCGACTCGTCGAGTATAGTTCACCGACTCATAGAGTCCTTCCTGAACTCGAGAAGTCGTGAAATCCTTGGTTGAGTCGTCGAGTTCCCTACAACTCGCCGAGTCCATGCGTGTCCAAAGGTTAGGGAGAAACCCTAGCCGACGCACCGAGTCATTCGACTGACTCGCCGAGTCCAAGGCATTCTTCATCTGACTCGCCGAGTTGTTCATCCAACTCGTCGAGTACATGACTATCTTCATATGACTCACCGAGTCATTCATACAACTCGCCGAGTCTCTTCAGTCCTTTATTCATACAGACGATTTTAAGCCATGCTAAGGCTCCAAATTGTAGATCCAGTTTCCCAATGCCCGTTCATCACGTAAAGTTGCAAACTTTACATGCATGCAAGGCTCTAATGACTCATAATGCCAAATCTAAACTTGAAATGGGGTTTAACTCAAAAGGAAGGGTTCATACTTGCAAAAGCTATAAGCTTTATGGACCTAAAGACCAAGGAGAGTTCAGATCTGAAGTTGCAACTTCAGATCTTAGCTCATACCTAAGAATAGCTTCATAACATGATGAAAAGCCCTAATCTTCAACCCAAAGGAGATCTAGAAGGAAAGAAGGTCAAGGTAACGACTTGATACCTTCAAATGGTGCTATCTGAGGTAGATTCCAGGTCCACACAAGCTCCTTGCTGCTAGCTACTTGATCTTCAAGCTCCCTTTTCTAAGAATCTTCTTCCCAAGGCTTGAAACACACACATGGACTACACACACACGTATTAGGGTTTTGTTGAACTCTCTAGAGGCTGCAGAGGGAGGCTAAGGGGCAAATGGTCCTTTAAATAGGATGCAAAACCCCGGAATTTAGGGTTTCATCCTCCAGCTCCTACTCGTCGAGTCCCTTATTGGAATCGGCGAGTAGGTCACTAAAAAACGCGACCGAACCCGCTGCTACTCGACGAGTAGGGCAACCAACTCGTCGAGTAGACCTTGAAAACAAGAAAATTCTTATATAAAATCGATACCTGAGAATCGGGGTGTTACACTATCTTTGAGGTGAACTTTTTCACTGTATTACTTATGCCATAGTGTGTGTGCATGTCGACCAGTTAGGTCTTATTTGTTGAATGTTGTTATGTGTTACTGAGCTGCTGATAGCTCCAGGGAGTGTTGTTAGCCCATCAGGACTATTGATGGTCCCCATGGTTGCTGATAAACCACCGGATGTGCTATTAGCCTATAAGGCGTGCTGTTAGCCCAATGGGACTGCTGATAGTCCTCATGGTTGTTGATAACCTATATCTGTTTATTTTAATGTGTTGTATGTGATACTTTGGGAAACTCACTAAGCTCCACGCTTACAGTTGTGGATTTAAATGTGTTTCAGGTACTTCACATGATTGCAGGAAGGCGAGGCTTGACTGTAAACTCCCATCGACAACTTTTCATGATTCCGCATTTTGTGATACTCTAATTTTGGGGTGATTGTATTTTGATACTTATGATTTTATAACTTGTCTTTCCTGGAAAACTATGTTTTTTATATAATTAAAAATGAAAATTTTGGTTGTGATTTTCAGGACATTACAAAAATGTTTCTAAGCCTTCTAAGACTTTTAAAACCAATGTTATCTCTTTCGTAAGGGTGGTGCAAATGTGAACCGAAATAGCTTCATTTCACTAAACTATGTGTGAGTGCGTCTCTCCTGCAAGTATGAATGCACCACCAGCCGACAAGAATAATTTAGGTATTTATTTTTCATAACTAAAAAGTTATTAAATTTTCAATTACAAACCTGCATTAATCACATATTGTCGGTTATGGTTTCATGGTTAATAACTACGCCTATGCTACGGGCAATGTTGTAAAAATTGGCCTAGGCGGCCGATTAATTGGTCTCTATGGGTTAGGCGACCTTGATCTGTCGACGATAAGTGCTAGGCCGCCTTCTTATACAGTCGTGGTCAATATCGATCTTAGGCGGAGCTAAGCGGCCCTAAGCAGTCCTAGGCGAGGCGACCGGAATTTTCAAAATTTTCAATTTCCAAATTTTCTAATTTTCTAATATTATACCAAAATTTTCAAATTTTCAAAATTTCAAATTGTCAAATTGTCAAATTTTCTTATATTATACCAAAAATTTTAAAATTTCAAAATTTCAAAATTTTAAAATCTCAAAATTACAAATTTTCATATTTTCAAACTTTTAAATAATTATTTTCTTATGATATGTTAATTTTTGAATAATTTATTTAATAACTTATGTTCCCCGATTAATCATCACCTAAACGATTAATCCCTTAACTCAATTGTCCTACTAGGTAACATCGACCTTTTTAACAACCTTGGTTACAGTGAATGCACCAACAGTCAGTTAGAATAGTTTAGATATTTCTTTTTCATAACTAAATTTATTATATGTTCAATTACAAAACTTGTATAATTACATATTGTCGGTTATGGTTTCGTGATTAATGACTGGCAATTAGTTTTGCGCGTTACGAAATTGATAACAACATGTCGATGACAAATGTGTCTTAATATAAATATTACACTATGTGATAGATAAAGACGCATAAATTACTATAGAAACCTCTCATCCTATACTGTTGTTGCATTTTCTGGAGCATAAGAAAGGTTTGGAGGCCTTAAAGAACCATTGGCATTGATCTTTTTCTTGTAATCATCTTTACAAGCATTTTGCAATTCATAGATCCTATATCGTACTTTAATTGGAAAGATATTAAATACGTTAGATGAGATACCACGAGACGTGTGCGGTCATTATATATTTTAAATAGATTATCTTGTATGAATATACAATAGAGGTCAACTTACTTTGATATGCCAAAGAGTTTCTCGCCCAACGGTATCATGTGTTTTCCTCTCTTTTGAAGTTGAGAGTTCATGTCTCATATATTACTAAGTGAAATTATGAATAATTTAGGAGTAGATAAGATTTTCCGTTTTAAAAAAACTTACTTCGATGTATCCAATGATATCTGGAGTATCACCGTCTTCATTGATCGTTTCCAACGACATTTTGTTGAAAAGTAAATAACAGAGATAACTATAAACCAAAATGGGTTCTCTTATTAAAATAAAATAGTAAAAAACTAACATTAATATGCATTTGCAAGTATAGTTCCATTAATTTCTTACCAATTAGAAATAAATTTGGATCATGATTTAATTGAATATATAGTCATAGGCTTGTAGTCACGAAGTTGGTACTTATTTTGTTAAAAAGTTAAAAACAAATGTTACGTAAACATGTAACATCTAGATTCTTGGAGGTATTTAAATTTAATGTATTTTGGATTTTGGGCGGGACCACGTCGTGATGAAGACATCCCACGACATGGTGATGGTCGATGTATCGTGGATTTTAAATGACCGCCACGGTGTGGCTGCCTATGGCCACGGTGTGGCTACTCTTTAATGAGAAACCCTAATATCTGGGGTTTGCGCCCCTGTAAGGTCACACCTTATGACCTGATTAGTCAAACACCTTACATGATGACCGCATATGCCAACACCAACATTAGCATCAACGCCAGCGCCTCAAGACCTTATCAGTGTCAACGTCTAGATAATGATCTTATGTAATATTTGTATATTAGGCAGTTATATTGATATGTATATAATAGATAGCAGATCCGATATCTTTGTGATAAGGCTCAGTTCTTGTTATAAATTTGATACAATCCCTTGATTGAAGGGATATAATTATATAGTTTAGTTATATTCAACATTAGGGTAAAACCCTAATGTACGTCTTGGTGACCGTTTTTGTGACCTTGTTCTCTTGGTGAGAACAACCCCTTTCTTGGAGAAAGATATCTTTGTGATTCATTCGTATTCTTTACCTTTTTTGTTCTTTTTTTGATTTAGTTAGTTTGTTCTTTGTTAATTATACTTGAAGTGTATCCGATCGATAAAAAACCTTCAATTGGTATCTGTAACACCCGTCAAAATTAGGTCAATAACAAATCACATGTGATTATGCCAATCATGTAATGTGATTTTGTTAAACTAGTAATGTGATAAACTTACTATGTAATTCATGTAAAAGTATGAACATTCATACATAATTTATCATATAACTCAAAGTATACGTCCATACGATTCCAAAAATGTAGAGAACGTCTAAATCTGACTTCGTGTGAAGAAGTTATGATAAACCGAACACTATAAAATCTCTATAACTAGGGGAATTTAAAATAGGCTTAGGATTAG
Organism: Lactuca virosa; assembly: GCF_052849685.1. Lineage (NCBI taxonomy): Eukaryota > Viridiplantae > Streptophyta > Magnoliopsida > Asterales > Asteraceae > Lactuca > Lactuca virosa. The sequence goes on from NC_136430.1 coordinate 433,510,620, forward strand.
CTATTGGAATCTATCAGATAGTTGTAGTACTCGGAATTACCTACGCGTGGATATAAAGAACGTCAAAAACGGAGTTCGTATGCAAAAGTTATGGCCTTCCGAAGATGCAGCTGTCTAAGGGCATGACACATGGCAAAAACCCTAGCCGCCTTAAGCCACGACGTGGCAATTAAGGCCACGACGTGAAACGTGTCTGGGACACTAATCGGGGCTAGAAAACACGTGTTAAAGCTACCGGATAACTCATGGATGTCCACGACGTGACCCTGGGTATACCACGACGTGAAATGGCCCGGAAGAGCCTATAAATAGCTATCAAGACCATTTCATTCCTTACACCAAATCTCTTCTTTCTCTCTCGTTTCCGAAGGCCGTTTTCCTTCCCGAGCCTGACTACGACGAGCTTCTGTCCGATTAGATTCTATAGATCACGCTACTAGGGTGAGTTTCACGACCCCACTTTTAATGTTTTCGGGGGAAAACGCATGCTAAATATTATATATACGTTATTATTATGTCTATATGATAGTATATTAGTATTAACGTAGATAGTTATAATAACCGGGATATAGTTATTTCGTATATGAAATTATACAACTATCGTAAAGTTGTTAGTATGTTATTGTTATAGTAGTATACTAATGTAGATCTTGAGTTATACTTAGGATTCTATATATATTATGTGTGCGATATAGTTCCAGAGTTATACTCGGAAGTTCTATATGTTAATTGATAAATATGTTGTTATTGTTGGTTTTATGTCAAGATAAAACCAGGTATGTTATATGTTGTTGTTATTGGTTTTATGTCAAGATAAAACTTGGTTTTAATTCTAATTATAGCTGTTGTACTGCCTAAGTATTATAAATATTAGGAGTAATGTTAAAAGCATAGTCTAATAACTTAGGGTTTTAGACACGAATATGATTTTACTACTAGAACTAACGGAACTCGACAAGTCTACATGAGCTATTGTATTCATCAACTAAGATTGGAAATCTTAGGGAAAATCCTCTGACCTGTAACCGTTAATCCTGTGTGAGCGAGGAAGTCGTGTATGAATAAGATATGGGTTGACAACCCCACTCGTGGTTGCTAGCTACAACACAACAGTGTGCAAGTGACGAACTGTCCTTTTGTTTGTTTATTGTTCCGACGTTGATGAAGCGTGTGGAACTTATCTCAAGATGCAAAACTTGTAGCATCAAGCAGAGGTTTGAAACTAGTCATATAGCCGCGGTTACGGACTCATGGTAGCAAATTGTAGAAGCATTATACTTTGTTGTTATACAAGTATTAATGTTAAGTATAAGTTTCCCAAACACTTATACTCTAGGTACAAGAAACTTGAAGGTATACTACTTGTATATTAAGTAGATAATTATACCTAACACACATACTCGTATAGAATTGAAATAGATTTATTCGTAGCGGTTTTACTCGTATAGAATTGAAATAGATTTATATGTAGCGGTTTTACTCGTATAGAATTGAAATAAGATTTATACGTAGCAACTTTCATTTGTATGGAATTACAAACACTTATATTCATAGTATATGAGACTTATAGATAAACTACTTATTTGGTAAGTAAACTTTTATACCTAGGATATATATACTAAACGTTGGAGAGTCAAAATGATACTTTTAAAACTATACTTTTGAGCTTGGAAAATGTATTATTTTTATATGGAGTCAAAACCTATGGACTCACCAACTTTATGTTGACGTATTTTAAATTGCATGTGTTTTCAGGAAGTTGATAACTATGATACGAGAAATGACATCACACATCCCGGTGTTTCCGCCGACGGCTGGGGTGTGACAGATTGGTATCAGAGCTATTAACTATAGTGAATTAGTACTTTCTTAGGAAAGCACGGCTATAGTTTAGGGCTTACTCTGTTAGGTTTAGGTAATATCCCTTAACCTACAAATAAAAAGTATTAGTAATTATACTACTGAAGGACTACTTACGGGAGCGGTGACAAGGATAGACATGTCGATTTGGGTTGCTGGATTTCAGAACGGCTATATGCTAAAATGATCCTGCCCTTTCGACTGTCCTGACTGGCCGGTGCCTTATCAGCTAGACCTGAAGTAACAAACAATAATTAATAATACCCATGAACATAACAAACACAAAGATATAGAGTTATGTATGAACTCAGTCCCGCGATGAGAACACATGTATAAACCAAAATATAGAAAACCCAAACCCTCGATAACTATACAACACAATGTTTTAGGTCAAACTACTTAGTCGAGTTTTATTGTACATGGGACGAACCACGACTAAACGTAGACTGATCCTATGTTTAATTATGGTCAGGCCGATGCACAACTAAACTTGGATACGGTGGTTGATAGACTAAAACACCCGAAGATTCTAGAAGATTCAAGATAGATCTTAAATCAGGATACCATCACCTCGGAGTACAAGAAGACGATGTTCCGAAAACAACATTTAGGACTCGATATGGTCATTAAGAGTTCTTAGTTATGCCTTTGGATTGACCATCTCTCCAACAATATTCAAGGACCTCATGAATAGTGTTTGCAAACCGTACTTGGATAAATTCGTGATAGTAGTTATCGATGATATATTGATATATTCACGAACCAAGGAAGAACACGGTCAACACTTGCAAATAATCTTGGAACTACTAAGAAAAGAAAAGTTGTACGCCAAATTCTCCGAATGTGAATTTTGGATTAGAGAAGTACAAATTTTTAGGTCATGTAGTTAGCAACGAAGGAATTCATGTTGACCCCTCCAAGATTGAAGCAATTAAGAATTGGGAAGCACCAAAGACGCCAACAGAAGTGCGTCAATTCTTAGGACTTGCTGGCTATTACCGTAGATTCATAGAGAATTTCTCCAAAATAGCCAAGCCATTTACAACACTAACCCGGAAGGATATGAAGTTCAACTGGGAAGTCAAACTAGAAGCTGCTTTTCAGAAACTAAAGCAAATGTTGTGTAGTGCACCAATCCTATCCCTCCCAGATGGGACAGAAAATTTAGTCGTATACTGCGACGCATCAAATCAAGGATTGGGATGTGTGTTGATGCAAAGAGGAAAACTAATCGCCTACGCATCACGACAACTTAAGGTGCATGAGAATAATTACACTACCCATGACCTTGAATTGGGAGCTGTAGTTTTTGCACTGAGAAGTTGGAGACACACAAGTGGCCAGAGAACATATAGGTGATACCTTATGTACCGAGCTAGAAATAACCCACGATAAAACTCAAAATATCGTGCAAATTAAGGATCGATTAAAGGCAGCACATGATCGTCAGAAGAGCTATGCTGACGTAGGACGTAAGCCTTTAGAATTCCAAGTTGGAGATAAAGTAATGTTGAAGGTCTCTCCTTGGAAAGGCATAATTCGATTCGGGAAACAAGGCAAACTAAACCCACGGTAAATAGGACCTTTTGAAATTCTAGACATATCAACTAAAGTTACCTCAAGAGCTAAGCAATGTACACGATGTTTTTCACGTGTCAAATCTCAAAAGATGTCTTTCTGATGACACTCTTGTTATACCTCTCGAAGAGATACAAGTCAATACGAAACTCAACTTTGTAGAAAAACCTGTTGAGATCATGGATCGAGAAGTCAAACGATTAAAACAAAGCCATATTCCCATAGTGAAAGTTCGATGGAACTCTTTACGAGGACCTGAATTCACTTGGGAATGTGAATATCAGATGAAACAAAAATATACCCCCAACTATTTAACAAAACCCCATCCATAAGATAAATTTCGGGACGAAATTGTTCTAACGGGGGGAGAATGGAACACCCGTCAAAATTAGGTCAATAACAAATCACATGTGATTATGCCAATCATGTAATGTGATTTTGTTAAACTAGTAATGTGATAAACTCACTATGTAATTCATGTAAAAGTATGAACATTCATACATAATTTATCATATAACTCAAAGTATACGTCCATACGATTCCAAAAATGTAGAGAACGTCTAAATCTGACTTCGTGTGAAGAAGTTATGATAAATCGAACACTATAAAATCTCTATAACTAGGGGAATTTAAAATAGGCTTAGGATTAGCTATTGGAATCTATTAGATAGTTGTAGTACTCTGAATTACCTACGCGTGGATATAAAGAACGTCAAAAACGGAGTTCGTATGCAAAAGTTATGGCCTTCCGAAGATGCAGCTGTCTAAGAGCATGGCACGTGACAAAAACCCTAGCCGCCTTAAGCCACGACGTGGCAATTAAGGCCACGACGTGAAACGTGTCTGGGACACTAATCGGGGCTAGAAAACACGTGTTAAAGCTACCGGATAACTCATGGATGTCCACGACGTGACCCTGGGTATGCCACGACGTGAAATGGCCCAGAAGAGCCTATAAATAGCTATCAAGACCATTTCATTCCTTACACCAAATCTCTTCTTTCTCTCTCGTTTCCGAATGCCGTTTTCCTTCCCGACCCTGACTACGACGAGCTTCTGTCCGCTTAGATTCTATAGATCACGCTACTAGGGTGAGTTTCACGACCCTACTTTTAATGTTTTCGGGGGAAAACGCATGCTAAATATTATATATACGTTATTATTATGTCTATATGATAGTATATTAGTATCAACGTAGATAGTTATAATAACCGGGATATAGTTATTTCGTATATGAAATTATACAACTATCGTAAAGTTGTTAGTATGTTATTGTTATAGTAGTATACTAATGTAGATCTTGAGTTATACTTAGGATTCTATATATATTATGTGTGCGATATAGTTCCAGAGTTATACTCGGAAGTTCTATATGTTAATTGATAAATATGTTGTTATTGTTGGTTTTATGTCAAGATAAAACCAGGTATGTTATATGTTGTTGTTATTGGTTTTATGTCAAGATAAAACCTGGTTTTAATTCTAATTATAGCTGTTGTACTGCCTAAGTATTATAAATATTAGGAGTAATGTTAAAAGCATAGTCTAATAACTTAGGGTTTTAGACACGAATATGATTTTACTACTAGAACTAACGGAACTCGACAAGTCTACATGAGCTATTGTATTCATCAACTAAGATTGGAAATCTTAGGGAAAATCCTCTGACCTGTAACCGTTAATCCCATGTGAGCGAGGAAGTCGTGTATGAATAAGATACGGGTTGACAACCCCACTCGTGGTTGCTAGCTACAACACAACAGTGTGCGAGTGACGAACTGTCCTTTTGTTTGTTTATTGTTCCGACGTTGATGAAGCGTGTGGAACTTATCTCAAGATGCAAAACTTGTAGCATCTAGTAGAGGTTTGAAACTAGTCATATAGCCGCGGTTACGGACTCATGGTAGCAAATTGTAGAAGCATTATACTTTGTCGTTATACATGTATTAATGTTAAGTATAAGTTTCCCAAACACTTATACTCTAGGTACAAGAAACTTGTAGGTATACTACTTGTATATTAAGTAGATAATTATACCTAACACACATACTCATATAGAATTGAAATAGATTTATACGTAGCGGTTTTACTCGTATAGAATTGAAATAGATTTATACGTAGCGGTTTTACTCGTATAGAATTGAAATAAGATTTATACGTAGAAACTTTCATTTGTATGGAATTACAAACACTTATATTCATAGTATATGAGACTTATAGGTAAACTACTTATTTGGTAAGTAAACTTTTATACCTAGGATATATATACTAAACGTTGGAGCGTCAAAATGATACTTTCAAAACTATACTTTTGAGCTTGGAAAATGTATTATTTTTATATGGAGTCAAAACCTGTGGACTCACCAACTTTATGTTGACGTATTTTAAATTGCATGTGTTTTCAGGAAGTTGATAACTATGATACGAGAAATGACATCACACCGCCCGGTGTTTCCGCCGACGGCCAGGGTGTGACAGGATCAGAGCGGGTTTTTGATACACTCAAGTTATCATGTCGACCTTCTATAATCCTAAATATTTTTCTCTCAACAAGAGTCCTCCTTTCGATGAACACAACTTCACCATATGGAAAACTAAGGCTATGGTTGTTCTTGAAACCATGGACTATGAGATGCTTAAGATTGTTGAGAAGGGTCCTCACATTCTTATGTATCAACCTATGGTTAACAACGCTCCCATTGGTCCCTTGAAGCAAAAGCCAAAGACTAGTTATGAAGATGATGACTATAAACTGATTAATCTTGATGTGAAAGCTAGAGCAGCCATAGAAAACTCTCTTCCCTACCATGTGTATCATTTAGTTCAGAAATGTGAATCAGCTAAAGAGATGATGGAGACACTGACGGTGGCTTATGAAAGGACTGTAGAAGTACAAGCCACAATCATCAACAACCTCAATCGGAGATACGAGCATTTCTTTGCTCAACAAGGCGAGTCTCTAACCCAAACCTTTAACAGGTTTAACTGTTTGGTAAATGATATGTCCAGGCTGGGAATTGTCAAGCATTCCTCTCAATTGGTTATGAAGCTCCTGGATTCCCTTGGAAAAAGCTGGGAACATCACGTTGATGTTCTTAAAAACAGTGAGAAGATTAATCTCATGGATCTCAACTCCCTGTTTGGAAATCTAATATATTATGAAAAGACCAAAGCTCTTAGTAAAGACATCATGAGGGAATCAAGCAAAGAAAAGTCTGTAGCTTTGGTTTCCTGGAAGGAGGCAACAAATCTCATCAGCGACTCAGATGAATATGATTAGGGTGAAGTGAGTAGTGAAGAAATTTCTAATGAACTTATTGCTATCGTTGCACTTATCGTCAAACGTTACGAAGAAAGCAGATCAAATAGAGTTTGAAGAGCTCAGTTTAAGGGAGGTAGTTCAACGAGGAGATCTACTTCAGAGAAAAGAAAATCAGGTGATTGTTTTAACTGTGGAAGTCCTATCCATTTTTACAGGGTCTGCAAAGAGAAGAAAGAAGCTCAAAGCCCAGAGAGTTACGAATTCTTGTACAAGAAGTTGTTGGCTCATATGAAGAAAGAGAATATCTCTCTGCCGAAATCCTTCATTGCAAAACAAGAGGATCGTGAAGAATGGGTGGAAGATGAGGAAACATCTGAAGATGAGGGGATAAATGTTATGGGTCTTATGGCTCTTATCAATGATTCCCCTGATGGTGATCTCAACATGTGTGACGCTGATACCTCTCAAGCTATCCAAGAGTCAAGTCAGATTCTAGAACATACTTGGTTCCTTGACAGTGGATGCTCTAGACACATGACTGGTCTCAAATCCCTCTTAACAGATTTTGTGGAGAAAGATGGTCTGATTGTAGTTTTGGTGACAACAATGAAGAAATTGTCATGGGCATTGGAACATTTGAGTGCAGGGTGTTCAAGTTGAAGAATATGTTTTATGTCAAGAGTCTAAAAAGCAATCTTATCTCCATCAGTCAACTTTGTGATAGTGGTTAGAAGGTTCTATTTGATTGCAATGAAGGAAAGGTTTTTGACTCTAAGAACAAAATTGTGCGCATTGCACTCAGGGACAACAACATTTATATGATTTGCTTTTATTTGTTTAGACAATGCTACTTTATGTTTTTAACATTATGCTTCATTACCTTAAAACTTCTGAGCATAAGTTGCTAAAACTTTAGTTTACTTTGATTTTTTTTCTTCAAATTTTTTTTTAACTTTTATTTTACCAAAGAAGTATACATTGTACATTTTGCTACTAACATTGCCAATGTGTGTTCTTCTCCCTTACCTTATAAAGACTCAGGATCCTCTGTCTTCATCTCAACATTGATCTTAACTGATTTGGATCAGTGTATCATTCCTTTGGTGCAACATCTTCAGAGTAGAGCTAGTTGAAGTTGGCTCTGCATCTTTTCTTCAGCGCCAACTGCTCACTCTCTGATGCTGATGCTCGTGCTGATTGACTTGAAGCATCCTGTTGTTGAGAGCAGATAGGAGAGAATTGTGCCAAAATTTGTTCTTCTAGGAACATATCTCTTCCTTCTTGGACAACCTATCTCTTTTGAAATGGGATAAAGTAAAGCAAAGTAACGTAGCACGCCTAATTTCCATAGATGATATCAATATTATACCGATTCCCATCTGAAATCCAAAGACCTCTTCAACAAGACGGTGCTCCTCATCTCTTTTTATCATAGATCACAATAAGTGGAACCTTCGAGTTTTGTCTTGGTGACTCTCATAACTCTAAGGTTACAAGGATTGTATCCTTTTAACTCGTTGGTTACAAAGACTGGTTCATTATCTTCTCTAGTTCTTGGTGAACATGAAGCTTGGAATCAATCTGAAATACTTCAACGATTAAAGGCATTTTCTCTCTTTGGTTATGTGAATTGTGTTTTAGTTTGATATATTTGATCTTATTTTTTAATTCTTTTATAGACACTGTTGAGGGATAGATTTCTCAGAAAAAGGAAGTTCATTTATGGCCCTTCAATTCAAAAGATTTGATGAATCGGGTCTTTATCTTATTTCTGAAAAAAGTTGCACAAATATCGCTTTTAGAATATTTCCATGTTTGACTAACTTTTTTGTTTGTATTCTTATATTATTTATTATTTTGTCTTGTACCATTTTAAATGATTTGACGGTGGCATTTTATAAGCCAAGTATGTAACGATAGACAAATCATTGTCCCTAGAAGCATGTTTTTGTATGTGCCTAAATCTCTCTAAGTATCTCATCAGCGAAACTATCTGTTGAGATGGCATTAAGTCACCCCCTCACATTGATTGTCTAGCATCGTCTAAACTTTCAAAGTGAGATTATTTGGTCCAAATCAGAAAATTATAGAACAGCTTGGGTGTTTATTTTTTGGTTAATCGTATTTTACCTGACTCCGTCCCTGGAAGCATGATTGTCGTATGCATCAAGTCTCATGTTCTATTGAAACATCGAGCATAACCCATTGGCTTACCTTGATTGCATAGTCATCGGTGGAATAGATACTTGTCTGGTCCTTAAATGACAAAGGGTTATTCATGTCCTTGACCTTCTAGTCTGAGGTATGACATGGTACCATTGAACGAATTGACGATGAACTTCAAAGTTCTAGACTACAACTCAACTCTATGATACGAAAGTTGAACCACTTCTTGTTGATGTGTAACGTCTCAAAAATATAAAGAAAAATTTTCATGTTTATTAAGTCAAAACCACTCATTTATTATTCCAAAAGCTTATTAGAGTAAAAGTATTCTCAAAACATCATAGTAAAATCATAAACAATCCTTGCGGGATAATCTCCAGGGGATGCAGTGTGATCAAGTCGGACCCTTCCTTTTGAAACCAGAAGTACCTGAAAACATTTTAAACATAAACCATAAGCACAAATCTTAGTGAGTTCTCCAAAATAACACATACCAAACATACGTACATAGGCCCCTCCCTGGGGCATATTTCAACCCGATAAACAAATATGGGTCCTGCCATGGGGCCTTCCCCTGGGGTATATTTCAACATGATAATATAATACTTGTAAGGCCGAGGTCCAAATCTGGTCTTACAGACAAGTTTCATGGGTCACCCACATGGTCTTTCCTTGTAATGTCGAGGGCCAAATCCCAGTCTTACATACAAGGGCCATGGGCCACCCCCATAGTCTTTCATCTAAGTATCATAAAGAAAACTAGAATTCTATAGTATAATTCCTAGTGGGTCGACATTGGTGCCTTCGACCCATGGGTATAGTGAGGAGACTCACCTGAACTACTAAGCAGAAGCTCACAACTACATCAGCAACAGATCAGTCAACCCAAGCTTCCTAAAGCCAAACCGATACGAGACCTTAGTCAAATACTCCATGTTACCCAAGGTTGACCAAAAGTCAACTGGTCAAAGTCAATCCAGATGACACCCACGTTGTGGCCAACCCATGGCCACGCCTTGGCCACTCAATCCAGTCTCGATCAAAATCTGCTACCATGTTGTGACAGACATACCACCACGTCGTGGGTACGTCGAGAGAAAACAAACACGATAAGACCCGCCACCACGTCGTGGCCTTCCTTGGCTATGTCGTGGTCCTCATTCTGAAAGGCTTTTCTTAAAAGAAAAAAAGCTTAATTCGTAATGACCAAAGCTAAAACATCAGCTATGTTTTCTAATGGCTTCATAATGGATAAAGTTTCCAACTTTATCCATTAAGATGGTCCAAACCACCAAGATCCAGACTTTAAGTCTTAAAGGGACCCAAAAATGTATCTTTCTCAAGTTAATTTGTTAAGTCCAAGTCTCCCACCTACAGATCTGAATCAACAAGATGTCTAGATGGATAAAGTTTCCAACTTTATCCAAAATAATGCCACAATCCTTCAAGATCTAAACTTTATTGCACCAAAATGACCTAAAGGACCAAGATAACTTGCATAGATAAAAGGGAAGGCAAAAGATCATAACTTTCCTAGTCCATGAGGTCCAAGAAACACTCCAAACTGATCAAAAGGTGTTGGAATCCACTTAACTCCAAGATCACTCATAAAATGGACCAAAAGTGCCAAAAACCACATATAAAGAGATCTAAAGAACTAAAGAGCAAGATTGGAACTTTATACTTACAATAGTCCTGAAATGTTGTGCCTTTGATGGGTCCAAGCTTGAACCGTCATTCCTTGCAACGAAAAGAACTTCCTTAATCTTTGTGCTTCATCAAAATATCATAAAAAGCATCTGAAAGAGGAGACATGAGAGAGGAGGGGCTCAAATATTGAAGGTGGAGGCTAGGGTTTCTCCCAAGGGGTCTTAGAGGTGGTGGAGGCTGATAAAATACCCACAAATGTGGAACATTAAGCTTAAATATGTTGAAAACCCTAAAATCATGGGCTTAGGCCTGACATATCACCACTCTGTGGTCCCGACTCACCACTCCATGGTGACCACCACTCCGTGGTCCCTACTCACCACTCTGTGGTCCCGACTCACCACTTTGTGGTGACGGTTTTCGCCCAAAACCTTTCCAGCTTCAAACATTCACAACTTCTTCATTTCAGCTCCTTTTTGGCGATCCTTATATCCATGGAAAGGTATTGAAGGGCCCCATACTTATATCTAGTCAATTTTGGCTTAACACATACCAAACTAAAAACCATAATCCATAAAGAAAGACTGAAACATCACTTTTCCCACTTTCCCCTTTGACTCCAAAACACAAAACCAAGGATTAGATCACATAACCAATATCATCAAAATCCAATAGATTCTAAACCTTAATCCCTTGAAGCCTAAGGCATTTACTTGATCCATTTATTGTCTACAATCCTGAAATAAGAAACTTCTCGAAATCGGATGTTACATGATGAGCTAACATTGTTTATGATTCACATTGATTCCACCTCAGCATGACTGAAACACTCTATTATCTCCTTAATTTCTTCTCAATAAAACTTTACGATTCACTATGATATACCACACACTGATAAAAGTTTGAAACTTTGTGATGATGGTTAGTCTATGTACTGTAGACTATCACACGCACCAACCCCTTCTTTCCGTTACATTCTTCTTCAATCTTTATGATTTAGCGTAATGTACCATACGTTGATGAGTTCTTGAAAATTTTGTGTCGATGATTAATCTAGAACACCATAGCTTATCACATGCATCATTCCACTCCTTCTCTTCTAATAAAAGCGATTAATGAGTCAGCGTATGACACCACACGCTGATGAAATCTCGCAATATTATGTCAGTGAATGGTAGTCTCAACATGTACTATCAGGAGACATCACAAACTTACTTGATTAACAACTGCAACTCTGATACGCTGATTGCTTCCGCTGATGGTTATTGCCGATGATGTTATGTCTCACTGATATAACTTATTTATCCCAACGGTAATTTTTAGATGGAGATTAAAATATTTATCAATATCTTGGGATACGATATTTTTACGGTGCCGATCGCTTCAATCATTGGTTACGTAAAAGGGAAGAAAATTTATGGATAAATTGGGAAAATTCTCTCCTAGGTCACTTTCACAATTCAATCAAATAATTGATTTTATCTCTCGAAGAAGGCTATCTAAACCATTATCTTCCTCAAGCTTTCATCATTTCAAAGGTCATGTTCAAGTTTTCTCCTAACGTCAATGTCGTTTAAGGCCCTCATGCCTCTGATTCTCTCATTGTCATTCAAGCAAATAATGTGAAATTGTCTAATGTTATGAAAGAGTTCAAGAACTCAGGAATTGACGACTTCGTCAACTATGTCAAAAGTTGCCCTCTTTAATATGCCTTCTGCGACTTCAGATACCTATTCTACCCAAAGTAAGTATGTGACTTCTATCATTCATTTTTTGTTGATTCTAGTGCTCAAACCATTGTCGGAACCATTGAAGATGGTGAATCTAGGGTTAAAATTGATGTGGAATATTTTCGAACTGCTCTTCATCTTCCTCGATTAGAAAACTATTATGAAATTCCTTCAGAAGAAAAATGCAAGTCCATTCGTGAAACATTAGGGTATAACATTTCCCTTCAGGGCACCTCTCGTGATTCATCCAAATACACTCCTCGATAGTGTTTTGGTGTAGGGTGGAAGTACCTGTCAGGGGTAATTGGTAAATGCCTTGGACACAAAACTGGGAGCTTAGATCAATTGAATCTTTTTGAGCAAAGAATTTTGTTTTCCATGGTGTGTAACAAAAAATTGGATTTTGCTCAAGTTTTTCTTGATTAGTTTATTGATTGTATCACTGGGAACAAGAAGCCAACGTATGCTCCTTATCCCCGTTGGATTGGACTGATTTTGGCTCGTGATGAAGAAGGTTATAACATTAATCATGGATACATTATTCCAATCCCATCCCTCTCCTCAAAGATCATCAACGTTGCTCCTTCTGATGGTGATATGCATATTACCCAGAGAATGGCAAACTAGATTGCAAATCCCTACAATGTTGAATTCTCTGACTCTAAAGAAGATGATGATGAGGATGATGATGAAGAAGATGAACTTGCCACCGATAAGGGAGAAGCCTCTGTTCAGGGAATGATTTCTCCTCCAAAATTGAACAAGCACATTCGATTCTCCTCTACTTTTTCATCCACTCCCTCTGCAGATGATATTGTACAACATGGATCAAGCCCACCTCAAATGGAAACTATTGATCCACTGGTTCAAAATGTGATCTCTCAAAGATCAGCGTCTCATTCTCTTTAAGTTGCAACTATTCCTCCTACGCCAACATCAATTCAGACCGCTTCCTTTTATCAGGGGGAATCCAGCTCCAACTTTCAAACTACCGTGCTCCATCAACTCTTTCTATTGGTGAGGAGAAATATTAACTAGAGTAGAAAAGGATGTGGCTGATATGAAATGCATTATGACTTGGGTGATAATTATAATGATAATATGGTTTTTGATGACTCTCCACCAAATTCTCCAGGTGATAATCCTCCACCTCCACCTTCACTTTCATTATCAAATCCACCTACACCTCCTCCTCCACCATCTCACCCCCTCCTCACACTCCTTCACCACTGATGGGTTTTGAGCATTCTAACACTCATATGGTGTACATGCAACCCTAGAAACCTTGGATCTATGTTTTACTAAGATACATGCAAATTTGATTTTCCAAGGTTCTTATCCTAACTAGCATGGCATGGGGTACTTGTAATATAAAAGCTAGTAGAATAACATACCTTTCTTGTTGCTTGGATTCCTTAAGAACTTTGTGAGCCTAGCACCCCAAATGTGATGCCTCAAATGTTTCACACAACACCACAACTCTTGGAATAACTTGAGAGAAGCACACTATCACTCAAAAATGGCTAGCCCTCCTTGTTCTTAACTATGTGCCGATTTTGCTAGCCTATGGGATCTTTATATAGTTTGTCACAAGTAGGGTTACACCATGTAAACCCTAGTTGACATGGCTTTTCATTTCCTCCATGATCCATGGGTTTTAACCTCCATTGAGCATCCATGGAGCACCCTATGGGTTTTACCCCAATCCAATAAACCATGGATCATTAGCCCACTATATAAAAATGGATGATTTACACAATCAATCCTCATATATTTAATTAGTCTCTTTTTGATCACAAAATTAATTCCAAATTAATTCTTGATCAATACTAATTAAATAATATGATTTCATATTAATATATTAAAACTAATAATATATTAACAAATCATAAGTGTCCTCCTTCTCATTTTGTCTATCCAATTATCATGATGCCATGCAACCCAAATGGACCATGCCAACCGGGTCAAGTACATACCAGAAATAGTTATGGACTTAGACACCTTATCCAACAGTCTCCCACTTGGATAAGTCTAATAACTATAACTGCAAGTATGACTTCAGGAACCGATCAGCAATCGTAGCTCTTTCAAAGTCTCGCGGAACTAAGATGACCTGCCATTTAAGATAAATGATCATATAATCCTCTGCTCTCAAGATATCGGTCGGACAAATACATGGAACAATATCGTACTTATTGTCCAACAGTTTGTTTCCCGATTTCTGATTTGTTTGACATAGAACTAAACTGAACACATCAATTTGGTTCTGACCGGGCCCGATACATAGGTCAAAACAAAATCATCGAGGGGCCCAGATATCGCTTCTAATCCTCCAAGGACTAGAAGGAACAGATAAACTTCGACTCATATGCTTGTACTAACTACTTGTTGAATCATACACAAAAGCACGTTTTATAACATCGAGTTACCAATGCGTTTTTGTACAATCAATGTATAACCAACTCATAGTCAACAACTCATATCTCTAGGTTTGAAGACTTATATGATATTACCGTCTCACGATCACTTGAGATAAGTTCAATGAAGTGATACAAGTGAGCGTGGGTTGAATCCAATACTAGAATCCCCACTCCAGGAGTACTCATGAACACTGCAGTCCCTTTGTCCCAGACAAACTACAGACCCATTCATGATAGTCTTGCCTCATTACCTACTTCCAAAGTATGATTGACTATGGATGGTTTGAATAATATGATATACCATAACATAATTATTCTGGAAGTCAAAACATGCAAAAATTGAAATGATAGTAAACGATTGACAGAAGATAGTAACACTTTACTTATAAATAAATAACAACTTTTATTTAATCATCAAATGTCAATTACACTTTACAAATTTCAAAAGCTATCTAATTTCTAAAACTAATATCATCATTTAGCCCAATGCGCCTCGCATGCTGAAGATGCTTAACCCTACTCAGTCCCTTCTTGAGGGGATCTGCTCGGTTCTCATCCGATCCTAATCAGTCCCCTCTTTGCGACAAGGAGACCTTCTTCTATTCGGTGTCTAATGAAATGGTATTTTCTGTCGATGTGTCTGGATCTCCCGTGATCCCTTGGTTTCCTTGCTAAGGAAATTGCATTGTCACTATCACATAAAATCTCCATAGGCTCCTTTATAGCTGGTACAACTCCAAGGTCTCCAATGAAGTTCTTCAGCCATATTGCCTTCTTCGCTGCCTCGCTTGCTGCTATGTACTCTGATTCGCAAGTTGAATCAGCCACCGTCTCCTGCTTGGAACTTTTCCAAGTAATTGCTCCTCCATTTAGGGTAAAGACCCAGCCTGACTGAGAGCGGAAATTATCCCTATCATTCTGGAAGCTAGCATCACTATACCCCACTACTCTCAAGTCATCTCTCCCACCGAGGGTAAGGACCCAGTCCTTAGTCCTCCGCAACTTGAGAATGTTCTTTACCGTAGTCCAGTGAGCCTTGACAGGGTTCCCCTGATATCTACTGACCATGCTCAAAGAAAAGGCCACATCAGGACGAGTACAAGTCATAGCATACATGATCGATCCTACAACAGAAGCATATGGTACTCGACTCATCTCAGCTATCTCAGCCTCTGTACTCGGGCTCTGAGTCTTACTCAGTCTGGCGTTACTCTGGATTGGTAACTCTCATTTCTTGGAATCCTGCATGCTGAACCTATTCAGCACCTTATCCAAGTAGGTACTTTGACTAAGTCCAATTACTCTCTTACTCCTGTCTCTCAAAATCCTTATCCCTAGGATACAGGCAGCTTCTCCAAGGTCCATCATAGAGAAACACTTCCCAAGCCAGGACTTCACCTCCTGCAGAGTTGGGATGTCATTTCCTATGAGTAGTATCTCATCCACATACAATACCAAAAAGCTAACTATACTCCCACTAGCCTTGACATATACACAGGACTCATCTTCACTCCTCGAAAATCCAAACTCTTTGACTTTCTCATCGAAACAAAGATTCCATCTACGAGGTGCTTGTTTCAATCCATAGATAGATTTATCAAGATTACAAACTATATTAGGGTACTCTGTACGGACAAAACCCTCTGGCTGACTCATGTGAACATCCTCAGCCAACTTTCCATTAAGGAAAGCGGTTTTGACATCCATTTACCATATTTCATAATCATGAAATGCAACAATGGCTAGCATAACCCTAATAGACTTAATCTTCGCTACTGGTGAAAAGGTCTCATCATAGTCAACTCCCGGAGTTTGAGAAAAGCCCTTTGTAACCAGTTGCGTCGTATAAGTGTGTACATTCCCATCCATGTCGGTCTTCTTCTTAAAGATCCATTTGCACCCGACTGTCTTACGACCTGATACATTGTCAACCAAGTTCCAAACTTGATTGTCGTACATGGACTGTATCTCGCTGTCCATAGCCTCTTTCCATTTAGCAGACTTGGGGCCTACCATGGCTTCCGTGTAGCTGTTAGGTTCATCCAAACTTACCAGTGTACTATCACTGATAAGTGTATCACCTTCCGCAGTAATATGGAAACCATAGTAATGCTCAAGTGCATTCCTAACTCTAGTGGAACGCCTCAGAGGTACAGACTCGTCAGTTGGATCAGCAGGAGTTTCCTCCTCAGGTTGATTGCTAGGGTTTGAGGTTCCTTCACCACTTGACTCTTGAATTTCTTCAAGGTCAATTTGCCTCCCACTGTTTCCTTGGCTTATGAACTCTCTCCCGCGAAAGACTCATCTCCTTGCCACAAAGACCACATTATCACTGGGTCTATAGAAGAGGTAACCATAGGATTTCTGTGGGTAGCCGATGAAAATACACCGCTCACTTCGAGGTTCGAGCTTATCGTGAGTCTCGCGCCTCACGAAAGCCTCGCAACCCCAAATTTTGATGTGGTCCAAATTGGGAACTTTCCCAGTCCACATCTCGTGAGGTGTTTTGGCAACCTTTTTGGTAGGGACTAGATTAAGGATATGGGCGGCAGTCTCTAAGGCATACCCCCAAAATGAGATTGGTAGTGAATCTCGACTCATCATGGAACGAACCATGTCCAACAAGGTTCGATTACGCCTCTTAGCCACACCATTAAGCTGTGGTGTTCTGGGAGGTGTCAATTGTGAGACAATCCCACATTACTTAAGGTAGTCAAGGAACTTTGTACTAAGATACTAACCACCTCGATTCGATCGAAGCATCTTAATGTTCCTGCCCAGCTGATTCTCCACTTCCTGTTTAAACTCTTTGAACTTTTCAAAGGTTTCCGACTTATGCTTGATTAAGTAGACATAGCCATATCTACTATAATCATCAGTAAAAGTCACATAGAAGCGGTTATCATCCCTCGTGGCGGTTCTGAACGGTCCACACACATCTGTGTGTACGAGATCCAACAAACCTTCACCCCTAGCACAGGTACCAGTGAAGGGTGACTTTGTCATTTTTCCAAGTAAACAAGATTCAAAACTATCATCCGACTTTAGGTCAAATGACTCCAAGACTCCATCCTTTTGGAGTTGGTATATGCGTTTCTTGCTAACATGACCAAGACGACATCACCATAATGATGTTGTATCCAAGCTAGTGGAAGAATCAATACACATCACATTATTTCCTAGGTTATCTACAACCGACAAAGTTTCATATACACCATCACAAGGTAATGCTTTAAAATAAATAACATTATCATAAAAAGCATTAATACCACCACATTGATTATCAAATGAAAAAGTAAATCCTTGTTTGTACAAACCGTGAAATAATATTTCTCGCCATTTCAGACGAGTAATAACATTTATTCAAATCTAATCTTAACCCACTACTTAGAAACAAAGAATAAACTCCAATCTTGGTGACAGGTGAAGCTTTCCTATTCCCCATGATTAAGTTTATCTTCCCGTGTTCCACATTCTCACTTTTTCTTAGTCCTTGCAAATCAGAACATATGTGAATACCACAACCTGTATCAAGGACCCAAGAATTAGAATATGGTGAGTTATTAGACAATATAGTGTAAATACCTGCATGGTTGGGTTTCACTTTCCCATCCTTAACATCTTGCAAGTACTTTGGGCAGTTTCGCTTCCAGTGCGCCTTTTCATGGAAATAGAAGCATTTAGCCTCTTTAGGGTTGGCAGAAGGAGTGACAGAACCACCTTTGTTTCTACTTGAAGAGGAGCCATCAAGAGACTTTCCCTTGGTACCCTTCAAAGGGGTCTTCCTCTTCTTCCCTTTACCTTTCTCGATGGCCAGAATAGGGGCGGTGGTAGGAGTAGGAGTGGTAACAGCCGATTTACTTTTAAGATCTCTTTCGGCGGTCTTCAAAAGTCCTTGAAGTTTGCTGAGTGTGACCCCTCCTTGTTCATATGATAGGTCATTCGGAACTGATCATAACAAGTAGGTAAGGAGTGCAATATGATGTCAATTGCCAACTCCTCGGGGAAGTTCACATTCAACTTCAGCAGACGGTCCACAAACCTTTGCATTTTCTGCATGTGGCCTGTGATGGGTTCACCATCCTTCATTCGGGTTGTTATCATGGAGGAGATTATTTCATATCGCTCTTGACGAGCACTCTAATGGTATCTTTCCATCAAATCCTGGTGCATCTCAAAAGGATAAAAGTCCTCATAGGACTTTTGGAGCTCGGCTGTCATCGTGGCCAGCATGATACATGCCACTTTAGTAGAATCTCTCTCATGAGTCCTGAAGTCAGCGATCTCCTCTGGAGTAGCAGAAGACTCATCAAGTTCCTTTAGCTCCTTGTCGAGGACATATTCCTTGCCCTCATAGCGAGTGACCATCCTTATGTTCCTAATCCAGTCATTGAAATTAGTCCCATCAAAGATGACTCTCCCACAAAGGTTCATGAGAGAGAAGGAGTCGGTAGGGTTTGATCCAGAAGCAGCATTGTTGGAAGACATCTGAAAAGAAAGAAAGACAAGTTTAGATTAGATATATAGATAGTCCTTAATAAGACACCCAAATGTAGTATTAAGGCTAGGACCCAACACAATATTTTATAACTTAGAAGAGGGACGGCGTAATCCAAGCTATAAAATATTTGAAGGTAGGTGAATGACCATTCACCAATTTCCACCATGAAAACGAAATGTATTATTAGGTTTTAATTAGTTTTGAAACTCCTAGATTCTTTTGAGATTCATTGAACTTTTCAATGTCATGTTTCAATCTCGATTGTGCCCTTCAAGTTTTGTGACTGGGATGTCGAGGATCACAAAAAAAAAAGGTGTGAATAACCATGCAAATTTACTTGGTACTCTTAATTTTATCACATAATCGATGTGCCGGTTCACCACACGCGCTCCACCGATCTATGATAAACCTTAAGCCACCCTTTGCCAACCTTGTTAAATCCAACTTAGTGTGTCGGTTAACCACACACGCTCCACTAACGACTTAAGCAAGGTGCAAAGTGCAATTTCATGGGTTAGCACCAAATTCACATTTTCCTAAAGTAACTAAGATTGGCAATTTATAAATATTTTAGTTACTTTATAATAATCATTATACTTTTAATGAGAGTTAAAGTCATTGTCCTACCCGTTCGGCTAACGACCCTCCACCAGCTAAGGAAGCGGTGGGTGAGAGTGGACACCCATTAAGCTGCCATTTTATAGGCAACAACCTTATACCCCCCTTATAGATCGGCTTCATGAATGAAGCCTACTAACGGTAAAACGACTTGATCTTATACACACACACACACACATATATATATATATATATATATATATATATTATTAACTTATAATACTATAAAGTATAAGGGTTGAATTTTAACTTTTAAAATTCTAGGGCAAGTTTTCAACTTTTCAAAACTTTTCAAAACTTTTCAAAACTTTTCAAGACTTGAGGGCAAGTTTTGTAACTATTCAAAACTTTTCAACTTCATAACTTATGAGTTAATGGTTTATTAAAATGAAGACTCTTCATTTTATGTAACCTATGTGTTCTTTAATGGACTTTAAAAGAAAAGACTTTTGGTAATCCATAACTTGAGGACAAATTATGGACTCCATTAAAACATCTAGATCAAGAATTAAACTAACAAACAATTTGCAAATAATTCCTATGATCTACCAAACTCATAAGTATATGAACATTCATATCAACAATTTCAAGAATCATATAAACACATATAAAACTTGAAATTTTGATAATAACCATTGAAAATGATTTAGCATAATCATTACCACACCAAAAATAGGTTTTACAAGTCCAAAACAGTTTAGGGTAATGATTCTAGTCCATTTCCAGCAGCAAAACTCAAAAATCTGCACACATAGCCTTCTACTCGTCGAGTGCAAGAACCTACTCGACGAGTAGGATGCTTTTACACTTGGACTCGTCGAGTCCCCCCATGGACTCGGCGAGTCCACTGGACAGTGAACAGAAAAATCGAAATTTTCAAGTATTTTGCATCAAGTATCAAGAAAACAAGCCTAGGATCTGATACCACTGATGGGTTTTGAGAATTCAAACACTCCTATGGTGTATATCCAACCTTAGAAACCTTGGATCTATGTTTTACTAAGATACATGCAAATTTGATTTTCCAAGGTTCTTATCCTAACTAGCATGGCATAGGGTACTTGTAATATAAAAGCTAGTAGAATAACATACCTTTCTTGTTGCTTGGATTCCTTAAGAACTTTGTGAGCCTAGCACCCCAAATGTGATGCCTCAAATGTTTCACACAACACCACAACTCTTGGAATAACTTGAGAGAAGCACACTATCACTCAAAATCGGCTACCCTCCTTGTTCTTAACTATGTGCCGATTTTGCTAGGCTATGGGGTCTTTATATAGTGTGTCACAATTAGGGTTACACCATGTAAACCCTAATTAACATGGTTTTTCATATCCTCCATGATCCATGGGTTTTAACCTCCATGGAGCATCCATGGAGCACCCTATGGGTTTTAGCCCAATCCAATAAACCATGGATCATTAGCCCACTATATAAGAATGGATGATTTACACAATCAATCCCCATATATTTAATTAGTCTCTTTTTTATCACAAAATTAATTCCAAATTAATTCTTGATCAATACTAATTAAATAATATGATTTCATATTAATATATTATAACGTATAAGATATTAACAAATCATAAGTGTACTTCTTCTCATTTTGTCTATTCAATTATCATGATGCCATGCAACCCAAATGGACCATGCCAACCGGGTCAAGTATATACCAGAAATAGTTATAGACTTAGACACCTTATCCAACAACCACCTCCTGGATCCCCTCCCAAACTAATGATGCCAAAAAGGGGGAGAATAGTCAAGGGAGCAATGATCAACAAATGGTGACTGCAACAACTCCATCTCTACCTGAAAAGTCTGAATCAGGAAGGATGATACTCAAGAGGAAATGGTTGTAGTTGAACAAGAGAGCAACATCCCACATGTTGATGCAACAAACAATGATCAGCCTATCCCAGACGCTGGTTATCAATCTGAGACTAATGAGTATGGAGGGTTTCTTGACTTGGGGTTTATGGCACAAGTGGATGTTCCTTTGAATGTTGTTTACCATGATTCATATTTTAAGGGGGGTTCCTCAAAGAACCTACAACGACATAGAATTTGAGGATGAACAACTTAATCCTAGAAAGATAAAGTCTTCCTTCTCAGGGGTAGCCAATGACGCTGAAGCTGGAAGCTCTTCTGCCACTGATGATTCTTCAACCCCTCCTCCTTTCAAGAACAGCAAGCTCACTGTTGATCTGAATGATTTAGCTAAAGAATGGGATATAAATTTTCAGAAGGTTAGAGAAATTGTAACATCCGTATTTTCAGGTATGTTATATTTAATTATTTATTTTTGAGGATCATTGATCTACTCGACGAGTTGGTGCTATAACTCGTCGAGTAGAAGCGGGGTGGCCACGCGAGTTTAATGAACTACTCGACGAGTCCAAGAGTAGACTCGCCGAGTAGGCGCTGTAAGTGGAAACCCTAGATCCCCCGGTTTGGGACCTATTTAAAGGCACTTATAGCCTCATTTGCGGCCACACCTCTCTGAGAAGAAACCTTAATCGCCCCCTTGAGCTTGTGAGAGAGTCTTGAGCCTTACTTGAGATTGTGAGTGCATTTTGGTGTGATTTTGCAAAGGAAAAGAAGGGTTCCAGCAAGAAGGACGAAAGGAGGTTGTCATTCTGAGGTCTTGGAGCAAGGAGCTTCACCTTGAGGTAACAAATCAGCCCTCTCTTTCTGTATGGTGTAGATTGCATGAATCTAGGGTTTCTTGACCCTTGTCTTCAAAGGATTTTGGAGTATATGAAGTCCCATTGTGGAATAAGCATTAGATCTGGACCTTAAGAGGTCCAGAGAGTCCCAACCTTCCAGCTTTATGCAGTCCCTTTGGAGTTGTGGACCTTGGTTGCTATTTTAGGAGCTATTTCACCAAAAGAAGCCCTAGGAGTGTTGCATGAGCGTAAAGGTTGGAACTTTACGTAATTATTGTGTACTAGAAGGTCAGATCTATAGGTTAGAGAAGCAGATCTGATCTCAGAAGGTCATTTGAGTAATCTCATGGACGAAACTCGCCGAGTCCATGAGCGGACTCGACGAGTCGGGTCGTGTTGCACCACGATTCGATCAGTGGTAACCGTTGAGAAAAAGGTTAACTCGACGAGTCGAGTGAGGCCTTAGGAGGATTCAGAGGACACGTATGGACTCGCCGAGTCACCCGAGTGCACTCGACGAGTCTGGTCAAAGTTGGACTGTTGACTGGGGTTGACTTTTAGGGTTTGGTCAACATTTGGACATTGGACCATGGGAGGGGTAAAATGGTCTTTTTCCCTTCTGAGTGAATATAGGAAGGGACTAGTCTAGCCTTTGAGAGCCGTATTAATTAGAGATAATTACTTTATGTGATTAGGCGGAGGCTAGGTCAGATATTCGAGTTCGAGAATTTCCGAGATTACCCGAGGTGAGTCTTCTCACTATACATTACCTAGAGTGGTATCTATGTGCAGACCGGAGGGTCTTATGTGTTATATGTATGTTTGAGTTTATGTGCATTGTGTTATATGTATGCTATATGTTATATAGACCGGACCGGAGGGTCCAACGATTTCGACCGGACCGGAGGGTCCAACGAGCTAGACCGGACTGGAGGGTCCAACGAGCTACGGGACTGGAGAGTCCCGCTGAGACACATTGACCGGAGGGTCATACCGAGTTATAGCCTCGAGTGGCTTATGTGTTGTATGTGGTATTTTGGGGGAACTCACTAAGCGTTTATGCTTACCGTGTTATGTGATATGTGTTTCAGGTACCAGCGAGGATCGCGGGAAGGCGCCGGCATGATTTGTACACACTGGCAGAGGATTATGTTTTGAGATTCTGGGATATGTTTTATTATGATAACATTTGACACATGAGATCTTGGGAATATTATATGAGTTTTATCATGTATGAAAAATGAAAAATTGTTTTAAAATTTACGCCGTTACAGAAATAATGATGGAGCATAATTCCACTATTCGCGCTAGAAAAGAATAACGTCGATCCATTAAACTAGCTCAGACTCTTGCTTCTGCTGATGAAAGTACTGATGTTCAAAGCTCTAATGTTCAAAACAAGAACATTCAGCTATTCAACAATAATGGGGACAAACAACACAAGGTTTCTGATCTGAATGACAAGATCAACATAAAGAAGTTTGGAGATTTTATGGCTCGCAGATCAAAACCTAATCCCATCATCAGGGTAAGGTGTACTAAACCAAAGAACGAGTCATTAAAGCTTTATTTGGTCAGGAAGAAGACTGAGTATGAATACAATGAAGTTGTACTTGCTCGTGACCTAGTACAAATTTGGCTACAGCGAGTGGATACAAAAAGCTGAATCTTGTGCCATCAGCTGGTCCATCTAGACCATCCACTTCAGGAAGAACAGGCACCCCCAGAATGTCCAAGTATACTAAGTTTATTCTTCCGTATCGCCCACGCTACATCAACAACACACTACTAGTGGGTGTTGAACCAGTTCAACACATGTTCATTCAAGAACCAGAACATTGTATCTTCTATCTTGATAGGCAAAACAACATGTGTTTTCAACGCACTGATGATCTTCCCGTTGCACCCACTGAGCATTTATTTCATCTTCACATGGAGGGGATTCGTCATATAGAACTTGAAAGAGAATACCGTGTGCTGATTTCTATTGAGCTTAGCAAAAGATTGGAAGATCTTCAAATTGATGAATTAAGGTGGGTAAAGCCTGAAATCTAGAAAGAAGCTGATAAATTCTATAATGATTCTTTTGATGACTCCTTTAAAGAAGATTAATTTTGAAATCATCGGATAGGGGAGATTTTAAGGTCACACCTTATGATCTGATGAGTCAAACACCTTACACACTGACCGCCAACACCGGCACCAACATCAGCATCAACACCAGCACCTCAAGACCTTATTATTGTCAGCGTCTATATCGTGATCTTATGTAATTTTTGTATATTAGGCATTTATACCGATATGTATAGAATAGATAGCATATCTGATATCTTTATAATAAGAATCCATTCTTATTATACAACCCGTTGATTGAAGGGATATACTAGTATAGTTTAGTATATATTCAACATTAGCGTTAAAACCCTAATGTATGTCTTGGTGACCGTCTATGTGACCTCGTTCTCTTGCTGAGAACAACCCCTTTCTTGGTGAAAGACATCTTTGTGATTAATTTGTGTTCTGTACCTTTTATGTTCTTTATTTGGTTTAGTTAGTTTGTTCTTTGTTAATTGTACCTGAAGTGTATCCGATTGATAAAAAAACCTTCAGCCCCTATTTAAGGAAATATGATGGCTAGGGTTGCTCACCCTCAAACTCCACCACACTTTCTGAACCTCCAATGAAACCCTAACCTCCATTTTTTTCTTTTCAAGCCTTTTGTGTTGATTTTTGGGGATTAGAAGAAGAAGAAGGTGTCATTTGGACTTGGAATCAACAAGCAACTCTTCTCATCATCTTGGTGTGCATCTTCTAGAATCTGTCCTCAAGTTCTAAGCTTTTGGGTTTTTGTGCATAGATCTAGGTTTCTATGCCTTATTCTTCATGTTGGGACTCATTGGAGTGTTGGGATTCCATAAAGTTACCAGTTTTATGGATCCTCAGAGTCCCTTTGTGGTTAGGATGGTTGAATCTGGAGTTTTATAGATTTTTGAACTCTTGCATGAGATCTTGGCCCCTTTTTACTCTATTTGACCTAGGATGAGCTCAAGATATGCATTGGACATGCATGTCTACAAAGCAACAATTTTTATGGTCTATTAGATGAGAGAATGCCATCCGGGAAGATTGAATGGTTGGTTTTATGGATTAAGAGCTTATTGGATTAAGCTGCTCTGAACAGTCCCCACGAAGTGGCGAATGGGTCACCACGACGTGGTAGATGCCTTCCTTGCGACTGTTTTGTCATGTAGTCTCCACTAAATGGCTAGAGGCTAGCCATGACCTGACGACTGATTAAGTTGACTTTCGTCTACGATTTTGACCAAGTTTGACATGGGGGTATTTTGGGTATTTTGTATAGGTGATTTGTAGAGTTAGCAGTTGGAGTTGTGATCTATTCAGCTATCCTTTTCAGACATTGAGGTGAGTCTTCCTCACTGTACCTGTGCATCGAAGGCACCAATGCCATCCCACTGGATTATGTATCCTGGTATATAGGTTGTTGTTATGTTGCAATGATATGTTAGATTTGTATCTTGGCTGATATGATGTTGTTATGTTGTAGTGATATGTAGATCTGTCTATATGCATGCTGCCTGGTAATATGTTTATCTGTTGCATATGTCGACATAGTACGATTTTGGGTTGAAGCTTTACTGCTATGTACGTGGTCCATCAGACTGGGGGTAAGCCAGGTCGATGGCTGTGGACCCGAGGGTATACCAGTTCGTTGAATGATTGGACCCATTGCATATTGGCATTCCAGTCTAATGACTGATTGGGCCGGGGTAAGCCAGCCTGTTGGTTGTGGGCCCACGGGTATTCCAGTCCAATGAATGATTGCACCTAGGATGCATAATTGTATACTTGTTTGGTTGTGTGTGGTATTTGGGGGAACTCACTAAACTCTGGCTTACGGTTTAATTTTTATATTTTAGGTGCTTCGGATGATCAGGGAAAGGCAAAGGCGTGATTGTGCACATCCCTATGATTTTATGACATTTGATTTTAGGAAACTCTTATATGTGACTATTTTCTTTAGAAATAATGTTTTGTAAACAATTATGGCTTTTGTTGGATTTTTAAAAATAAAAATTTTATCTTGATTTTTTATTGGATGTTACAAGTTGGTATCAGAGCGTTGGTTTGAGAGAATTGGATGAGCAGTCGTGTAAATCTAGAATAAAACTAAGGATATGTAAAAGTTTTCAAAATGATTTTCAAAAATTGTTTTTTAAAGGTAACCAAGGAAGGACGATATGTGTATGATCAGCCGGAGCAAGAAAATATACCCCAAGCTACCTACATTGTTATTTGTTTGTGATGATTATATTAGAACTGCATGCTAGTGGTAGGCTAGGAATCTTCAGGGATTACATGATAGAATTGCCTGATATATGATGTGTGATAGCCTAGGAGGACTTCTTGTATGTTATATGAACTTGACATCATTACTATAGTTTCTTAGTGTGTGTATCATAGTTGTACATAACTAAGATTCTATAGAATGAGAATATTTGATTTAGCCTTATTTCCTGTTCTTGTTTGATGAAGGGCTTAGGGTAGAATCAAGTATTCGGCTATCTATAAGATCCAGTGTTATGTATGATTAGCATGCACGAGTGGCTACTCGGTTGGTGGAAGTTTTATGAGTGAGTATGTGGGTGTAGCAAGCCAGTTGAGGAATGATTAGTCATTCTCTCGAGAGTAAGGATAGGATGTATGTGTATCTTAGTTGTGGGTTTGTTTTCAGGTAGTTTGTGATGATCCATTGAGACAAATATGAGTATGTGTTGAAGTTGGTATGGGCATGTACTACTGGAAGCACAAGACCCATACACGTAGCAAGGAAGTCACAAACTCCGAGGGATTAGTCTATTTGCGATGGAATGAATTGTGGAATTTCTGATATACATTAAGGTTCATTTTTTTCGGTATAATTTTCATTAGAGGATCTGGTTCTGGATCTGGAGTGGGTGGCCAGGATAGGTTAGGGTTGACTGACGACTAGATACGAGAGATGATTGCCACAAGGTGGCTACTGCTGTCCGAGGGTCTTTTCCAGAGCTGTTTGGGTCTATCAAGACTGTTATGATTGAGCTATTTGATAATCATTATCCTGCCCTCACTGAGGCTACTCCTGCTTCAGCTACCGCGGATGTTGCTGTTGCGGGGATTTGAGGGGAGAGATCATTTCAGTATCGGGACTTCGACAACACGAAGCCCCCAAAGTTTGATGGGGTCAAGGACCCAATTTTGGCCATGAGTGGTTGTCTGATGTGGAGGATTGTTTGTTCACATGTGTCTTTCCCGGATGAACAGAAGGTCAAGTTCTCCCTGAACCTTCACCGGTTAGGGGAGAAAGATTGGTGGAGATTGGTGACCAGTTCGTATACTCCTGAGCAGAGAATTGTTGTTACTTGGGAGCAGTTCTCGGAGATGTTCCGTACGAGATATGTTCCCCTGGTGGAGAGGGATAGATTGGCTCAGGAGTACCTGGATATGAGACAGACGACTGAGACGGTGACGAAAATCTTCAAGATGTTCATAGAGAGGGCCCTTTTCTGCCTTGAGTTTGTTGCTTCGGAGCACGCCCAGATGACTCGGTACTTGAGCATGCTCAAGAAGGATATTTGACAGTTCATGTCCACCCAAGGTTATAGTACCCTCGTCGAGCTTTAGGATGTTGCGAGGAGGCAGGAGATTGAGATGGGGATCCAGACGAGGGAGCAGAGACAGGCTCCCGTTCATTCTCAGCCTGCAGCAAAGCGGTTCAAGCCTGCTGATTCGCGATCTGGGGGACAGAGGGGCCGCACATATGGGAAGTGCAACAAGGTTCTTGAGGGTGATTTTCGATCTTCTTATGGATGCCAAAAATGTTGTAGGGAGGGTCTCATTGCTATAGATTGTCGTCAGTAGGCCCCGCCGGTGAGCACCGAGATTTGTTACCACTGTGAGCAGGTTGGTCATGTGAAGGCTAGTTGTCCTTTGCTCGATGCGAGACCATTTTAGGCTCTAGAACCGACTACTTTGAGGATCACAGATGGACACCAAGACAGGTTGGAGCCCCCGAGGGCTTGGGCTCGTGATTTACAGCTCGCAGCAGAGGAGGCCAGGGCAGCGCCAGGCGTTGTTGCTGGTATGTTTTCATTTATTATTATGTCTGTTATTTACGGTATGCTAATGTTTATGATTACTTTAGGTACCTTCTTAGTGAACTCCTTTCCTACTCTTGTGCTTTTTGACTCGGGTGCGAATCGGTCTTTAGTATCTCAGTCTTTCCATAGGAGTTTTGATATGACTCTTGGAGAGTTGGAGTATCCGTTGCAAGTTTCTATCGCCAACGAACACAAGATTTCTTCATCGAGTGTTTATCAGGGTTGTGTATTGGAGATTTTTGGGGTGTCTTATCTGATTAATCTGATCCCTATTCCCATAGGTTATGTATGTATGATAGTATGGATGGATTGGTTGAGCCGGTTTGGTGCGATGATCGACTGTGAGAGTCAGCGGGTGGTAGTTTGAACCCCAAATGGGGGAGAACTGATTATTTATGGAGAGGGCACTAGGATTGGATCAGCCTTTTGTTTTCCTGCTAGTGCTCGGTAGCATCTGCAACATGGGTGTATGGGTTTTCTCGCATATGTGGTTGACACTCGGGTCGGGAAGGAGGTTTCAGTTTCAGATGTGCCGACAGTCAGGGAGTTCCCAGATGTGTTTCCAGAGGAGTTTCCCGGTGTGCCTCTTGAGAGGCAGGTTATGTTCAAGATCGATTTAGTCCCCCGGTGTAGTCCCGATTGCTAAGGTGTCATACCAATTGGCACCACCAGAGATGCAAGAGTTGTCCTCACAGCTTCTGGAGCTGTTGGGAAAGCCATTTCTTAGACCAAGCAGTTCGCCTTGGGGAGAACCAATCTTTTTTGTGAAGAACAAAGATAGTTCCCACCGTATGTGTATTGATTATCGGGAGTTGAATAAGTAACGGTGAAGAACCGTTACCCACTTCCACAGATTGATGACCTTTTAGATCAGTTGCATGATGCAGCTTGGTTCTCCAAGATCGATTTGAGGCCATGGTATCATCAGATGAGGGTTAAAGAGGAGGACGTGGAAAAGACTGCGTTTCAGACTCGTTATGGTCGTTACGAGTTCATGGGGATGCCGTTTGGGCTCACCAATGCGCCTTCGACATTTATGGACTTGATGAATCGGGTATGCAGGTCGATGCTCGATCGATCGGTTATCCAAGACCTGGGAACAACATGAGGAGCACCTTCGAGAGCTTATGGGAGTTTTGAGGCGGGAACGGTTGTATGTCATGTTCTCGAAGTGTGAGTTTTGGTTCCGGGAGGTCCAGTTCTTAGGGCACCTTGTTAACCAGGATATGATTTTTGTCCACCCGGCCAAGATTGAGGTTGTTATGCAGTGGGAGGTTCCGAAGTCTCCCTCGGAGATCATGAGTTTTCTGGATTTAGTAGGGTTTTATCGGATATTTATTCAGGATTTCTCTAAGGTTGCGGAACCCCTCACTCGTCTAACGAGGAAGGGCCTGGATTTTTGCTGGGGGGGCTGAGCAGCAGGCTGCATTCGAGACGTTGGGACAGATGTTATGTGAGGCCCCAATATTGACTCTCCCTGAGGGTGTCGAGGATTTTGTTGTATATTGTGATGTATCCATCACCGGTTTGGGAGCAGTTCTTATGCAACGAGGTAGGATTATTGTGTATGCTTCTAGGCAGCTGAAGTCGCATGACGTTCGGTATCCGACACATGATCTAGAGTTGGGGGCGGTAGTGTTTGACCTTAAGATTTGGCGGTACTATCTGTATGGGGTCTGTTGTACCATCTACACTGATCACAAGAGTCTGAGACATCTCATGGACCAGCCAAATCTGAACATGAGACAGCACAGGTGGCTTGTCATGGTCAAGTATTACGACTGAGGGATTCTGTACCACCCAGGGAAAGCGAATGTGGTCGATGATGCCTTGAGCCGCAAGTCGGCTAGCTCTTCTGCTAAAAGCTTATGTATGAGGATATCTATTGATTATCCGCTTTTGGAGTTGATCAGGGACGCTCGGTACGAAGGAGTTAAGAAGGAGAATTGGAAGCAGGAGAGGATCGACAAATTTTCTACCGATATCTGTAGGTTGTTGACCCGGTGCGGTCGGGTTTGGCTACCAGATTTTGGTAGGGACGATAGAATATGTTGGAGGAGGCTCATAAGTCTAGGTTTTCGATACACCCTAGAGCCACAAATATGTATTAGAATTTGAGATTTAGTTATTAGTAGCCATGCATGAAGAGGGAGATAGCCTGGTATGTTGAGAGGTGCTTTACTTGTCGGATGGTCAAGGCCAAGCAACAGAGGCTGCATGACAAGCTTCAGCCATTGGAGGTTCCCATGTGGAAATAGGAACATATCATCATCGATTTCATCACCAAGTTACCTCAAATGGCTAAGGGGTTCGATGCGATTTTGGTTATAATGAATCGTCTGACCAAGACTACCCACTTTGTAGCTATTCGGGAGAGCCCCTCGGCCAAAAAATTGGCCGATGTATATGTGTGCGATATCGTTGCTCGGCATAGCGTTCTAGTTTCCATTGTATTTCATCGAGTTGTTCGGTTCACTTCCCGATTTTAGCAGAGGTTCCACGAGGAAATAGATATGAGACTGTATTTTAGCACTTCTTATCATCCGCAGACTGATGGCCAGAGCGAGAGGACCATCCAGACGCTCGAGGATATGTTGAGGGCATGTGTTATAGATTTCGGTGGGAGTTGGGATTCCTAACTTCCTCTGGCTAGGTTTTCTTACAACAACAACTATCGCTCTAGTATCGGTGCGCCGCCATTTGAGCTTCTTTATGGGAGGAAGTTTCGTACCCCAGTCTGTTGGGGAGAGGTCGATCACAGGTTTATGGGAAAAACCAAAGTAGTTCTTCAGACGATCGAGCTTATTCAGCAGATTAGGCAGAGGTTGTAGACATCTCAGAGTCGGCAGAAAAGTAATGTTGACAGGCGTCGGTGGGAGTTGAAGTTCCAGGTTGGCGACATGGTTTTGCTGAAGGTATCACCCTGTAAGGGTGTAATACGCTTCAGGAAGAGAGGCAAGTTGGGAACCCAATATATTGGGGCTGTTTCGAGTGATTGCCAGGGTTGGTAGGGAAGCCTAACGGTTGGATTTTCCTGAGGAGCTCAGTTATATTCACAACACTTTCCATGTTTCCCAACTTCGGAAGTGTCTGGCTGATGATTCAACAGTTGTTCCTTTGGATGATATTCAGGTTGAGGATCACCTAAACTATGTTGAGAGACCAGTGGCAATTTTGGATAGGAAGATGAAGGCCTTGCGCAACAAGGTGATATCATTTCTCAAGGTCAAGTGGCAGCATCGGAAGGGTTTCGAGTGGACCTGGGAACCCGAGGCAGAGATGAGGGAGTATTACCCAGAGTTTTTTGCAGCAGCGAACCTTGAGGATGAAGTCTGATTCAAGTAGGGGAGAATTGTAACATCCAGATTCTTGTATGTAGTTAAATTTAAAGTATTTTCGATTTTGGGCGGGACCACGTCGTGGTGAAGGCATCCCACAACGTGGTGATGGTCGATGTTCACGGATTTTAAATGACCACCACGACGTGGAAGCCTATGGCCACGACGTGGCAGCTGTTTAATAAGAAACCATAATATCCAGGGTTTGTGCCCTTATTTAAGGAAATGTGATGGCTAGGGTTCCTCACCCTCAACCTACATCACCCTCTCTCAGCCTTCAAGTAAACCCTAACCTCCATTTTTGCTCTCTGAGCCTTTTGTGTTGATTTTGGGGGATTATAAGAAGAAGAAGGTGTCATATGGACTTGGAGTCAACAAGCAACTCTTCACTTCCTCTTGTTTTGCATCTTTTGGACTTTTTTAAGTCCTCAAGTTCTAAGCTTTTGGGTTTTGGTGCATAGATTTAGGTTTCTATGCCTTATTCTTCATGTTGGGACTCATTGGACTGTTGGGGTTCAATAAAGTTGCCAAATTTATGGATGCCCAGAGTCCCTTTGTGGTTAGGAGTGTTGGATCTGGAGTTTTATAGAGTTTTGAATATTGCATGAGATCTTGACCCTTTTTTACTCTATTTGACCTAGGATGAGCTTGATATGGCCATATTTAACTATATATTTTATGCCATTATCCTAATTTATATGAGTAAAAATGTTATATTTTAAGATATATGATACTTAATATGCTTGAAAATGTTCAATTACAGTTAAAATGGGAGCTGGAATGCAAAAGGGGGAGAAAGGAGCTAAAAAGATGCAAAAAAGATGTTGTTGGATAGCTTGACCCCTCGCCAGTGTTTTGACCATATATCATGATTCGTAAATCCGATTGATGAGATTCAAAATGTTATGAAAACTACAAAAAAATTCGGACGGTTTTTGCGTTTTGAGAAAATGATGTTTCCCAATAACCTCGACGTGGTGATCACCACCATGATGTGGTATATGGAAACTTCGTGATCATTGAGCTGACTTGGAGAATACAGGATATCCAAGAAGACCACGACGTGGTGGCTATCAACCACGCCGTGGTGACATTAAAATATATAAATAGAGCCAAAAATTACCCCTAATGACATATATTGAACCCTAATTCGTTCCCTACTATTATAAACCTCAGAGAAGCCGTTTTGAGGGTCTAGAAGGCGGTCGGAGGGCCGTTAAGCTGATATGGAGCAAAGATATGAAGGATTAGAAAGCGGATTCATGCCAAAAGTCATTTGGTTTGTTGTTCTGATCATGATTAGCATTCCAATGCGATTCCATATGTGTTTACTTTCTGATTTGGGTGTTAAAACCCTTTGCTTCGTGTTTATGACTAGATGAATCTTTGAGACTATGGATTAATTCATATTTGGATTATTTATTCTTATTTAATTTATTTTGTCAAGTTTGATTGCAAAATCCATATGTGTTAAAGATTGTTACTTTATTCCCTATTGCTGAATTAATGGAGTTTAGATGATCGTTCTGACTGTGTTAAATATGAATCATAGTTGTCTATTATCAATAGTAATTATGACTAGAGTTAGATCAAAACCTAGGGTTAGGAAATAAAGCGATGAACATTAATGGGTGTGCATGAGTAGATGATCATTCTGTGCTTGATTTAATTCCTATGATCATTAGGATTAATAAAGATCAAATCTTGCTTAATACGAACTAAACATTGATTTGCATAATTGTTTGTTTACTTGATCACTGAAATAATAGTTGTGTTAAAATCAAAGTATTAGTAGTATAATCATGATGCTAGTCATATTAGGAATCGGTGAATAATGAATAAATATCCATTGCACTTAGTAGTTAGCCAGTATTTTGAGATGAAATACAGTCTAAACCAAAGTACCTAAAGAGATTTGTCTTCAGTCAGTTTATCGAGATTTGCTGTTTAATTGTTTATTTGAGATTTAATTCCATAAACCCCTCTTCCTGTTTTTGTGTGTTTAGTGTAACCTATAATAAAAAAACTCCAAATAATTCACCATCGTTCCCCTTGAGTTCGACACCTGATATTACCACAACTATACTATTGCACGATTATGTACACTGCTTAGTGTGTTTATTGGTCCGGTTGCGATAAAATCAGTTTTATAAATCTAAAACTTGAGCAATATATATATATATATATATATATATATATATATATATATATATATATATATATATATATATATACACACACACATCAAGTTTTTGGTGTTTTTTCTGGGAAAAGATTTTCTATTGATTTGGTTTGTTTGATTATTCTTTATTTGTTTTTAATTTTTAGTTTAATTTTAATTTTAATTTTATTTTCTTTGATATCATGCCACTTGTCGGAAAGGTTTTTTGTTGTTATTTGTAGGAATTCGTGATCATATGCATTGCTTGGTTTTACTTTTTGAATGGGTTTCGAGATTGCAAGCTATTAGGGAATTATTGACTTGTTTAGTCTACTATTTTGGTGATTTGTCCAACTCAATCCACGAGACGTGGTATAGCAAGGCGTATCGATGTGGTTAAGTGGAAGATCAAACTCTTGCTACTCTTGACTAGTTGAGTCAACTCTTGTTCTACTTATTAGTTAATGGTGCAAAGAAAACAAAGGAAGTAGTCTGACAGGTCCCGAAAGTTTTTGTTGTCACAAACCACTTCTTGCATGCAAGGGATTCAATTAACAATTGAAACATGATTGTGACGAGGACGAGTGATCGTGATATCCTAGTTATTTATTTTAGTGTGCTTTTATTTTTATTTTTTTAAGTTTGTTTAATTTTGTTTTCCATGTTGATGCTCTTGACGTTTCAGATCTTTGAATAATTTTTTGTTCTTAGAATACTTTCAGAAATTTCAATAGTTGGGGTCACTGATTTGTCACGAGAGAAAAATTCGAGAGAGTCTGAAGTTGAATATCGAGAGCCACGATTTTTAATAAGTGTGGGGTTCTTACTTGATGAAGAGAAGAGTTTTGGAGGAATTTTACAGAAAGAAAAGGTCGGGAATGGTCCTAAGCCATTAAAAAGAAAAGATGCATTATTTTGGTTCATAAAGACATTTTGAGAAGTCACCACGACGTGACCATCATCTCCACGTCATGACATTTTCTATTATCATGACTGCATCAGACCTGTTACCACGAAGTGGCAACACTAAACCACGTCGTTGCGATCTTATATTTTGAAAGGACCCCTTTCTATACTTTCATATTTCTGAAAGACCCAAACTTTCATACTTGACAATATAGTTACTCCAAAACATGCTACATGCATATTTATAAAACAATATCTTACATTGATAAAGTAATTACAAAGGATTGGATACAAACCAACTATGTTTTAATATTTTACATAACTACCTAGGATATTGTAATTTTACACATACATAAACCGAAGTACAAAAGTAATAGCAAAAATCTATTCTACATCTTCCGATAGTATATAACCATACTGGTTACTTATCTCCTGCAAATTTGTTAAACATTGAGAGGGGTAAGCGGTGACGCTTAGTGAGTTCAATAATAGATACAATATAACGTTATGTCATATATATACTTCAATATGGTAGAAGCAAAGAGGAACAAGGAAAACAAAGGCATATGTGAATCACGTGACCAACTTTCCATATCAATCAATGATTTGATTCAAAGATATACAATCAGCGAGACATAACAATTTTCATACTTGATAATCATCAATAACACTTTGGCCCAAATGGCATAGAAGACATACACTTTCTGATTTAAACATTTCGGTAGATTACAGGTTTTCACGCCCTGTCTAACCATCTGCCAATGCCATAGAATATAATTCATTCTCTTACGGAGACATGCTCTACATGGCCAGAGGCTACGTACGCCCTGTCTAACCTTATGCCAATGCCATAGAATAGAGTCATTCACTTACTGTGGGACATTCTCTACATGGCCAGAGGCTACATACCAGTACCACCGTGAATCTGAGTTCTTAAACTGGTCACATGGTCAAAGGTATAGCTTTGATATCATAAATAGCAGAAATAAAAATAACACGGGAAAATAACCCGGAATAATAACACTGAAAAGCACGTAGCACATATAACACATAACATACAATTGTTCCTATATATTAAACTCACCGTGAAATAACCGGGGGTTAAAATAGTAATTTGGGCAGCACTTCGGCTCTAAATATGACTTTCTTCGTTGAAAACCGGGAGTTTTCTTGAAAACCGGGCTCTGCGAAGGTAGAGCTTCGAAACTGAAAAGATAAATTTTCGGGCTTCTCGGGAATCTCGGGGCGTGTTTCGGGTGCTAAAAATGATATCGGGGCTTCGGGGGATGTCGAGATAGTAAAAATATTGAAAAGGGGGGTGAAAGTGGCAAATTTCTCAAAATACCCGGGAAGGCTCGCATGGCTCCTATTTATAGGGGAGGAGGTCCGAAGGCTCGGATCCGAGGCTAGGAAGCGAGAGGCACGTATGCTAGGCTCGGACCAGCTGGCAGCAGGGCGAGGCTCGGAAGGACACCTGCGAGCTTCGGATTGGTCGGATGACGCGGCAACTCTTCGGTTCGGGCCAGCACTTCGGACCAATCAGCGGGTGATACGCGTACTGCGGTCCAATCAGCAGCGAACACATGTCCGACACGTGTAAGCCTCGCATGCGAGGGTGACGTATCCAAAGATGACTCATGCAAAATTTCTCGAAAATTTTGCCAAATCTTGTAAAATCCATAACTTTCTCATACGGGTTTCCGTTTTTGACGTTCTTTATATGCACGCGTAGAGAAAATTATGCTCTACAACTTTCGTTTAGACTTCGTCGGAAAATTTTGACTTTATTTTTATATTATTATTTTTTAACAGACCGGGACTGGTAAATCCGTTAAAAATTCATAACTTCTTCATCCGATGTCCGTTTTCTTCAGACTTTTTACCGTTGTACTGCTAATGACGAGACCTTCGATTCTCGTTTAGGTTGTGTCGGCTAAAAATCACTCGATCTAAAGTTCGAGTTTTTAGCTGTCTACTGCTAAGCTGAAACTTAGAAAAATCATAACTTCCTCATACGAAGTCAGATTTTGGCGTTCTTTTTATCGAACTTCTCGGTTTAACGAATACTACGACTTTCATTTAGATCACTAAGGCTAAAAAGTAGTTTATCAAAAACTCACTTTTTACGTCATTCGGCGCCGAGTCGGTTTTGTCGCGGATCTTCGATTGGTCATAACTTCTTCGTTATAACTCGGATTTCGACGAGGTTTTCGCCTACATGTTTCTAACGAGATTATCTACAACTTTTAATAATAAAATTTTACTTATTTCAAATTTTATATTTTTGCTAAATTTCACTATTTGGCTTTTAATTGGAATCTCATAAGACTTCCAATATTTTATGAGTGATTCTAAACATAGTTTTACTTCATTTCTAGTAAAAACTATCTGTTAGAACTTAACACTCAATTTCACATAATATTTCATAATATTATTAACTTTTCAAATTACATAACACGATTTCAAAACATGTATGTTACATATTTCGCGATCACGACGAACTCTTTCTCGACACCACGATGTGGCGTTGTTTTCCCATGTCGTGCCCCACGTTCAACACACTTCTAGAAGTCAGTGCTCTTAGTTTTATTTTCTAGCAAATTCAGAAGCAACATTCTAGTGTCTAGTCTTCCGACCAATTTTGGAGCAACTTTTAGCAGCCTCATTCGTTTCGATCTCGCCACTACTACCCCATGAGAGTTTGTTCCTTTTTCTTCATCTTTATTTTTATGTTCTTTAACTGTTTAAGTATGCAATGGGGACATTGCATCAATTAAGTGTGGGATAGGGGGTCGAAAGAAAAGCTAAAAAGAATTTTCAAGATTAATTGACATTGCTAGATTGGAAAAAAAAATTTGAAAATAATAATAAATACCTGTAAAAATAGCCTAAAAATGAATCAAGTTTAATTTTTTTTATATTGTTGTGTTGAGACCTAGGTTGCTAGTGTTGTGTGGGGTGATCCGATACAAGCATTGATGTTTATTTGAGCCAACATATGTTCTAGTGTATTTGTGGATTCCCTTTCCTAGTGAAATCATGGGACAAAAACATGAACTTGCTTAGTTTGAGGAACATAATATGGTTAGCATCGTGTACCAAAAATATATCCAGGAAAACTTATGTAGTCATTGCACTCTAGACTAATGTCTTTAACCAATAAGGGTTGAAGATTAAGTTTCCTTGCTTAAGCATATATTTTTCTTAGGTTTTTAGTATTGTGTGAAAAAATGAGTTTAAAAAAAAGAGAAATGTTGAGTGAATAAACGCTTACAAAGTCTGAAGACTGAAGATGTTGAAGAATGAAGCGAAATTGCCAAAAGTCAATTGAGTATTTTATTGTATTTTAATTTTTCTTTCTAGGTTATTTTATATTTATATATATATATATATATATATGCTTGGGAGCTTAATCAAAAATTACCTTAAGGTTAAGAAAGATTTTTGAGGATATATTTGGAAGAATACATAAAATGAATGTTGTTCACAATAAGTGGGGGGGGGGGGTATGAGGATTGTGAGTATTTAGGATTGGGGCATTTTATAGGAATTAGACACAAATACATGCATTGCGGTCTTGATGTATTGGAGAAGTTTAAAATGGATTGTCTTGTACGATATTGGTGGCTAGGGTTTTGATGTGATGGTATGATAATAATAAAAATGGGATCTGGAATGCAAAAGGAGGTGAAAGGAGCTAAAAAGATGCAAAAAAGATGTTACTGCACAACTTGACCCCTCGTTGGTGTTTTGACCATATATCATGACTCGTAACTCCGATGAACAAGATTCAAAATGTTCTGAACACTAGACACAATTTTGGATGACCTTGTGTTTTGATAAAATGTAGATTCCCAATCACCACGATGTGGTGATCACCGCCACCCTGTGGTAAATCGAAACTTCGTGATCGTTGAGCTGACTTAGAGAATACGGGATATCCATGAAGACCACGACGTGGTGGCTATCAACCATGCTGTAGTGACATTAAAAGCTATAAATAGACTAAAATTACCACTAATGACATATATTGAACCCTAATTTGTTTCCTATGATCGTAAACCTCATAGAAGCCGTTTTGAGGGTCTAGAAGGCGGGCGGAGGGTCGTTAAGCTGATATGGAATGAAGATCTGATGGATTAGAGAGAGGAATCAGGCCTAAAATCATTTGGTTTGTTGTTCTAATCATTATTAGCATTCCAATGTGATTCCATATGTGTTTACTTTTTGATTTGGGTGTTAAAACCCTTTGCTTTGTGTTTATGACTAGAAGAATCTTTGAGATAATGGATTAATTCCTATTTGGATTGTTTATTCTTATTTAATTTATTTTCTCAAGTTTGATTGCAAGATCCATATGTGTTAAATATTGTTACTTTATTCCCTATTGCTGAATTAATAGAGTTTAGATGATCATCCTGACTGTGTTAATTTGAATCATAGTTGTCAATGATCATTGGTAATTATGAATAGAGTTAGATCAAAACCTAGGGTTAGGAAATAATGTGATGAACTTCAATTTGTGTGCATGAGTAGATGATCAATCTATGCATGATTTAATTCCTATGATCCTTAGGATAAATAAAGATCAAATCTTGCTTAAAACAAACTGAACACTGATTTGCATAACTGTTTGTTCACTTGATCACTGAATTAATCGGTGTGTTAAAATCAAAGGATTAGTAGCCTGATCATGATGTTAGTCATATTAGGAATCGATGAATAATGAATAAATATCCACTGCACTTAGTAGTTAGCCAGTATTTTGAGATGAAATCCAGTCTAAACCAAAGTACATAAAGAGATTTGTCTTCAGTCGGTTTATCGAGATTTGTTGTTTAATTGTTTATTTGAGATTTAATTCCATAAAACCCCTCTTACTGTTTTTGTGTGTTTAGTGTAACCTATAATCAAAAACTCCAAATTAATTCACCATCGTTCCCCTTGAGTTCGACACATGGTCTTACCATAACTATACTATTGCACGATTAGGTACACTGCCTAGTGTGTTTATTAGTCCGCTTACGATAAAATCAGTTTTATAAATTTAAAACTTGAGCAGTTAATATATATATATATATATATATATATATATATATATATATATATATATATATATATATATATATATATATATATAACACATCAGAGCTCAAGACGTGCATTAGATATGCATGTCTATAAAGCAACGATTGTTATGGTCTATTGGATGAGAGAATTCCATATGGGAAGATTGAATGGTTGGTTTTATGGATTAAGAGCTTATTGGATTAAGATGCTCTGAACAGTCCCCATGTCACGGTGAATGGGTCACCACAACGTGGCGGATGGCTGTCTTTCGACTGTTTTGTCCTGTAGTCCCCACAATGTGGCTAGAGGTTAAGCACGAGGTGGCAACTGATTAAGTTTACTTTTGACCAGGATTTTGACCAAGTTTGACCTAGGGGTATTTTGGGTTTTTTGAGCTGTTGTTTGGGACTAAGCCATTGTTTCTTGTATAGATGATTTGTAGAGTTAGCAGTTGGAGTTGTGATCTGTTCAAATATCCTTTTCAGACCGTGAGGTGAGTCTTCCTCATTGTACCTGTGGGTCAAAGT
Source organism: Lactuca virosa (assembly GCF_052849685.1). Taxonomy (NCBI): domain Eukaryota; kingdom Viridiplantae; phylum Streptophyta; class Magnoliopsida; order Asterales; family Asteraceae; genus Lactuca; species Lactuca virosa. Next base: position 433,551,234 of record NC_136430.1, read on the forward strand.
CACCAATGTCGGCTCACTGGATTATGTATCCTGGTATGTGGGATGTTGTTATGATGTAGTGATATGTTAGATATGTATCCTGGGTGATATGATGTTGTTATGTTGTAGTGATATGTAGATATGTCTGTATGTTTGTTGCCTGGTTATATGTTAATCTGTTGCATATGTCGACATAGTACGATTTTAGGTTTAGGCTTTACTGCTATGTGCGTGAGCCATCATACCGGGGGTAAGCCAACCTGATGGCTGTGGACTCAAGGGTATTCCAGTCCGATGACTGATTGGACCCGTTGCATATTGGTTCCAGTTCGATTACTGATTGGGACGGGGGGTAAGCCAGTTTGTTGGTTGTGGGCCTGAGGGTATTCCAGTATGATGACTGATTGGACCTAGCATGCATAATCGTATATTTGTTTGGTTGTGTGTGGTACTTTGGGGGAACTCATTAAGCTTTGTCTTACGGTTTAAGTTTTATGTTTCAATTACTTCAGATGATCGGTGAAAGGCAACAGTGTGATCGAGCACATCCTTCTGATTTTATGACATTTGATTTTGGGAAACTCTGATATGTGACTATTATCTTTGGAGACAATGTTTTGTAAACTATTATGATTTTGGTTGGATTTTTAAAAATAATTTTTTTATCTTGATTTTTTTTTGTTATTACAAAACATGTCATATGATTATTTTAATGAATAACTCAAATTTTAATCTACACTTATATTTAGGGATAGAAAAAAAATCATCATATCCGATGGGAAACCTGAAACCCACATCCAGTTTGACCGAAGAATCCCCAAGTTGACCACGGATGAGGAATCCTTAAATAAAAAACAGGGATGAGGATGATGACACCCTTAGCCAAATTATTTATAGAAAAGCATATACTTTATAGAAAAAATTCACAATACCAAAAAATTGATCTAAGTAACCATACTTATTAATAATTGCTTGATTGAAATTATATTTTCCTTCTTTTATCTAATTTAACTTCATATATCATATTTTTTCTCTCTGGTTTATCAATTTTTGCTTCAAATATCACTCTGATTTTTTTTTTCTACTTCATTTTCCATATATGTATATAAATCTGGATAGAAAATTTATTTATAGTTTTTATGCAATCTATGAATGTTTTTATGTTTTGTAAAATCTTTAATCTTATCTTGGTAAAATTGGAATTTAGAGTTTTTATTTGTAAAATATTTTTTATATGAAAAAAGAAAAAAGAAAACTCAATTCCATGCTGAACATCCCCGGTCCCCGTAGGGGGTGGGGATTGGGATCCATGTATATTACTCGATAGGGATGAAGATTGAAATAAGAATTCACGGATAGAAATGGGAATTGGGCCATTAGGTCTTCGGTATTCTTCGGCGCTGTTTCATCTCTATTCGTATTTGAACAAATATATCTATCGATTATTTTTCAAAATGAAAGTTTGAACAATCAACTCAACCATCAAATTATAATAATATAACTAATTAATACAACAATAATCAATATCGATTATATATGTTATTATTTTATCTTAAATGACAATAATTAAAATTACCAGCAAATAACATGCAAATAACATAGATATCTATCAAAAGGCGTTCGACTTAACAATATCAAATATGTAGAATTAAGAGTTGAGAACACAACCCGTTTACAATCAAAATTTGTTGATATTATTATTATTATTATTTAGTTATAAATGTACTACAAAATAATAATAATAATAATAATAATAATAGTAAATTACAATTTCAGTCCCTCTAGTTTGGTCAGATTCACACTTTTGGTCGAACATTTGAAAATTTGACAAAACACGTCATCATGGTTTAAAAAATTACACTACACATCCGTGGTCTATATAAAAAGACCACTTTATCCTTTCTAATTTCTTTTTTCTTTTTCTCACCTATATTAATTATTAATATAAAATAAAAAAAGGCTCATCTTTGCTACCCCACTCCATCGTATGTATCTCTCCCTGATTAAACCTCCCCCTCTCTAGTTAATCTGATTGAAGAAATGACCATCAATCTCCCAAAATCATATTTGTTTCTCCCGCTTCTAAAGAGGCTCTCTCTGACTCCTTTCATGGCCTCCACTTTTTGGCTCTCTCCGACTCCTTCCATGATATACGCTTTTGGATCCTCTTCTCTAACCAGCCACACATATGGTATGATCACAACATCTCCTCTTTCGTCCATCTCCTACTCTGTTTAGCTACTTTATGATACTTCAATGGAGATTTAACTCTCCTTTGAGGCCACCTGCAATTTGAATTCATAATTAAAGTCAAGAATTCTTCGAGACATTTTGGGTTTTAAATTTCTTCATCAAATGTAGCATGCTCATGTTTTAGTGGTAAAAATGTCTTTCAATCTTTCATAGGAGCTTGAATTCAAGCAGAAATTGAAGAACATCATTCCTGGAAATCAGTCGGGGTACACTTAATTCATTATATTTAATTTATTGGATTTTCTCACCATGGTAAGTGTTTTTCAATTAATTAATGATGTTATCGGGATGTAATCATGTTAGAAATTATACAACTCCCTGCATTTGTCTTATGTAACACCAAAACTTCTATGGCCCAATTTGTAACCCTTATTCCCAAACCATGAATAATGGGACATGAAATTAAGATGAAAACATTCCTAGTTTTAAGGGAATTGAAAATGTTGTCTAAGAGATTTTTATTTATGCTTATTTTAAAACAAAGTTTATTTGTAACTGCGGAATTTGTCCCATAAAAGTATTTCCGAAGAAATGTTTTTCATTGATTATTAAAAACTTAGGATATCATAACTGATACAAGAAACATAAGCATAAACATAATCATTATTGGCCTTACAACATCTAATGGCCTATATTTCCTCGAATCTCTCATCAGATCCAAACATTAAATACCTTCGTATCGATACCTATGATACAATGAAACTGAGTGGGTCAGGTTGGAAAACATGGTGAGTACATAGGGTTTTCAACCCATAATATTATAATTAAATTATTACATTTATATATTTCGCATCAAATAAATAACCCGATTACCCATTCCCATTATTCTCACACCCTGATCTTAGAACGATGATCTCAAGGGATCTATCCTAAAGGATCTATAAGTGAATAATACTGCTTTGAGGATTCCTTAGCAATATATGCTAATTAGACAACCATGGGGTGAATAGAGTACCCACATGAATAATTCATCCATACCTACAGTCTGTAGTACTGTCCGTATGAAGTTCATTAACATCTACAGATCGGGGACTTGCCCATGTATAGTTTAGTAACACCTATAGGTCGTAGACCTATCCACATATGATTCATCAATGCTACAAGTCGTAGGCATGTTCGCATACAATTCATTTAACATCTACATGTTATAAACCTACCAATGTACGATTGATTAACACTTATAGGTTGTATACCTGCCCATGTACGATCGATTAACACCTATAGGTTGTATACATGCCCGTGTATGGATTATAAACATCTTGTCCATGTTTGACCCGACTTGTCTAGAATATTATGTGGTCATCATCAATACACTACTAGGTGTCTACAATGCTAGTACGATATTACTACAAAAGTCTCAACCTCTCATCATTATATTAATCTCTTTTTACCCTTCATTACCCCGTATATTATTAGTATAAAAATACATATATGGTTAAATAAAATAATCTCATATAGTTTCATCTAACACAGAAGGTCTCAATCACATATAATCGGAACATATAGCACTTAATTATCTAAATAATTCATATCTATGTGTAAGATGAAAGTAACTATGCACTTACTTGCTGAAAATGGATGATTGGTGAATCCAGCAGCGCTCCTCCTAACACATTGACTCTTCCTTTGATGTGAGAGGAATTTTAGCGAAAACCTGGAAATTGCGTGGGAAGAACTCCGAAACCGAAGGCTCTATTTCTCCGAGCTCTATAGCACTCCAAATCCTTGCTACCAATCTATAAAAATAACTAAAATCGGAACTTGAGGGTTTGGGGTTGTTTGAGAGTGTTTTGGAAGAGAAGTGTGTGGAATAAGTGCGAAAATCGCAGCATATATATATATATATATATATATATATATATATATATATATATATATATATATATATATATATATAGGGAAAGGATCAAATGAGAACACCTAAAAGGTTGAGAACGCGAGAACAGTTGTGAACCAATCATCATATAAGGGCATAAAAGGAATTTTACAATATAATTAATTATGGATAATTTATGAGTATTTAATTAATTCCTAAAATCATGGGATTTAATATGATTAATAGATTTTTTACCTAAATATTAGGAACTTATATAATCTATTTTTAATTAACAAAATCAATAAAATGATTTTAAAAACGTTTTTAGCATAATTTAAAAAAAACGTTATTTTTTTTTGCTTTAAGTTTTTTTACCAACCACATAAAAAATACTGATGCATTAATCATTTTATCCGAATATTAGTAATCATGCATGAATAAATATATATTTGTAGTCATATATGAAGCCGGTAATAATCTTGAATGAATAGATGAATTAATTTATATTCATAAATGAACAAAACACAATTAAAGAAACATCACCATAAATGAAAACATCTAAATACGAATTGCTTCAATCATTAATGAATATACATTTAATCTTATGAATACATTTAAATACACATTTAATCACTAATGAATATACATTTAGTCATAAATGAATAGAAAACACTGTTAAGAGACAAAGAATTTCTAACATGGTATCGACTTTGGCTTCCTCAGTTAAAGAGATTGATTCGTTGTGGATCTTCGATGGGTCACAGAGGCGTGGTAGTCCGGTGATGATTTTTCTTAGACCGCCTTAATCTTTTGTGTCACCCGACTTCCCTTTTCCATAACATTCTTTCTAGGTGTATATTTTTGTTTGATCAAGCTATTGTATCTGTATCAACATAAAAACCCAATATTTATAAATGAATAAGACATGAGTGAAAAAAATAATGTAATATAATAAGCCAGACTATGATATTTACTGTTCATAAATGAATAAGGTGTTAGTTAAAAAAAGAGCTTAACGTCTTAAGCCAATTTTACTTATTTATTGATGAATAGATCAATGAACAAATTCATATGTCTTGTCTTTTGACCCAATAAACAAACCTGGTGTTCGTAATCTGGTTTGATAGCAGCAAATGGTGTCCGTAATCTGATTGCAGGAAACTATAAAATAAAACTGAACTTTAAAGGGGACAATGAATCCAAAATCAAAAGCCTAAAAATTCTAGGGTTACCTTCAAATTGGGAACAAGAAAACAACGGGAATTAATCTGGCTATCCAACCAGATTACGAACATCATTTGCTGCTATCGGCACATTAGATTGCGTCGTCGACGACTCCTTGGCATCCACGTCTTTTGATGTCGCAATCAGTCTCTGTATATGTCTCCTTGTCGCAATCGGTCTCTGTATATCATCTCCATTGAAGATCTGGCAGAGAAACATCAAAGAGATTGTTCGGCTTCATCACATCTTCGATAGTCGCTTTCAGTCGGCGTTGCATACGATGATTAAGGTTGTGGTGCAAAATGATGAGGATGATGAACAGGTTTTAATGGTGCTCAAAGATGGTTGTGGCGTGAGATGATGAGCAGGAGGATTCGATTTTATTGATACAACCCTAGGTAGAAGATGGTGCTCAAAGATGGTGGCTATGCGATGGTCAAAGATAGAGGATGGAGGAAGACGATGAACGCAAACAGTGGTGAAGAAGGTGGGGGTGTGCGGCCGGCTTTTTTCAAAATAATTAGATTAGGGTTTTCTAGTTAAGTAGAGAGAGAAAGAGAGAGAGAGAGAGAGAGAGAGAGAGAGAGAGAGAGAGAAATTATATGAATATTTATTTAATTAAATTATATGGATTTCCTATTGTATCCTTCTTGCCATTTCAAAGTTACATATTTAGCACATCAGTTTTATAAATGTTCATAAATGGTCCAATTAATAATAGCCATAGATCTAATTATTTACAAGGTTGTGATCTGTTCTCGCGTTCTCAACCTTTTAGGTGTTCTCATTTGATCCTACTCCTATATATATATATATATATATATATATATATATATATATATATATATATATATATATATATAATGACTGATTCTTGGTACGCATTTATTTATAATTTATTCATTTTAGAAGAGCTACTCGACGACTTGGGAGCCCCAGACTCATCGAGTAGAAATGAGATTGGACGTGGGTTTTAAGCCATCTACTCGACGAGTTGAGACATTCAACACGGCGAGTGGGTCTGCGAGTATGAAACCCTAATTTCGGGGTTTTGCACCATATTTAAGCATCTTAATCCTTACCTTGTGGCCTCATTTCCAGCATCCAAGTCCCAAACCCTAATCCATGAAACCCTAGAGCTTTGTGTGAGCTTGTGAGACATTATTGAGTGAACTTTGTGCATTTGAATCCTGTGAAGAAGAGAAGAAGCTTGGAGATTCAGAAGGAAGCTAGTAGATCCATAAGTAACTTCTCATCCTCTTCATTTTCTGGTAATCAAGTCTCAACCTTGCTTAGTAGCTTGTTAAATCTCTTCTTTGTTACTTTATGGGGTTTTTGGTTCAAGAAACTTGGTCCTTGGGAAATGGACGTCCCAAGTGACTTACCTTTCATATCTGGGATCTAGAAAGGGTTTCATGGCATAAAGGTGCAAACTTTATGACCATGGAGGCCTCATGCAAGTTGTAAGGTGTTATTATGGCCTTTTAAGCCCTAAAAGGCCATGCATGGAAGGAAAGATAGGAGCTTTACGTGTCCAAATGATGTCTAAGGCCTAGATCTATGTTAGTATGCTTTAGTTTGGAGTATGATGGCATTTGGACCAAGATCTATGTTCTAGAGAGCTAGGGTTTGAGCTCAACCCATTAATAAGGACTAATAACGGGTAAAGTTGGAACTTTACCCTTAAAAGGGTATTTCCAGTAAGTGGATGAAGTATGGAGTTTGGATCTGAAGAGTATGGGCTTAATCACTTAAGATGGCCCAAACAGACTGAAAAACTAGTCGAGTCCATAAAGGAACTCGACGAGTTGAACCGTGTTGTCCTGATTCTGTACCAGATAGAACTCGACGACTCAATGGGATGACTTGGCGAGTTGGATCGTGATTCCAGGATTTATGAGTTATAGAACTCGGTGAGTTGATAGGTCAACTCGGCGAGTTGAGTCGGTCAGAATGTTGACTTTGACCAGGGGTAAAATGGTCATTTTAACCTTAGAAGGATTATCAGTTTTTAACTAAGTGATTATTATGATAATGATAGTTGGGGAGTCGTTGGAGCAGCCATCATAGAATCCTCACACGTGACTTCAGCAGCCAGCTTGATAGGTGAGTTTCCTTCAGTAGGAACGGGTCCACGGTACCAAGGTCGACCCGTATATGTGATATGTTTAGTAGTCGAGTGTGGGCGGGGCCCATATCTCATAGATAGCATGATATAGTACAAATTTATATGCTTAGTTATACTCGTTGTCTGTATAATACTTGTATGTTATTTGTATGACTAGCCGAGTGTGGGCGGGGCCCGAATCTCCTAGTAGCTGAGTGTGGGCAGGGCCCGTATCTCATATTAGCTAAGTGTGGGCGGGGCCCGTATCTCATAGTAGCTGAGTGTGGGCGGGGCCTGTATCTCATAGTAGCTGAGTGTGGGTGACGCCCATATCTCATTGAGTGTGGGCGGGGCCCGTATCTCCTAGTTTCATGTTATGTGTATGAAATTTGGTAGCTTGGGGAGACTCACTAAGCTTCGTGCTTACAGTTTACACTTTTGGTTTCAGGTACTACCGGTAGCAATGGGAAGAGCTTAGGATGATCGTGGTGCACACACCATTTGTTTAGCCTGGGATGTTTTTACTCTGATATGTTAGACATATTTTTATGATATTTTGAGATACATGACCTATGGTTTATATGATGTTTGGATAATCATATTTTATTAATGAATTAAAAATGAAATTTTTGGACCGTACTGAGGGGATGTTTCAAGTTGGTATCAGAGCCTTAGTTTTAGGGATTCAGGAACACTCTCGGGTGTGTCTGAACTCAAACTAAGGACTTGGTATGAAAATTTTCAAAAGAAAATCATTTTTTATCAAAAGAACTTTAAAAAGAGAAAAGAATTTTGAAAAGGGAAAAGGTGTGGTGCACACAATCAGCCGAGCTCAAATAAGTACTCCCAAATTACCCATTCAAGTTTCTATTATGATGTGATTATGAGAACAACATCCTAGATTAGGGCTAAGGATCTAGGAATGATGCCTTGTATGCTTGTTATATGTATATGACAACTGCATGCTAGTTTAGGGCTAAGGATCTAGGAAGGATGCCTTATGTGCCTGCTGTATGAGCTTATGGAATTGTTTGCTAGTACTGATTAGTCAGTAATATGATAGCCTAAGTAGGATATTCTTGATTATGGTTACTCAATGCTCGAATGTTGCTTGCTTTGTGCTTTTAGGAGTCCTAGTTATCTTTAACTAACTAGTGAACGAATATGTTAAGTTACATATTACGAGGACTAAATAAGTTCAGAAGGTTAGGTTTTGCTCTATTTTGCAGCTCTCGTCTGAGTCTAACCGTTGTAGGGTAGGACCTCTCATTCGAAGAATTATCTAGTCTTAGTGATATGTAATAGTTTTCGCGAGCTAGTTAGGGAAAGGTAGCCGGAACTTCTTATGCAACTGATGGTGGATAGTGGGTCGGTGATTACCCTAAGGTAAGCCTAGGATGAGATTAGTGTTGGATTAGATGACTAATCCCATAACTATTATTGATATGTACTTGACCCGAGAGTAGCATGGTCCATTTGGGTTGCATATCATCAGGACAATTTGTTAGGATTGACTCTTGATAGAAGGTTATATATGATTTATTAATATATTATAAGTTATAATATATTAATATGAAATCATATGTTTTAATTAGTATTGATCAAGATTTAATTTGGAATTAATTTAGTGATCAAAAGAGACTAATTAAATCTATGGGGACTAATTATGGTAATTAGTTATATTTATATGGGTTGGGCTTATGATCCATGTTGGACTAAGTTTATGTATGGATACATAAAGAGTTGGGCCACATGAACCATGGATCATAAAACCCATGGGTATGGATTTGGGTTATACCCATGACCCTTGGAATCCTACATATAAATATGTCCATTCATAGCAAAAAACGCCTACATGCATATTCTTGGGGTTTATGAGGTGTTTTGGTGCATGAAGATTCTCTCTCAAGTTCCACCTTTGTTCATGATGTGTTGTGACTTCATTTGAGGCTTCCACGCTATTGGGCTAAGCTCTTAAGGCCAAATACATCAAGACTTCAAGCTACACAAAAGGTATGTTACCCTAACTAGTATTTTGTATGGTATATAGGCTTAATACCTTGGAAACATCATTGCATGTATAATTAGTGAAAACATAGATCCAAGGTATTTAGGGTTGTATGTGCACCATAGGATGTTGTAGTATGCAAAACCCATCAGAGGTATCAGAGCCTAGGCTTGGTTTTCTATTATATTTGATGCAATAGCTTGAAAATCGAAATTATGGCTTTCTGGACTGTGGACTCGCTGAGACCACTGGGGGACTCGCCGAGTCCAAGAGTAAATTCATCCTACTCGTCGAGTTGGTTCATACACTCGACGAGTAGGAGGCCCAGAGTGCAGATTTTCAACTTTTAAGGTTGGAATTGGACTAGAATCATTACCTAAAGTTGTTTTTGAACTTATAAACTTGTTTTTGATGTGGTAATGATCATTCTAATCCAATTCAAAAGATAATTATCAAAAGTTTCATGTTTTGTATTAGTTTAATGGTTAGGCTAATTACATGAAAATTGTTTGATTTGAATTGTCTTGTTCATATGAGTTTAATCTAGATCATAGTTTTCTTGATATGTTTGTTAGTTTATTAGATGATCTAAATGGCCTTTAATGGATTGCATAACTTGTTCTCAAGTTATGGAAAACCAAAAATTTTTGTGTTAAATCTTCATTAAAAGCCATAGGTTACACACTTGAAGCGTTTTTTTCCATAAATTGTTTTTTGACCTCCATAACTTGTCCTCAAGTTATGGATTTTCAAGAGTCTCTTCATTAAAGTTTTTAAAACCTATATTAAACTCATGTGTTATGAAATTGAAAAGTTTTTTTTTGAATTTTTCAAAACTTGCCCTCAAGTTTTGGAATTTGTAAAGTTTCTCCCCATGAATACTTTAATTCCCACTTAAACCCTTAGAATTTTAAAAGTTCAAAATTCAACCCTTATACTATTATAATATTATAGGTTTAATATATATATATATATATATATATATATATATATATATATATATATATATATATATATATATATGTACGTATGTATGTATAAGAGTAAGTCAGTCTTACCGTTAGTAGGCCTCATTCACGAAGTCGGTCTATAAGGGGGGTATAAGGTTACTGCCTATAAAATGGCAGTTTAATGGGTGTCCACTCTCACCCACCGCTTCCTTTACTGGTGGAGGGTCGTTAGCCGAACGGGTTTGACAGGACATTTAAATTCTCATTAAAAGTATATTGAAATACTAAGTAACTAAACACTTATAAATTCCCAATCTTAGTTACTTAGGAAAATGTGAATTTGGTGCTAACCCATGAAATTGCACTTTGCAACTTGTTAAGTCGTTAGTGGAGCGTGTGTGGTTAACCGACACACTAATCTGGGACTGACAATGTGTGGCAAAGGGTAGCTTGATTGTAATCATAGATCAATGGAGCGTGTGTGGTTAACTGGTACATTGATTAGGTGGTTGTAACATTAAGTGTACCAAGTTAATTTGCATGTTTATTCACTCCTTGTTTGTGATCCTCGGCATCCCAGTCACAAACTTGAAGGGCACAATCGAGATTTAAACATGCCATTGAATAGTTCAATGAATCTCAAAGGATCTAGGAGTTTCAATTCACTTAAGACGTAAAATTCTTTTTCGTTTTTTTGTGGTGGAAATTGGTAAATCGTCAATTACCTACCTTCAAATATTTTGTAGCTTGGATTACGACATCCCTCTTCCAAATTATAAAATAGTGTGTTGGGTCCTAGCCTTAATATTTCATATTGGGTGTTATATTAAGGACTTAAATCAACTAAACTTGAATTTCTCCCTCATAGATGTCTAGTTATGACAACTATGGTCTTCCTTATCCTTTTGAATAAAGCTTTCCTAATGAAGATGATATCCCAAATGACAATCAAGGTGAAAGATTAATCCCTTTGTTGTGCATTAATGGGACTGGAAATCATACTTTAATTCCTCCATCTCCTCCAATTAATCTCCCTAATCCACAAGTTCAAGGTCACTCAAGCCCTATTGGCAAGCAAAATTTGTGTGTGCTCACATCTTGGAGATGAAGTCATATATAGACAGGCCGGGAGAGTTGGGTGTCAGAGTTTTGGGGAAGTTGGTTGTTAACTAGGTTCTTCAATCACTTCCTGAGTCACATAGTGAGTTCTTTAAAGGACTACTATGTAACAGACCACGACATGGCCCTTGTGATCTTACCTATTTGCTTGTTGCTGCTGAATCAGCAATAATTTGGAGCACTGGTAGAGCAAATTTGATTGGAATATCTACTTCCCAAACTTTCATGGACATTGACAATGGAAACATCGGAAGTCCAAAAAAGTCTTCTCTTCCCAATGGAAAATGACTGGCCATAGTCAACCCGGTTGACCAAATGGTAAAGAGAAAGGCTAAGTCTGAGATAGTCCCATGTACCATTCCTAAAGAGTCCATATGTTGCTATTGCCAAAGGAAGGGGCATTGGTTGCAAAGCTGCCTTATTTACCTGAAAGTTCACTAGGATGGTAAAAGTCAAAATTTTGACTATGCTTTAGGTAAAGTCCACTATTTAACTCTATTATGCTCCTATTTGGAGATTCTTATTACATGATGTGACTAGGTCGCATTTTGATGTTTTGTAGAATCGAAAAAGGAGAGGAAGCTTAGAAGAAGAGTATGTTGAATCTGATCGCGAAGATGGATTTCGATCGCATGATTCGAGGATCAGAATTTTGAGTTGCTGCTTAAGAGTTATGATAGATTGCTTAGGAATAGATAACATCATGTTTTTCATTTGTATTTGCATTGTAAGGATAAGTTTTTCCGTAATTTTAAAATAAAAGGAAATTTTTTGATTTTATTTATTTTAAGTATCCTTACAATGGGATTTGTGAAAATTGTTGTTTATATGATTCCATTGATAACAATATTGGAAAATGGATTTGATTCTTTCGTTTGTGGTAGTGTCATAATTTACCAAATAAGGATAGATTTTCATCACCCAAGTTTCAGTTGGATAGAAACTTAGAATCATGCAACTTGCATTGTATGATGAATGAGAATTTTCATCTTTGGGAAATTAAGACTAATTCCTTGTTCACATGTATATGTGAGTCAAGTGAAGGACTAGGAGATCGGGTATACTTGGTTGTGCGCTGATCAGGTCCACCACAAAGAACGATAAGGCTATTCATCATGATTTACTAAAGTTTAGTAAATATGGTTGTGCTTACAAGTTTAAGTATTATTCTGAAACATTGGAAAAGTTTCAATGTATGGCAGGACGAATGGGAAGAATCAAATTAGGCAAAAATATAAAAGTTTCTCCAGTCTAAAAAGATGGGAGAGTACTTCAGTATCATGTTTTATGATCATCTTAATGATTATGAAAAACCATATCACAATTAATCCTCTAAGGAAATCTTGGTGCATTTGTTTGGCCAAGAAGAGGAATTGTGAATTGTTGAAAAGGTTAAATCAAAAGACGAATCATACTTCGTTCCAAAATTGAGTCTTAGAGTAACACTCCAAGATCGAGCCTTGAGTGACATAATGTTAAGAGGGTTAAAACACTTATAAAATGTAGAGTAAAATGTTTTCTACTCTTGTACACTTGAAATTGGTAAGTTGTGATGTTTTGGATAAAACAAAGACCAACTAAGGAGAATTGTGTGAAGTGTTTGTCTTGATAAGAATCCGCACTAACTCTTGAATATTTGCTTTGTCAAGGAATGGTTCTTGACAAGAGAATCTTATATGTCAAGAGGTCAGTAGGAGTCTTAAAGATCTTGAAAAGTTTCAAGAACTAATCAAGGGTATTGTTAATCACTAGCACACGACTTGAGGTTTGTAACCTACCGTGTTGACATATTATTATTTCTATGCCTATTCCAGTTAAAGTTGACTATGCTTGTAAGTTCTATGAGTTCTCAATTTGTTGCATAACAACCTGAAAGAAATGGTAGGCCCTTGTGCCGCCAGATGGCAAGAAATTAAGATTGAACAAGTTCAGTCCATATGAACTTGGATTTGTCACTAACCTTGTCTTGTGATTATGGTTTTGACAAATTTACATGGATAGAAACACATACACCATAAAAATCTAAGTTTCATAAGGTTTCTCTCCGATTCATGAAAATGATCGTGAGGAAACGCTTTCACTAAGTAGATTTTAAGTAGATAGCAATTGTGATATTTGCATTCTCAAAGTCGTTAGTGGAGCATGTGTGGTTAACCGGCACACTAACATGGACTAGTGAGAAATAGAAAAGGTCTAAACATTTAAGACTATGATTACGGCATCCCTCTTCATAGTTCTAAAATTGTTTAGACACGCATGTGAGCTATCTAAGGAAAGATGTATGAAATCGGGAAGCTTAGATAAAGTTTTATCAAAGCATCTCGTATCAGAAATATGAACTTTGGTAAGAAATTCAATAAGTATTGATTTCTAGAATTCCAGCTGATTTCTGGATAAATGTCAAAGATAGTGGGAGCATTAGTATTATAGTAATAATTATCATGTTAGTGGGAGCATGATTATTATGTTAAGTATTGCAAGTTAGCAATGTTAATTATAGAAAACTAAGTTTCAAATTTGTAATGTTGCGGGGTTTGAAATGTTGTTTTGGTATAATTAAGGGAGAGGAAATTATACTTCATCCCAATTCTAAAAGCTTAGATTGAGATTTTAATCAAATTTAGTCAAGTATATATATGAATGTTATGTTGGAATGGTTCAACATAAGGAAATTCTATATATGGGAACATTATTTGCATTCTAAAATTCGATTATGATTACGGCATCCCTTTTCATAATCTGAATTATGAGAACATGGCAAATAGAAATAGAAATATTATAGCAAAAGACTGGTCTAGTATCATGTCTTTATGTGAAACATCATGAATCGTGTCCCATATGCTTCGGATATAGGATCGATTTTATGTGCTGTAATATTCATCCGTTCTAATTTTTCCAAATGCCTAGAGCATTAAGAGGGAAAAAGTACTAGAACCGAATATGACTAAAATGGTTAAGCAATTGCCGAGGACAATTTGAGGTTTACCGAAGATTGGCTGCTCATGGACAGTTGGAAGCATAATATAAATTTTTGGAAGGACCTTATTGACATATTCTGAAAAGAGGCAACTCTTGTTCTGAAGTGATAGTCAAAATGGGAATATGGAAATGTTTCCATAAGTGGAAGTAATTTTTTAAATATGTGTAAGATTAAGAAACTCAATGCAAGAAGGATGTTCAAAGGAATGTACTTTGAATTTGAGACTTCGTTTCCATGGAATTGCTCTCCATTGGAATACTTTGTAATGTCTGTTGCCAAGTCTATGTGACTTTTGTGCATAGTCATTACAAGAGGATCATTGCATATAAGTTTAGAATCTAACAGATTTCAATAAATGGCAAAGAATCTTGGATTCTTACATTTATCATAAGGATTTGGAATTGTGAAATGAGCATCATTGAAATTTTTTCAATTGATCTATTCCATAAAGAAAGGACCATAGGTAAACATAGTATGTATGCTTGGAGCATGGCATAACTATTGTTTTAATTCAAGTATTAAGTTGATAAATCGAAACATTATACAATGAATAATGAGTAATCAATATGACTCAAAAGTGTTTGGGCCATATAGGATTAATATTATTATTGTGTTTCACTTTACATGTTTTGACTTCCCGAATAACTAGGTTATTCAAACCGTCCACAGTCGATCATACATTGGAAGTAGGTATTGAGGCAAGACTGTCATGAATGGGTCTGTAGTATGTCTAGATGTTTTAGACATAGTTGCAGTATTCATGAGTGCTCCTGGAATAAGATTCGAGTATTGGATTAAACCCACGCTCATTTGAATCACTTCATGGATTTTATCACAAGTAATCATGAGACGATAATATCTTATATTCTTCAAACGGAGAGATATGAGTTGCAGTCTACAAGTCGGTTGTACATTCATAATTTGAAAACGCACCAGTAACATGGTGTTATGAAACGCATTGTTGTGTGTGATTTGGTGCGTAAATAGAGCAAGCATATGAGTCAAAGTTTATCCATTCCTTTTACCCTGGAGGGATAAAAGCGATATCTGTGGGCCCCTCGATGATTTAGAGATGACAAACGTAAGTGCTCGGCCGGGCCTGGACTGATTTGATTTGTTCAATTAGTCGGTCGTCATAAATCAGAAATCGGGAAACAACAGACGGACAGAGAGAATGATTATAATCAATGTCTCAGTCCATATGATATCTTGAATGGAGGAATATATGATCCCATATCTAATGGACACGTCATTGACTAGGTCAGAGTTCGACAGCGTCTTTTAAGAGCTACGATTGCTAGTCGGGTTTTAGAGTCGTACTTGCAATAATAGTTTTAGACTTATCCAAGTGGGAGACTGTTGGATTAGATGTCTAAGCCCATAACTATTATTGGTATGTACTTGACCCAATAGTAGCATGGTCCATTTGGGTTGCATATCATGAGGACAATTTGTTAGGATGGACTCTTGATAGAAGGTTATATATGATTTATTAATATATTATAAGTTATAATATATTAATATGAAATCATATGTTTTAATTAGTATTGATCAAGATTTAATTTGGAATTAATTTAGTGATCAAAAGAGACTAATTAAATCTATGGGGACTAATTATGGTAATTAGTTATATTTATATGGGTTGGGCTTATGATCCATGTTGGACTAAGTTTATGTATGGATACATAAAGAGTTGGGCCACATGAACCATGGATCATAAAACCCATGGGTATGGATTTGGGTTATACCCATGACCCTTGGAATCCTACATATAAATATGTCCATTCATAGCCAAAAACGCCTACATGCATATTCTTGCGGTTTATGAGGTGTTTTGGTGCATGGAGATTCTCTCTCAAGTTCCACCTTTGTTCATGATGTGTTGTGACTTCATTTGAGGCTTCCACACTATTGGGGCTAAGCTCTTAAGGCCAAATACATCAAGACTTCAAGCTACACAAAAGGTATGTTACCCTAACTAGTATCTTGTATGGTATATGATAATTGCATGCTAGTTATAGGCTTAATACCTTGGAAACATCAGTGCATGTATAATTAGTGAAAACATAGATCCAAGGTATTTAAGGTTGTATGTGCACCATAGGATGTTGTAGTATGCAAAACCCATCAATTAGCATGAGATCCGTAGTAGTAGTAGATGGGACTTGGTGGAGTCGAGGCAGTTCTTGAGGAAAGTACGGATAGATGTGGAAGGAAGTATGGGCTCGTACTACTGAGTAGGATATGCTTGATTATGGTTACTCAACGCTCGAATGATGCTTGCTTTGTGCTTTTAGGATTCCTAGTTATCTTTAACTAACTAGTAAATAAATATGTTAAGTTACATATTACGAGGACTTAATAATTTTAGAAGGTTAGGTTTAGCTCTATTTCGCAGCTCTCGTCTAAATCTAACCGTTGTAGGGTAGGACCTCTCATTCGAAGAAATATCTAGTCTTAGTGATATTTAATAGTATTCACGAGCTAGTTAGGGAAACGTAGTCGGGACTTCTTATGCAGCTGATGGCGAAGGGTGGGTCGGTGATCACCCTAGGGCAAGCCTAGGATGAGATTAGCATAAGATCAGCAGCAGCAGTAGAAGGGACTTGGTGGAATCGAGGTAATTCTTGAGGAAAGTACAGATAGATGTGGAAGGTAGTATGGGCCCGTAATACTGAAAGCAGAGGATCCGTACTCGAATCAAGGAAGGCTGAGATGAATCCAGGGAACTTGCACTGTGTGTGTAACGCCCCGTTCCTGGTACGCATTTAATTTATAAAAATATTCATTTTGTAAGAGTTACTCGACGAGTTGGTAGCCCTAACTCGTCGAGTAGGTGCCAGCCTGGTCGCGGGATTTGAATGGTCTACTCGATGAGTCCGAGCCTGGACTCGACGAGTAGGTCCATCAGGAGGAAACCGTAATTTTCAGGGTTGCACCCTATCTAAACATCATATCTGGCCTCCACCCCAGCCTCCATCACCTCCAAACCCTATTATTGAAACCCTAATCCTCCATAAGTGATCTCGAGCTAGTTCTTGCCATTTTTTAGTGTTTTTGTGCATTGTGAAGCTTGTGGAAGAAGAAGAAGATATAAGGGTTCAAAGGGGAAGAAGTAGATCCAGGAGCTACACTTCATTTACTGCATTTTCTGGTAATCAAGCTTCCAACTTGATCATTATTCTCTTAGATCTAGTTATCTCTATTTTATGGAAGTTTTGGGTCAAGAACCTTGGTCCTTGGGGTTGGGACGTCCCATGTGACTTATATCTCAGATCTAGGACCTAGAATGGGTTCTATGGCATAAAGGTGCAAACTTTATGACAATGGAAGCCTCATGCAAGCATATAAGCAAGTTTATGGTCTTTTTAGCCCTAAAAGACCATGCATGGAAGGAAAGTTCGGAGCTTTATGTGTCCAATAGATGCTAAAACCCTAGATCTGGGTTTGTATGCGTGGATTTGAGATTCTATGGCCTTTTGGACAAGATTCATGTCTTATAGGAATTAGGGTTTTGTCTAAACCCTTTTAGAATAGCTATGAACGGGTAAAGTTGGAAACTTTACCCTAGGAAGGCCTTTCCAGTGGACAAACGAACTAAGGAACATAGATCTGAATGGTGGGAGCTTAATCCATTGAGATGGCTCAATCAGACAGGGGAACTCGCCGAGTCCAGGGAAGGACTCGACGAGTTGAAGCGGGTTGTCCCGATTTTTATGACAGCAAGAACTCGATGAGTCTGTTAAGGGACTCGACGACTTGACTCGGTTAACTACGGGTTTAAGCATTCAGGGACTCGTCGAGTTGGGAGATAACTCAACGAGTTGGTTTGACTGGTAGTTGACTTTGACTTCGACTTTGACTTTGACTAGGGGTAAAATGGACATTTTACCCTGAGAAAGGATTAGCATATTCTGATTAAGTCTTACTATGGAATTGATAGTCGGAGAGTCGCCGGAGTAGCAGACAGGGATTCCTCACTCGAGTTTTCAACAGTCATTCTCGCGAGGTGAGTTTCCTTAAGTAGGAACGGGTCTACGACACCAAGGCCGTCCCGTATAAGTGATATGTAGTAGCTTAGAGTGGGCGGGGCCCGATGCTTATATGTAGTAGCTAAGTGTGGGCGGGGCCCGAATCTCATAGTAGTTTAGAGTGGGCGGGGCCTGATGCTTATAGTATTACTTGAGTATAGATATGTGATTGTTTGGTAGATATACTTGTTGTCTGTGTGATACTTGTATGCATGTTAATAGCGGAGTGTGGGCGGGGCCCGAATCTCCTACACAGCAGAGTGTGGACGGGGACTGAATCTCCTAGACAACAGAGTGTGGGCGGGGACCGAATCTCATAGACAGCAGAGTGTGGGCGACGCCCGAATCTCCTAGACAGCGGAGTGTGGGCGGGGCCCAAATCTCCATGAGAGTGGGCGAGGCCCGTACCTCCTAGTTGCATGATATTTTTATGGTATGTGGTAGTTTGGGGAACTCACTTAGCTTCGTGCTTATAGTTTTCAGTTTTGGTTGCAGGTACTTCTACTAGTAAGGGGAAGGGCTCGGGATGATCACATAGCACACACCACAGTTTCAGCCTGGGATTGTTTAGGCTCTGATATTTTCATATGATTTTGATACAGTATTTTGACACAATGTTTTGAGATACACGATTATGGTCTTCCTTATGATGATGGATGACGTATGTTTTGAGATTATGATTATGGTTTTATTATAAATGATTTTAAAAAGAAATTTTTGGCCTATATTTTTGGGATGTTTCAAGTTGGTATCAGAGCCTTGGTTTGAGGGATTCAGGCATGCTCTCGGGTGTGTCTGAACTCAAACTAAGGAATTGGTATGAAAATTTTCAAAGGAAAATCATTTTTATAAAAAGAACTTTAAAAAAAAAGAATTTTCGAAAAGATAAAAGAACTTTGATTATCAGCTGAACTTAAGTAAGTACTCCCAAATTACCCATACAAGTTTATGTATGTTATGATTATCAGCTTTATGAGAACATCATGCTAGATTAGGACTAAGGATCTAGGAAGGATGCCTTGTGTGCCTATTATATGTGTATCAGCTTTATGAGAATTGCATGCTAGTTTAGGACTAAGGATCTAGGAAGGATGCATTATGAGCCTAATATATGAATCTCAGGTTTATGAACTGCATGCTAGTACAAATTAGTCAGGGATAGCCTGAAAGAGATATGCTTGATTATGTTTACTCAATGCTCGAATGCTGCTTGCTTTGTGCTTTTAGGAGTTCTAGTTATCGTTTACTAACTAGAAAGTGAATATGTTACATTACATATTGTAAGGACTAAATAATTTCATAAGGTTATCTCTAGCTCTATTGTGCAGCTCTTGTTTGAGTCCAACTGGTGTAGGGTAGGCTCTCTCATTCGAAGAATTATCTAGTCTTAGTGATATGTAATAGTATTCACGAGCTAGTTAGGGGAGGTAGGAGGGACTTCTTATGCAGCTGATAGCGGAGAGTGGGTTGGTGATTACCCTAGGACAAGCCTAGGATGAGTTTAGCATGAGATCAACAGTAGTTGTAGAAGGGACTTGGTGGAGTCGAGGCAGTTCTTGAGGAAAGTACGGATAGACGTGGAAGGTAGTATGGGCCCATACTACTGAAAGCAGAGGATTCGTACCCGAATCAGGAAAGACTGAGATGAATCCAGGAAACTTGTAGCATGTTAGATCCCTCGAGATTTGATGAGTATACTGATGTTTGTATGGTGTATTTTCAGTATGGTGGTTCTACGTCCTAGGCTGACGGGCACTTCAGGTGAGGGATCAGGCTCGGGCTCTGGATCTGAGCAGATGGATGAGCAGACGAGGGAGTTTATTTCGTCTGAGGTTACACGCATCATCCTAGAGCAGACTCCTGTGATCTTTGGATCGGTCAAGGAGGGTATTTTAGAGCTTCTGGATGAGAAGTTGAGAACTTTTCGCACTGAGATAGCGGCCATGATGGGGTCGCGCACACTGACGTTCAGGGAGTTCAGAGCATGTGGAGCTCCCGACTATCATGGGGCTCGAGACTCCGTTGCTAGCAGCAGATGGTTGGCTGATGTTGCCAACACATTCCGCACCAGCATATGTCCTGAGGGGGCAATGTTAGGCTTATGTCCTGTCTTCTGAAGGACAGGGCACGTGACTGGTGGGAGGAGGGTGGGAGAGCTATTGGTGATGATGCAGTGTTGGATGCGATGACCTAGAGTGATTTCACGACCAGGTTCAGGGCCGAGTTCGCACCTGTTTTTGAGGTGTAACAACTTGCTAGGGAGTTCCAGGATCTCCAACAGACGACCGGGACAGTGGCGGAGATTATTGCCAAGTTCAGGGAGAGGGCCCTTCTCGTTCCGCAGTATGTGGCAGACGAGGAGATGAAAAAGGCCTGATACCATGAGATGCTGAGGAGTAACATCAAACAAGTTGTGAGTCCGGCCAGCTGTAGGACGCTGGAGGATATGATAGCGAGGGCTCGTGAGACGGAGATTGATTTGGAGATGGAGAGGAAGAGGAAGCCAGAGGTAGTGTCTTGCACAGAGGGCTCGGGCAAAAATCCCAAGGTTGATTCCCGAGGGAAGGGCCAGCAGGGCCGAGGCCGCTGTGGCAAGTGCGACAGGGGGCATGAGGGGTCGTGTAGGGCGGGTAGTTCAGGCTGCTTCAAGTGCGGCCGAACTGGACATGTCAGCAGGGATTGTACTGCTACTACCACCACCACTAAAGCATCTAATCTGATTTTCTTTCATTACAACACTCCTATGGTGTACATGCAACCCTATAAACCTTAGATCTATGTTTTCTCTATTATACATGCAAATATTAACTATTCCAAGGTTTCATCCTAACTAGCATATTATGAAGCACCTATACTACAAAGTTCTAGTTAGATGACATACCTTTTGATGTAGCTTGATGTCTTCAAGCTTTAAGAGCTTAGCCCCAATAGTGTGGAAGCCTCAAATGGAATCACAAATCACCAAAACACCTTGGAAGAACTTGAGAGAATATGTATGCACACTAAAATCGGCCCACTTTTATTTTCACACACTTGTGCTAATTTTGTGAGCCAAGGACCCCTTTATATATTATGGAGGATTAGGGTTACATCCATGTAAACCCTAATACCCATGACCTTTCATTTACATAGGATCCATGGGTTAAAAGCTCCATGGACCATCCATGAAAGCTTAGCCCAACCTAAATGAACTTGGCCCATTCCATATATATAAGAGTCCATATTTAATTAGTTCTTTTTGATCACTTAATTAATTCTAAATTAATTCTTGATCAATACTAATTAAATAATATGATTCCATATTAATATATTAGAACTTATAATATATTAATATAAGTCATAAATATACTATTCTCAAAAAACTATCCATATAAATTGTGCCGGTGAAGTGCAACCCAAATGGACCATGTCGGGTCGGGTCAAGTACATACCAAATATAGTTATGGACTTAGACATTAATCCAACAGTCTCCCACTTGGATAAGTCTAAAACTATTATTGAGTATGACTTCATAACCTAACTGGCAATCGTAGCTCTTAAAGCCGCTGTCGAACTCTGACCTTGTCAATGACTTGTCCATTAGATAAGGGATCATATATTCCTCCATTCTAGATATCATATGGACTGAGACATGGATTATAATCATTCTCTCTGTCCATTTGTTGCTTCCTGATTTTCGATTTATGATGACTGACTGATTGAACAAATCAAATCAGTCCTGGCTCGGCCAAGCACTCACATGTGTCATCGCTAAATCATCGAGGGGCCCACAGATATCGCTTTTATCCCGAAGGTAAAAGGAATGGATAAACTTCGACTCATATGGCTTGTTCTACTACTTGTTGAATCATACACAAAGGCACGTTTTATAACATCGAGTTACCAAATGCGTTTTCGTGCAATCAATGTATAACCAACTCATACTAACAACTCACATCTCTAGGTTTGAAGAATATAAGATATTATCGTCTCATGATCACTCGTGATAAAATCCATGAAGTGATTCAAATGAGCGCGGGTTGAATCCAATACTCAGAACTTATGAGCACTCATGAGTGTTGTAGCACCACTTTGTCCACCAACTTGGACCTCTACAAACCAACCCATGACAGTCTTGAGTCATATCTACTTCCAACATATGACCGACTGTGGATGGTTTGAATAACTTAATCATTCAGGAAGAGCGACTTAGTTATTCTGGAAGTCAAAACATGCAAAGTGAAACACAAGAATAAATGAATCAAATATGGTATCAAACCCTATGAATATAAATAAACACTTTTATTTATCACCATACTGATTACTCATTATTCATTGTTTCGGTTTTATCAACTTTATACTTGAATTATAAACACTAGTTGTCCCATGCTCCAAGCATGTACACTATGTTTTTCTTAAACAATAGCTTTGCCATACACCAAGTATGCACTCTATGTTTGTCTATGATCCTTACTTTGTGAAATAAACCAATTGAACATAATTTCAATGATTCTAATTTCACACTCCCAAATCCTTATCGAAAAATGTAAGAATTTCAAATTCCTATCATTTATCGAAATCTGTTTAGATTTTAAACTTATATGCACTGACCCTCCTGTAATGAATATGTACAAAGTCACAAAGACTTGTCAACAGTCATTATAAGGTATTCCAATGGAGATCAACTCCATGGAAACTAAGTCTCATATTCAAAGTACATTACTTTGTACATGCTTCTTGCATTAAGTTTTCTAATCTTACACATATAACTTCCACCTATGGAGACAACTCCATATTCTCATTTTGACTATCACTTCTGAATAAGAGATGCCTCTTTTCAGAATATGTCAATATGGTCCTTCCAAAATTAGTACTATACTTCCAACTGTCCCTGAGCAACCAATCTTTGGTAAACCTCAGATTGTCCTCGACAATTGCTTAATCATTTTAGTCATATCCAATTCTAGACCTTTTCCCTTCTTAATGCCTCTGGGCATTTGGAAAAATTTAGAAATGACAAATATTAATCGATCCTGTACCCAAAGCAAATGGTACACGATTCATGATGTCTCACATAAAGACATGATTCTAGACCAGTCTTTTGCTACAATATTTTTATTTGCCATGTTTTCAAAATTTGACTATGAAGAGGGATGCTGTAATCATAATCGAATTTTAAGAACGCAATATATAGAATTTCCTTAAGTTGAACCAATCCAACATGAAATTCATATATATATTCTTGACTAAAGATGATTAAGGTCTCAATCTAAGCCTTTAGAACTGAAATGAAGTATATCCTCTCCCTTAATTATAGCAAAACAACTTTTTCAATCCCTGCAGCCTCACGAATTGAAACTTTTGTTTTCTATAATTAACATTGCTAACTTGCAACACTAACAATAATTATCATGCTCCCACTAACATGATGATTATTAGCATAACACTTATGCTCCCACTAGCTTTGACATGTACTCAGAAATCAGCTGGACTTCTAGAAATCAATACTTTATTGACTTTCTTACCAAAGTTCAGATTTCTGATACGAGATGCTTTGATAAAACTTTATCAAAATCATACACCTTTCCTTAGATAGCATGCATGTGTGTCTAAACAATTTCAGAACTATGAAAAGGGATGCCGTAATCATAGTCTCAATTGTTTAGACCTTTTGCCATCTGCTTCAAATCTACTTGGTGGAAGTGTTTCCTCACCATCATTTTCATGAATCGGAGAGAAACCTTATGACCCTTAGATTTTATGGTGTATGTGTTCTTATCCATGTGAATCGTCAAAACCATAGTCACAAGACAAGGATAATGACAAATCCAAACTCATATGGACTGAACTTATGCAATCTTAACTTCTTGCCACCTGGCAGTACAGGGCCTGCCATTGCTTCCAAGTTGTTATGCAACCAATTGAGAACTTTCAGAACTCCTATGCAAAGCCAACTTTAACTGGAATGGGCACATAATATGTCAACACGATAGGTTATAAACCTCAAGTCGTGTGCTAGTGAAGAACCTCAGGTTTTATTCTTGATTAGTTCTTGAAATTCTTTTTAGGATCTTTAAGACTCCTACTATCCTCTTGACATATAAGACTATCTTGCCAAATATTCAAGAGATAGTGCGGATTCTTTATCAAGACAAACACTTCACACAATTGGCCTTAGTTGGTCTTTGTTTTATCCAAAACATCACAACTTACCAATTTCAAATGTACAAGAGTAGGACACTTTTACTCTTACATTTGACAAGTGTTTTAAACCTTTCTTTAAGATATGTCACTCAAGTTACAATCTTGGAGTATGACTCTAAGAATTGTTTTGGAACGAAGTATGACTCATCTTCCTGATCTAACCATTTCAACAATTCATGACTCCTCTTCTTAGTCATAAGAATGCACTAAGATGACCTTTAGAGGACTAATTGTGATATGATTTCTAAATCATTAAGATGATCACAAACATGATACTAAAGTACTCTCCCATCTTTTCAGATTTGAGAAACTTTTATCTTTCTGCCTAATTTGATTCTTCCCATTCGTTCTGCCATACATTGAGACTTTTCCAATGTTTCAGAATTATACTTAAACTTGTAAGTATAACCATATGTACTAAACTTTAGTAAATCAAATAGTCTTAACGAGCTTTGTGGTGGACATGACCAGTGCACAAGAATGTGTACTCGATCCCTTTAGTCCTTCACTTGACTCACACATCCATGTGAACAAGTAATTAGTCTTGATTTTCCAATGCTTGAAAGTTCTCATTCATCATACTATTCAACTTGCATGATTCCAAGTTTCGGTCCAATTGAAACTTGGGCGATGAGGAACTTTCTTGATTTGGTAAATTTAGACACTACCACAAATGAAAGAATCAAATCCATTTTCCAATATTGCTGTCAGTGGAATCATATAAGCAGTAATTTTCTACAAATGCCATTGTAAGGATACTTCAAATAAATAAAATTAAACAATTTTCTTTTTATTTTAAAACTTTACGGAAAAACTTATCCTTACAATCCACATGGAAAATTGTTGTTATCTATTCCTTAGCAATATATCATAACTTCTTAAGCAACTGCTCAAAATTCTGATGCGATCGAAATCCACCTTCGCGATCAGAATCAGCATATACTTCCTTTAAGATTTCTCTCTATTCTTTGATTCTTAAAACATCAACATGTGACCCAGTCACATCATGTAATGAGGATCTCAGAATAGAACTTAACAGAGTTAGATAATGGGCTCTACCTGATGTGGAGTCAAACTTACTGACTTTAACATCCTTAGGTAAATTTGGCAGCTTTGCAATCAACGCCCCTTCCTTTGGCAAAATAAACATATGGACCCTTTGGTAATGGGACTATCTCAGACTTAGCCTTTCTCTTTACCATTTGGTCAACCGGGTTGACTATGGCCAATCCCTTTCCATTGGGAAGAGAATGCTTTTTCTGGATTTCCAGTGTCACCATTGTCACTGTCCATAAAGTTTTTGGGAAGTTGATCTTCTAATCAAATTTGCTTTAATATCGTTCCAAATCATTGCTGATTCAGCAGCACCAAGCAAATAGATATGATCATTAAGGTTCATGTCGTAGTTTGTTTCATAGTAGTCCCAAAGGAACTCACTATGTGACTTAGAAAGTGATTGAACATCCAACTTTCTCAAGACTTTGACACCCAACTCTCCCGGCTTGTCAATATGTGACTTCATCTCTAAGATGTGATCACACATAGACCTTGCTTGCCATTAGGGCTTGAGTGACCTTGAACTTGTGGGTTAGGGAGAATAATTGGAGGAGGTGGAGGAAGAGAAGTATGACTTCCATGAGCCAAACTCGGGAAGTCATATTCATTAGGAAAGCTTGGTTTGGGAAGATCATTGTTGTCTAAACCAGCCATCAACAATGGGAGAAATTCACGTAAAGTTGATTTAAGTCCTTAATATAACACCCAATATGATATATTAAGGCTAGGACCCAACAAACTATTTTATAACTTGGAAGAGGGATGCCGTAATCCAAGATATAAAATATTTGAAGGTAGATGAATGACGATTCACCAATTTCCACCAAGATAAACGAAATGTATTATTAGGTTTTAATTGGTTTTGAAACTCCTAGATTCTTTTGAGATTCATTGAACTTTTCAATGGCATGTTTCAATCTCGAGTGTGCCCTTCAGGTTTTGTGACTGGGATGCCGAGGATCACAAAACAAGGTGTGAAGTAACCATGCAAATATACTTGGTACCCTTAATATTTACCCCTCAATCGATGTGCCGGTTAACCACACGAGCTCCACCGATACTATGATAAATATTAAGTTACCCTTTGCCTACTTTGTTAAATCCAGGTTAGTGTGCCGGTTAACCACACACGCTCCACTAACGGTTTAAACAAAGTGCAAAGTGTAATTTCATGGATTAGCACCTTATTCACATTTTCCTAAGTAACTAAGATTGGGAATTTATAAGTGTTTAGTTACTTAGTATTTATAATGAAGGGAGAATTATAGTCCTTGTCCTACCTGTTCGGCTAACGACCCTCCACCGGTCAAGGAAGCAGTGAGTGAGAGTGGACACCCATTAAACTGCCATTTTATAGGCAGTAACCTTATACCCCCCTTATAGACCGGCTTCGTGAATGAGGCATACTAATGGTAAGACGACTTGCTCTTATACATATAATATATTAAACTTTTAATATTATAATAGTATAAGGGTGTATTTTAGACATTTAAAATACTTGGTGGTTTAATCTATTAATTAAACTAGACTTTTAATTTAATTAAACTCAAACCATATATTTATGGATTAATAATACTCTTTTAATTAAACGCTTTAATTAACTATTAATAAAGTCCATAAGAGTTAATTTGAACTATTCAACAAAACATCATAATTCCAATTATTAAACTCAAAATTAAAACCATTTAATTAATTGTTTAAGTTATGAACCCAAGAGTTTTAGAATTCAATTCTTTTTTTTCATAAAAAACTTTTCTCAAATTCCAAAACTTGAGGGCAAGTTTTGTAATTCTTGAAAACCTTTGGATTCCATAACTTATGGAATTAATGGTGTTTTATGATGAAACTTTCCATGTTCCATAACTTAAGAACAAGTTATGGAATTCTTTAAAACATTAACACCAAATATGTAACTCCATAAAACTTTGAATCAAAATTTCTTTTTAAAAAAAAACTTTCATATCCATAACTTACGGAAGTTTCAAAAACCCTTAAGATCACAACTTTAAAAAAAACTTTTGAGCTACAAAATTTTATGACAAAATATGTAACTCCGTAAAACATTTAGATCAAACTTTTAAAACTAATAAAATAATCATATCATTTTATCTTTTACTAAATTTGACCTAATTCACCTCATATAACAAATGATTCAAATTTTACAAATAATTCGTTTTTCACAAAATAAGTAATTATCTTAAAATTTGACAAACGTCATGTTTTTTTTCCTTTTTTTTCAACTTGAAAATAAAACATTTGCATCAATATAACAGAAAACAACCCATGGCTCTGATACCACTGTTGGGTTTTGAGCATTCTAACACTCCTATGGTGTACATACAACCCTATAAACCTTAGATCTATGTTTTCTCTATTATACATGCAAATATTAATTATTCCAAGGTTTCATCCTAACTAGCATATTATGAAGCACCTATACTACAAAGTTCTAGTTATATGACATACCTTTTGATGTAGCTTGATGTCTTCAAGCTTTAAGAGCTTAGCCCCAATAGTGTGGAAGCCTCAAATGGAATCACAAATCACCAAAACACCTTGGAAGAACTTGAGAGAATATGTATGCACACTAAAATCGGCCCACTCTTATTTTCACACACTTGTGTCAATTTTGTGAGCCAAGGACCCCTTTATATATTATGGAGGATTAGGGTTACATCCATGTAAACCCTAATACCCATGACCTTTCATTTACATAGGATCCATGGGTTAAAAGCTCCATGGACCATCCATGAAAGCTTAGCCCAACCTAAATGAACTTGGCCCATTCCATATATATAAGAGTCCATATTTAATTAGTTCTGTTTGATCACTTAATTAATTCTAAATTAATTCTTGATCAATACTAATTAAATAATATGATTCCATATTAATATATTAGAACTTATAATATATTAATATAAATCATAAATATACTATTCTCAAAAGACCATCCATATAAATTGTGCCGGTGAAGTGCAACCCAAATGGACCATGCCGGGTCGGGTCAAGTACATACCAAATATAGTTATGGACTTAGACATTAATCCAACAGATAGGACCGTCAGGGCCGTGAGGGTTCACAGAGGATGTACGCCACGGTTATTCGATCAGCCGTTTTCAGTGGATTTGGTTCCTATTCCCCTGCGTGGGAATAAGGTCATAATGGGTTTGGATTAGTTGAGCTCCAATGGGGCAGTGATTGATGAAGGGTTTTGAGCATTCTAACACTCCTAAGGTGTACATGCAACCCTAGAAACCTTGGATCTATGATTTCTCTAAGATACATGCAAATAATAAATTTCCAAGGTTTACATCCTAACTAGCATGGCATGGGGAACATGAATCATAAAATGCTAGAAGAATTACATACCTTTTAGTAGTGGTTGATTCCTTGGAGTTTGAGAGCCTAGCACCAATAATGTGGATGCCTCAAATGGAAATCACAAATCACCACAAACTTTGGAAAACTAAGAGAGAGTATGTATGCACTCTAGAAATCGGCCACCTTGCTCACACACACACTAGTGCCAAATCAAGTGCCAATGACTCCTTTATATAGTGTGGAGGATTAGGGTTACATTCCATGTAAACCCTAATACCCATGACTCTTCCTTTCCAAGGATCCATGGGTTAAAAGCTCCATGGACTCCCATGCAAGCCTAGCTTATTCCAAATGAGTATTAGCCCATACTATATAAATACAAGAGCCCATATTTAATTAGTCACCTTTTTTATCACCAAATTAATTCTAAATTAATTTAAGATCAATATTAATTAAATAATATGATTTCATATTAATATATTATAACTTATAATATATTAATAAATCATAACCATACAATTCTCAAAGAATTATCCATACAAATAGTTCAGGTGAAGTGCAACCCAAATGGACCATGCCGGGTCGGGTCAAGTATATACCAAATAAAGTTATGGACACTACTAGAAAAACAGCCTTTTACGACGTGCAATTTATGATACGCGTCGATTTACGATACGCAAAAGTATGTGACCTAAAAATAATGTCATCTCTCTATAAATTTTAAGGATTTAGGACGCGCATTTTTGCGTGCCATTAAATTAGTGTCATAAAAAAACACGGAGGGCGCCTATAATAAAATGTGTGTCGTCTGAAGATGTCGCTTTATAAATTTTAATGGAAACGCGCGTTCCATCCTTTAATAGCTGGGGGAAAATGAAATCCTAAAAAATTAAAAAGCCCGCCTCCCTTTTTCTTCCTTTCCCTCTTGCCCTAATTATCACCACTCCTTCCTTCCCCCTCCCGACATTGGACATTGACTACCGCCTACTTCTTCCCTCGCACTTCCACCATCGTTACTTGCCATTCCCGGTCGTCGACGTCGATCAAGGCAAGCACGCCACCAGCCGACAACCTTCATTCTCTCCTTCTCCTTTTCTATGTAAACCCTAATCCGCCTCCACCACTACCGAATCTACCTCAACTCACCTCTGACCTCGGCTCATCTCTTTCCGATCGCTGCTAATGAACGTATTTTGTGTTTAATTTGGGAGGAAATCGCGATTTTGTACACCGGAAGCCTAGATGACAGGTCCGACGCAGCGGCGTCGCTTGTCTCGCTTGCGAGAGACAACGATCGGTATGGGAAGCTGATAATTGAAGAAGGAGGAGTCAATCGCTGCTAATGAACCTATTCTTTGCTTTATACTATTCGTATGCGACTTTCTAATCTCTTTGATCCAAGTTCTATTTAGGCTCCATTTGGAGGAAGTATCTTCGTATGCGACCTTCTAATTTCTTTCATCTTGTTTTTACATCTCTCGGAAGCATCATAACTGGAACCGCGCTTCAGCAACTCAAAGAGTTCTTGGATCGGTCGCCATCCCGGAGAAAAACTTTCAGCAGATATGCCCAATCAAAATTCTTCTTCACTTCGATCGAATCGGACAACGTCTTCGTCGCCTGACTTCAATTTGAGTTTATCAGAAAGGGCGTTCGCCGCCGCTGGAGCCGCTTTTCTATCTACAGTTATAGTAAATCCTCTCGATGTTGCAAAGGTACTCTTCTTCCTCGATTATTTCCTTACACATGTTAGTTCCAATTTCATTCTCGACCTCTACAATACTCTGGTCGTGGATCTCGATGCCAATTGTATTGGTTTCCCTGATTTGATCGGGAGAATTGATTGGCTTCATGTATTGCCTGATTATGCAGACTAGATTGCAAGCTCAGGCTTTTGGTGTTCCATATCAGAATCTCCACTCCAAATGTCGCTTTGAACCAAACACATGTTCAATTTTCGAAGTCGCCGTCTTTCCAAATCGAATCCAAAGGTTCAATTTCCTGAACTCATCGTCACTCTTGTTCTATTGCTACACGAAATTATAGTTTTTTGTTCTAAAATGTTGTGATGTTGGGGAGGCAACTGTTTCTAGCTTGGGCTGGATGGTATAGAACCTTCTAGAAATATTTCAAGTATAATTATCATGTGTTATCTTATTCTTTCATATCAAGCATATATGATACTATACATATTCTTCTTGTTTTTAGGGTTTGTGTCTGGACTGCTGTGATGTTGTATGTTCTTGCTATACTCGATGCTTGCACACTCATCACAAGATTCACAAGGGTTGTTGGTGAACTTTTTGGCATGTTGATTTCAGTGTTCTTTATGCAAGACGCTATTAAGGTACATGCAGATGCAATTGTTAATGTTTTGACTTTCCTTTTGAGAGATAATTCATTCAGTGTGATCTTATGTTGGATATTTCAGGGAGTTATTAGTGAGTTCCATGTACCAAAAGGAGAAAATGAAAGAGTAGAGGAGTACCAATTTCAATGGCTATATACAAACGGGTTGCTTGCAATTATTTTGGCATTTGGTACCCTCATAACTTCCATGAAGAGTAGAGGTGCTAGGGCTTGGCCATATGGTGTAGGTAATTGAGGAAGTCATGTAATTTTTTTTTTTTTTATTTTACATGCATTTACATTCTTATTTAATATGTTTATATTTTTTGGTAAGGACAGGGTGGATGCGTAGTCTTATAGCAGACTATGAGGTTCCTCTAATGGTGTTAGTGATGGGTTTCGAGCAATACATCATTCCTATGGTGTACATGCAAACCCTAATAGCTTTGGATCTAGTTTGTCAAATGAACATGCAATTGATAATCCAAAGCCATAAACCCTAGATCTAATAAACTATAACTGAAATTAGGGTTTAGATCTTACCTTTGATTGTTATATAGCAATAACAATCAATCCTTGGCTTCAGAAAGCTTACTGCCTCAAGTGTTGCACCTCTAATGGAGTCACAAACACCACTAAGCAACTTGGATGAAGAGGGAGGAGATAGGAGGCACCAAAAACGGCTGGAAACCCTAAAGGATTACTTCACCACGTTTTTGGGGCTTAAGGGTCCTTTATATACATGTAGGCTATTAGGGTTTACAACTAGGAAACCCTAATCTGGCTGCTTAAGCCCTAAGCAGCCCATGGACTCCTTTAACATATCCCTTGGACGAATTCCTTATAGGCTTCCCATAGAATTCGTCCAACCTATATTATTTAGGTAATCCATAGCCCAATTGCAATTATCTTATAATTACAAATCCAGTCCCCTAAGTTTAATTAATCTCTTTTAGCTACTAAATTAATTCTTAATTAATTCTTTGACTAATTATAATTAAACGATATGATTTCTCCTTTAATATATTATTCTCATAATATATTAACAAATCATAATTAAACCTTTCTCTCCTTAATTCATCCTACATATTGCTATGGTGAAGGCAACCCAAAAAGGACCATGCTCATAATCGGGTAAAGTACATACCAAAATAGTTATGGACTTAGACACTAATCCAACAGTCTCCCACTTGGATAAGTCTAATAACTATTTTGCATAACTTCAGAACCTGATCAGCAATCGTAGCTTTCAAAAGCCGCTGTCAACTCTGATATTATCAGATACGCGTGTCCTTTAGATAAGGGATTATATATTCCTCCATTCTCAAGATATCGTATAGACACAAGACATGAATTTGATCATTCTCTCTATACAGTTTCCCGACTTCCGATTTATGACGACTGACAACAGACTACAATTGAACACATCAACTTAGTCTCGGCTTGGCCAAGCGCTTAGAGTGTCATCACCAAATCATCGAGAGGCCCACAGATATCGCTTTTATCCCTCTG
Organism: Lactuca virosa; assembly: GCF_052849685.1. Classification (NCBI taxonomy): domain Eukaryota; kingdom Viridiplantae; phylum Streptophyta; class Magnoliopsida; order Asterales; family Asteraceae; genus Lactuca; species Lactuca virosa. The sequence continues at coordinate 433,584,123 of NC_136430.1, forward strand.
TGGGTAAAAGGAATGGATAAACTTCGACTCAAATGCTTGCTTGCACCTACTAATCGAATTACACACAACAATAAGTTTTATAACACCAAGTTACTGGTGTGTTTACTTATCATCAATGTGCAACCGACCGACAAATAACAACTCACACGTCTCGGTTTCAAGAATATACAATATTATCGTCTCATTAATCACTCGTGATAAATCCATGAAGTGATTCAAGTGAGCGTGGGTTTAATCCAATACTTTAATCTTATTAAAGCACTCATGAACTCTGCAGCAAACTTGTGCTATGTCTAAACACTTAGACAATCTACAGACAGATTCATGACAGTCTTCCTTCATACCTACTTCCAACGTATGACCGACTGTGGAGGTTCGAATAACCCAATTATTCTGGAAGTCAAAACATGCAAAGTGAAACACAATAATAATATTAATCCTATATGGCCCCAAAACTTTTGAGCGTAAATAAAAACACTTTTATTTAAACACCATATTGATTACTCATTATTCATTGCTTACTGTTTCAGAAAATCAACTTATTTCTCGAATTATAACCACAATTGTCCCATGCTCCAAGCATGCACACTTTGGTTTCCTATGGTCCATACTTTGTAAAATAGATCAATTGAAAAACTTTTCCAATGAAACTCATTTCACAATTCCCAATCCTTATCATTAGTGTAAGAATACCAAATCCTTGCCACTTTTAGAATATGTCAGATTCTAACATTTTATGCAACGATCCTTTCGTAAAGTCATAGCACAAAAGTCATCAAGACTTGGCCAATGAAATCACAAAGTACTCTATTAGAAATTGTCACAAAACAATTCTATAGATGTGATGTCTCACACTCAAAGTACATTCTTTCGAACATCCTTTTGCATAAAAGTTTCTAATCTACATAGATTCTTAATTTCCAACTCCCATTTTATGGAAACATTTCCATATTTGCTATATGACAACTCATTCTTAATAGAATCTTATCTATTCATAATAATGTCAATATAGTCCATCCAGTACTATACTTCCAACTACTCACAAGCAACAAATCCTCAGTGAACTTCAGATCGTCCTTTGATAATTGTTTAATTATTTTAGTCAAAACCGATTCTAGTCCTTTTTCCCTCTTAATGCCCTGGGCATTTGGAAAATTTTAGAATGGTCAAATATTATAGCATATGCAATCGATCTATACCCGAAGCGTATTGGACACGATGCATAATGTCTCACATAAAGACGTGATACTTTATCAGCCTTCTGCCATAATATTTTATGTGCTCTGTTCCCACAATTCGAACTATGAAGAGGGATGCCGTAATCATAATCGAATTTTGAGAATGCACTATGTATCCTTGATAAATTTATTAACATTTCTCGATCTAAGCTTTAGAATTTTGAAACGAAGTATAATATTCTCTCCCTTAATTATAGCAAAACAACTTTTCAATCCTTGCAACTTTGCAAAGTGAATCTTTGTTTTCTATAATTAATATTGCTAACTTGAAATACTTACCATAATAATCATGCTCCTACTAACATGATGATTATTTTCTTACCAGCATAACACTTATGCTCCCACTAGCTTTGACATGTATTTAGAAAACAATTGAACTTCCAGAAAACAATGCTCATTGAATTCCTTAAGTTCATATTTCTAATACCTAATGCTTTGATAAGCCTTTATCTAAGCTTTGTAAGCTCATACACCTTTGCCTTAGATAGCTCACATGTGTGGCTAAAGAAATTCAGAACTTATGTTACTAAGTCCCAAATGTTCAGACTAATTGCCAAATCTCACAATTCGAATTATGAAGAGGGATGTCGTAATCATAATCGAATTTGAGAATAAAATTTTCACAATTGCAATCTTCTTAAAATCTCTCTTAGTGAAAGCATTTCCTTACAATCATTTTCATGAAGATGGGAACCCTCATGACACTTAGATTTTAAAGCGTATGTGTTCCTATCCATGTGAATTTGTCAAAACCAAAGTTTGCGACAAATCCAAACTCATATGGACCGAACGTGCTCAATCTCGATTTCTTGCCTCATGGTAACATGAATGCCCACCATGTCTTCCAAGCAACTCATCCTTTCATATCAATGTACTTTCCATTGATCAAGGTGCTTTGTCTTTATGTATTCAAATGAGAACTCATAGAACTCACATGCATATTAACTCAATTGGAATGGCACAGAAACAAAATAATGTCAACACGATAGGTTATAAACCTCAAGTCGTGTTCTAGTGATGATCAACTAGGTTTAACTCTTGATTTGTTCTTGAAACCTTTCAAGACCATTAAGACTCCGACTGACTCCTTGACATATAAGATTCTCTTGTCAAGAAACATTCCTTGACAAAACAAATATTCAAGAGTTAGTGTAGTTTTTATCAAGACTATCACTTCACATAATTGGTTCTAGTTGGTCTTTGTCTTATCCAAGACATCACAACTTACCAATCTCAAATGTGCAGGAATAAGAAGACTTTTTTTTCAATTCCACATTTGTTGAGTGTTATAAACCTACTTTAGACTTGTCACTCAATTCACAATCTTGGAATACAACTCTAAGACTTGATATTGGAACGAAGTATGATTGACGTCTTGATTTAACCATTTCTACAATTCTCGATTCCTCTTCTTAGACATGCAATTGCACTAAGACTCACTTAGAGGATCAATTGAGACATGGTTCTTAATCATTAAGACCTATCATAAAACACAATAAAAGTTACTCTCCTTTCTTCTTAGAATAGAAAAACTCTTATCTTTCTGCCTATTAGATTCTTCTTGTTCGTTCTGCTATTGATTGAAACTCTTTCAATCAACTCAGAATTATACTTAATCTTATAAGTATAACCATATTTACTAAACTTTAGTAAATCATGACGAATATCTTTATTACTCTTGTGGTGGACTTGATCGACGCACAACCTAGTGTACTCGATCTCTTAGTCCTTCACTTGACACTTTGTCAAGGAATTAGTCTAATTTTCAAATATGAAGTTTCTCATTCATCACACAATGCAGGTTGCATGATTCCAAGTTTCTGTCCAATTGAAACTTGGGTGATGAGAAACTCTCCCTATTTGGTAAATTCTCGACATTTCCACAAATAACACAATTAAGAATCAAATCCATTATTCCTAATAGAAGAAACATTCAAACATCAATTTTTCATACATGCCATTGCAAGGATAAATAAATAAGACAAAAACAAATTTTATTTTATTGCGGAAAAACTTTGTCCTTACAATGCAATTCAACTGAAAAACTATGCTATTACATATTTCTTAGAAATCTACCCTAACTCTAAAGTAGCAGCTCAAAAATCCGATCTTTGAATCCTTGCGATCGAAATCCATCTCTTCGTGATCAGATTCAACACGCTTCTTCCTTAAGTTTCCTTTCTTTTCTTCGATCCTACAAAACATCAAAATGTAATCTTATCACATCATGTATTAAGAACCAAAAATAGGAACTCATAGAGTTAGTTAATGGATTTTACCTGAAGTAGAGCCATATGTCTTGACTCTCCCATCTCTTAGATCTCTCAGGTAAACAGGGCAGCTTCGTCTCCAATGCCCCTTCTCTTGGCAGTAAAAGCAAATGGACTCCTTTGGTACACAGCAAGGGACAATCTCAACCTTTTCTGGACTTCCAATGTAGCTGGTGTCCAATGAAGCATGGGAGTTTGATTGACCAATCAAGTTTGCCTGACCAGTACGCCAAATCATCACTGATTCAGCAGCAATAAGCAAATAGGTCAAATCAATGAGGGTCACGTCGTGAACCATCGCATAGTACTCTCTTACGAACTCACTATACGAATCAGGAAGTGACTGAAGAACCCAGTCAACAGCCAACATCTCTGAGAGGAAGTGAAGCATGACTCTCATTTCCTTGATCGTATCTTGGAAAGCCATCTTCATTTGGAAAGCTTGTTCCAATGGATTTAGGAAGACCATTGTTAGATTCAGACATCTACAAAACGGGAGAAATTCAAGTCAAGTTGATTAGAATCCTTTGTTGGGTTATGGGCATTCTAACAATCCTATGGTGTACATGCAACCCTATAAACCTTGGATCTATTTTTTCTCTATTATACATGCAAATATTAACTATTCCAAGGTTTCATCCTAACTAGCATATTATGAAGCACCTATACTACAAAGTTCTAGTTAGATGACATACCTTTTGATGTAGCTTGATGTCTTCAAGCTTTAAGAGCTTAGCCCCAATAGTGTGGAAGCCTCAAATGGAATCACAAATCACCAAAACACCTTGGAAGAACTTGAGAGAATATGTATGCACACTAAAGTCGGCCCACTCTTATTTTCACACACTTGTGTCAATTTTGTGAGCCAAGGACCCCTTTATATATTATGGAGGATTAGGGTTACATCCATGTAAACCCTAATACCCATGACCTTTCATTTACATAGGATCCATGGGTTAAAAGCTCCATGGACCATCCATGAAAGCTTAGCCCAACCTAAATGAACTTGGCCCATTCCATATATATAAGAGTCCATATTTAATTAGTTCTTTTTTATCACTTAATTAATTCTAAATTAATTCTTGATCAATACTAATTAATTAATATGATTCCATATTAATATATTAGAACTTATAATATATTAATATAAATCATAAATATACTATTCTCAAAAGACTATCCATATAAATTGTGCCGGTGAAGTGCAACCCAAATGGACCATGCCGGGTCGGGTCAAGTACATACCAAATATAGTTATGGACTTAGACATTAATCCAACAGTCTCCCACTTGGATAAGTCTAAAACTATTATTGAGTATGACTTCAAAACCTAACTGGCAATCGTAGCTCTTAAAGCCGCTGTCGAACTCTGACCTTGTCAATGACTTGTCCATTAGATAAGGGATCATATATTCCTCCATTCTAGATATCATATGGACTGAGACATGGATTATAATCATTCTCTCTGTCCATTTGTTGTTTCCCGATTTTCGATTTATGATGGCTGACTGATTGAACAAATCAAATCAGTCCTGGCTTGGCCAAGCACTCACATGTGTCATTGCTAAATCATCGAGGGGCCCACAAATATCGCTTTTATCCCGAAGGTAAAAGGAATGGATAAACTTCGACTCATATGGCTTGTTCTACTACTTGTTGAATCATACACAAAGGCACGTTTTATAACATCGAGTTACCAAATGCGTTTTCGTGCAATCAATGTATAACCAACTCATAGTAACAACTCATATCTCTAGGTTTGAAGAATATAAGATATTATCGTCTCATGATCACTCGTGATAAAATCCATGAAGTGATTCAAATGAGCGCGGGTTGAATCTAATACTCAGAACTTATGAGCACTCATGAGTGTTGTAGCACCACTTTGTCCACCAACTTGGACCTCTACAAACCAACCCATGACAGTCTTGATTCATATCTACTTCCAACATATGACCGACTGTGGATGGTTTGAATAACTTAATCATTCAGGAAGAGCGACTTAGTTATTCTGGAAGTCAAAACATGCAAAGTGAAACACAAGAATAAATGAATCAAATATGGTATCAAACCCTATGAATATAAATAAACACTTTTATTTATCACCATACTGATTACTCATTATTCATTGTTTCGGTTTTATCAACTTTATACTTGAATTATAAACACTAGTTGTCCCATGCTCCAAGCATGTACACTATGTTTTTCTTAAACAATAGCTTTGCCATACACCAAGTATGCACTCTATGTTTGTCTATGATCCTTACTTTGTGAAATAAACCAATTGAACATAATTTCAATGATTCTAATTTCACACTCCCAAATCCTTATCGAAAAATGTGAGAATTTCAAATTCCTATCATTTATCGAAATCTGTTTAGATTTTAAACTTATATGCACTGACCCTCCTGTAATGAATATGTACAAAGTCACAAAGACTTGTCAACAGTCATTATAAGGTATTCCAATGGAGATCAACTCCATGGAAACTAAGTCTCATATTCAAAGTACATTACTTTGGACATGCTTCTTGCATTAAGTTTTCTAATCTTACACAGATAACTTCCACCTATGGAGACAACTCCATATTCTCATTTTGACTATCACTTCTGAATAAGAGATGCCTCTTTTCAGAATATGTCAATATGGTCCTTCTAAAATTAGCACTATACTTCCAACTGTCCCTGAGCAACCAATCTTTGGTAAACCTCAGATTGTCCTCGACAATTGCTTAATCATTTTAGTCATATCCAATTCTAGACCTTTTCCCTTCTTAATGCCTCTGGGCATTTGGAAAAATTTAGAAATGACAAATATTAATCGATCCTGTACCCAAAGCAAATGGTACACGATTCATGATGTCTCACATAAAGACATGATTCTAGACCAGTCTTTTGCTACAATATTTTTATTTGCCATGTTTTCAAAATTTGACTATGAAGAGGGATGCTGTAATCATAATCGAATTTTAAGAACGCAATATATAGAATTTCCTTAAGTTGAACCAATCCAACATGAAATTTATATATATATTCTTGACTAAAGATGATTAAGGTCTCAATCTAAGCCTTTAGAACTGAAATGAAGTATATCCTCTCCCTTAATTATAGCAAAACAACTTTTTCAATCCCTGCAGCCTCACGAATTGAAACTTTTGTTTTCTATAATTAACATTGCTAACTTGCAACACTAACAATAATTATCATGCTCCCACTAACATGATGATTATTAGCATAACACTTATGCTCCCACTAGCTTTGACATGTACTCAGAAATCAGCTGGACTTCTAGAAATCAATACTTTATTGACTTTCTTACCAAAGTTCAGATTTCTGATACGAGATGCTTTGATAAAACTTTATCAAAATCATACACCTTTCCTTAGATAGCATGCATGTGTGTCTAAACAATTTCAGAACTATGAAAAGGGATGCCGTAATCATAGTCTCAATTGTTTAGACCTTTTGCCATCTGCTTCAAATCTACTTGGGGGAAGTGTTTCCTCACCATCATTTTCATGAATCGGAGAGAAACCTTATGACCCTTAGATTTTATGGTGTATGTGTTCTTATATCGTCAAAACCATAGTCACAAGACAAGGATAATGACAAATCCAAACTCATATGGACTGAACTTATGCAATCTTAACTTCTTGCCACCTGGCAGTACAGGGCCTGCCATTGCTTCCAAGTTGTTATGCAACCAATTGAGAACTTTCAGAACTCCTATGCAAAGCCAACTTTAACTGGAATGGGCACATAATATGTCAACACGATAGGTTATAAACCTCAAGTCGTGTGCTAGTGAAGAACCTCAGGTTTTATTCTTGATTAGTTCTTGAAATTCTTTTTAGGATCTTTAAGACTCCCACTATCCTCTTGACATATAAGACTATCTTGCCAAATATTCAAGAGATAGTGCGGATTCTTTATCAAGACAAACACTTCACACAATTGGCCTTAGTTGGTCTTTGTTTTATCCAAAACATCACAACTTACCAATTTCAAATGTACAAGAGTAGGACACTTTTACTCTTACATTTGACAAGTGTTTTAAACCTTTCTTTAAGATATGTCACTCAAGTTACAATCTTGGAGTATGACTCTAAGAATTGTTTTGGAACGAAGTATGACTCATCTTCCTGATCTAACCATTTCAACAATTCATGACTCCTCTTCTTAGTCATAAGAATGCACTAAGATGACCTTTAGAGGACTAATTGTGATATGATTTCTAAATCATTAAGATGATCACAAACATGATACTAAAGTACTCTCCCATCTTTTCAGATTTGAGAAACTTTTATCTTTCTGCCTAATTTGATTCTTCCCATTCGTTCTGCCATACATTGAGACTTTTCCAATGTTTCAGAATTATACTTAAACTTGTAAGTATAACCATATTTACTAAACTTTAGTAAATCAAATAGTCTTAACGAGCTTTGTGGTGGACATGACCAGTGCACAAGAATGTGTACTCGATCCCTTTAGTCCTTCACTTGACTCACACATCCATGTGAACAAGTAATTAGTCTTGATTTTCCAATGCTTGAAAGTTCTCATTCATCATACTATTCAACTTGCATGATTCCAAGTTTCGGTCCAATTGAAACTTGGGCGATGAGGAACTTTCCTGATTTGGTAAATTTAGACACTACCACAAATGAAAGAATCAAATCCATTTTCCAATAATGCTGTAAGTGGAATCATATAAGCAACAATTTTCCACAAATGTCATTGTAAGGATACTTCAAATAAATAAAATTAAACAATTTTCTTTTTATTTTAAAACTTTGCGGAAAAACTTATCTTTACAATCCACATGGAAAATTGTTGTTATCTATTCCTTAGCAATATATCATAACTTCTTAAGCAACTGCTCAAAATTCTGATGCGATCGAAATCCACCTTCGCGATCAGAATCAGCATATACTTCCTTTAAGATTTCTCTCTATTCTTTGATTCTTAAAACATCAACATGTGACCCAGTCACATCATGTAATGAGGATCTCAGAATAGAACTTAACAGAGTTAGATAATGGGCTCTACCTGATGTAGAGTCAAACTTATTGACTTTAACATCCTTAGGTAAATTTGGCAGCTTTGCAATCAACGCCCCTTCCTTTGGTAAAATATACATATGGACCCTTTGGTAATGGGACTATCTCAGACTTAGCCTTTCTCTTTACCATTTGGTCAACCGGGTTGACTATGGCCAATCCCTTTCCATTGGGAAGAGAATGCTTTTTCTGGATTTCCAGTGTCACCATTGTCACTATCCATAAAGTTTTTGGGAAGTTGATCTTCTAATCAAATTTGCTTCACTATCGTTCCAAATCATTGTTGATTCAGCAGCACCAAGCAAATAGATATGATCATTAAGGTTCATGTCATAGTCTGTATCATAGTAGTCCCAAAGGAACTCACTATGTGACTTAGAAAGTGATTGAACATCCAACTTTCTCAAGACTTTGAAACCCAACTCTCCCGGCTTGTCAATATGTGACTTCATCTCTAAGATGTGATCACACATAGACCTTGCTTGCCATTAGGGCTTGAGTGACCTTGAACTTGTGGGTTAGGGAGAATAATTGGAGGAGGTGGAGGAAGTAAAGTTCCAAGAGATTTGGGAAGATCATAGATGTCTGAACTCGACATCTTTTGGGAGATATTCAAGATAGTTGATCTAAAGTCCTTAATATAACACCCAATATGAAATATTAAGGCTAGGATCCAACAACCTATTTAGAACTGGAAGAGGGATGCCGTAATCCGAGTTATAAAATAGTTGAAGGTAGGTAAATGACGATTTACCAATTTCCACCATGAAAAACGAAATAATTTAATTAGGTTTTTTACTTGGATTTGAAACTCCTAGATCTTTTGAGATTCATTGAACTTTTCAATGGCATATTTCAATCTCGAGTGTGCCCTTCAGGTTTTGTGACTGGGATGCCGAGGATCACAAAACAAGGTGTGAAGTAACCATGCAAATATACTTGGTACCCTTAATATTTACCCCTCAATCGATGTACCGGTTAACCACACGAGCTCCACCGATACTATGATAAATATTAAGTTACCCTTTGCCTACTTTGTTAAATCCAGGTTAGTGTGCTGGTTAACCACACACGCTCCACTAACGGTTTAAATAAAGTGCAAAGTGTAATTTCATGGATTAGCACCTTATTCACATTTTCCTAAGTAACTAAGATTGGGAATTAATAAAAGGTTTAGTTACTTAGTATTTATCATTAATACTTTTAATGAAGGGAGAATTATAGTCCTTGTCCTACCTGTTCGGCTAACGACCCTCCACCAGTCAAGGAAGCGGTGGGTGAGAGTGGACACCCATTAAGCTGCCATTTTATAGGCAACAACCTTATACCCCCCTTATAGACCGGCTTCGTGAATGAGGCATACTAATGGTAAGACGACTTGCTCTTATACATATAATATATTAAACTTTTAATATTATAATAGTATAAGGGTGTATTTTAGACATTTAAAATACTTGATGGTTTAATCTATTAATTAAACTAGACTTTTAATTTAATTAAACTCAAACCATATATTTATGGATTTAATAATACTCTTTTAATTAAACGCTTTAATTAACTATTAATAAAGTCCATAAGAGTTAATTTGAACTATTCAACAAAACATCATAATTCCAATTATTAAACTCAAAATTAAAACCATTTAATTAATTGTTTAAGTTATGAACCCAAGAGTTTTAGAATTCAATTCTTTTTTTTTCATAAAAAACTTTTCTCAAATTCCAAAACTTGAGGGCAAGTTTTGTAATTCTTGAAAACCTTTGGATTCCATAACTTATGGAATTAATGGTGTTTTATGATGAAACTTTCCATGTTCCATAACTTAAGAACAAGTTATGGAATTCTTTAAAACATTAACACCAAATTTTGTAACTCCATAAAAACTTTGAATCAAATTTTTTTTTTTTTTAAAAAAACTTTCATATCCATAACTTATGGAAGTTTCAAAAACCCTTAAGATCACAACTTTAAAAAAAACTTTTGAGCTCCAAAATTTTATGACAAAATTTGTAACTCCTTAAAACATTTAGATCAAACTTTTAAAACTAATAAAATAATCATATCATTTTATCTTTTACTAAATTTGACCTAATTCAACTCATATAACAAATGATTCAAATTTTACAAATAATTCGTTTTTCACAAAACAAGTAATTATCTTAAAATTTGACAAACGTCATGTTTTTTTTTCCTTTTTTTCAACTTGAAAGTAAAACATTTGCATCAATATAACAGAAAACAACCCATGGCTCTGATACCACTGTTGGGTTATGGGCATTCTAACACTCCTATGGTGTACATGCAACCCTATAAACCTTGGATCTATGTTTTCTCTATTATACATGCAAATATTAACTATTCCAAGGTTTCATCCTAACTAGCATATTATGAAGCACCTATACTACAAAGTTCTAGTTATATGACATACCTTTTGATGTAGCTTGATGTCTTCAAGCTTTAAGAGCTTAGCCCCAATAGTGTGGAAGCCTCAAATGGAATCACAAATCACCAAAACACCTTGGAAGAACTTGAGAGAATATGTATGCACACTAAAATCGGCCCACTCTTATTTTCACACACTTGTGTCAATTTTGTGAGCCAAGGACCCCTTTATATATTATGGAGGATTAGGGTTACATCCATGTAAACCCTAATACCCATGACCTTTCATTTACATAGGATCCATGGGTTAAAAGCTCCATGGACCATCCATGAAAGCTTAGCCCAACCTAAATGAACTTGGCCCATTCCATATATATAAGAGTCCATATTTAATTAGTTCTTTTTTATCACTTAATTAATTCTAAATTAATTCTTGATCAATACTAATTAATTAATATGATTCAATATTAATATATTAGAACTTATAATATATTAATATAAATCATAAATATACTATTCTCAAAAGACTATCCATATAAATTGTGCCGGTGAAGTGCAACCCAAATTGACCATGTCGGGTCGGGTCAAGTACATACCAAATATAGTTATGGACTTAGACATTAATCCAACATCCTTGATGTAACACCCAAACGAAACATCAAGGCTAGGATCCAACACAATACTCTACAACCTAGAAGAGGGTTGCCGTAATCTAGTTGCAGAATATTTGAAGGTAGGTAAATGACAATTTACCAATTTCCACCATGAAAAACAAAAATGAAGTTTAAGTTTTAAATGAATTGAAACTCCTAGATCTTTTGAGACTCATTGAACTTTTCAATGGCATGTTTATTCTCGATTATGCCCTTCTATTTGTGACTGGGATGCCGAGGATCACAAATAAGGTGTGAATAACCATACGAATCACGTGGTGCACCCAATTGCTACTATCACCTAATCAATGTGCCGGTTAGCCACACACGCTCCATTGATCTATGATAAACATCGAGCCACCCTTCGCCACCAATGTCAATCCCAAATTAGTGTGTCGGTTAACCACACACGCTCCACTAACGTTTGACAAGGGTACGAAGTGTAATTCCATGGATTAGCATACAATTTCACATTTTGCCTAAAGTAACTAGAATTTGGGAATTTGTATGTAGTTACTTTGTACTTCATTATACTTTTAATGGAAGGTTTCGTCCTATCCTACCCGTTCGGCTAACGACCCTCCACTAGTCAAGAGTGCGGTGGGTAAGAGTAGATACCCATTCAATCGCCATTTTATAGGCAATTTTCTTAAACACCCCTTATAGACCAGCTTCGTGAATGAGGCCTACTAACGGTAAGACTGACTGTTTACTTATACATATATAATATTAGACTTTTAATGTCATATATACATAGTATAGGGTGTATTTTAAACTTTTAAAATACTAGGTGGTCTAATTTAATAAATTATACTTTTAATTTAATTAAATGTAAACCAAAACTTTATGGAATTATTAAATCTCTTTTAATTATACACTTTAATTAATTAATAAAACCATAAGGGTGTAATTTGAACTTTTTCAAAAATACGAGGGTTTTAGAATTTAACATTTCAAAATTAAACTTTTAATTAACTTTTAAATTCCAAAACTTGAGGGCAAGTTTTGAAACATTTCAAAACATTAGAGTTTAGAATTTAAATATTTCAAAATTAAACTTTTAATCAAAAATTTAAATTCCAAAAATTGAGGGCAAGTTTTGAAACTTTTTAAAACATTAGGGTTTAACTATTCAAATTTCAAAAACAAAACTTTTAAGTTCAAATTTAAACTATAAAACCTAAAGGGGAAAATTGAAACTTTTTCACAAGATAATTCAAATCTAAATTACAAATAATCAATATTTATCTAATAAAACAAAAGATTATCTAAATTTTGACAATTATCTTCTATTTTGGTAAGGATAATCACCCAATATCAATAAAAATCGGATTTTATGAATTAAAAACGTTTATGGTAAGTATCCCAAGCCAAAACAGCAACAAAATCGCAAAAAAAACGCTGCCAGATCCATTTGGACTCGCCGAGTCGGCCTGACTCGCCGAGTTCATCCACTGACTCGCCGAGTCGGGGATTCAGAAGGCAAAAAACTTCATTTTTCATGCAAAAATCGATCAAACAAGCATCAAATTCACTAACAAACAGCCCTAGGCTCTGATACCACTGATGGGTTTCGAGCAATACATCATTCCTATGGTGTACATGCAAACCCTAATAGCTTTGGATCTAGTTTGTCTAATAAACATGCAATTGATAATCCAAAGCCATAAACCCTAGATCTAATAAACTATAACTGAAATTAGGGTTTAGATCTTACCTTTGATTGTTATATAGCAATAACAATCAATCCTTGGCTTCAGAAAGCTTAGTGCCTCAAGTGTTGCACCTCTAATGGAGTCACAAACACCACTAAGCAACTTGGATGAAGAGGGAGGAGAGAGGAGGCACCAAAAATGGCTGGAAACCCTAAAGGATTACTTCACCACGTTTTTGGGGCTTAAGGGTCCTTTATATACATGTAGGCTATTAGGGTTTACAACTAGGAAACCCTAATCTGGCTGCTTAAGCCCTAAGCAGCCCATGGACTCCTTTAACATATCCCTTGGACGAATTCCTTATGGGCTTCCTATAGAATTCGTCCAACCTATATTATTTAGGTAATCCATAGCCCAATTGCAATTATCTTATAATTACAAATCCAGTCCCCTAAGTTTAATTAATCTCTTTTAGCCACTAAATTAATTCTTAATTAATTCTTTGACTAATATTAATTAAACAATATGATTTCTCCTTTAATATATTATTCTCATAATATATTAATAAATCATAATTAAACCTTTCTCTCCTTAATTCATCCTACATATTGCTATGGTGAAGGCAACCCAAAAAGGACCATGCTCATAATCGGGTCAAGTACATACCAAAATAGTTATGGACTTAGACACTAATCCAACAGTTAGTGTGGACTGCAATATATTATATCAAGCCTAGAGATGTTCCTCCTGGTGTTCCTAGACGCCTTTTTTGTCCCCTTCATTGGGAACCTGGATCTTCGTCTCATTGGACAGTCATTAAGGTATTTTTTTACTGCTGGTAATAACAATGTGAGCACTTGTGGCAAAAGTGTGATTTTGGATTAAGCTATTGGCAAAAGTTGTTGTAATTGTGTGTCTAGCCTTCCTTTCTGTAACTAGTACAGAGATATTTGGAATGGACAAAATAAAGAGGAGAGCTTATTAGTACAGAAAACGTCTCTGTGAAATTTTCTTTACAGAACCAGTCCTTTTATGAACCTTAGATAAAAACAAGAGATTAAGAATCATATTTCATAAATTATTAATTTTTATATAGGGCTAAATGCAAGAAGCACAAATGTGCTTTCACTTATACATAATAAGCAAAAAACTAAAATATCTACTCAATTATGGAATTTCACTTTCAAATTATTTGTTTATTATGACATTATACTTTGAAATGTCTACCCAATTATAGAAGTGAAAATTGCCTTATATTTAAGTGGCAATGCTATAATTGAGTAGAATTTTTGAAGTGTAATGTTGTAATAGAAAAAAATGAAAGTAGGATGATATAATAGAGAAATAGACAACAGTAATTTGCTATTTCTTGCATTTAACCCTAAATGTTATAAAATTGTAATCGTATGTTCTATGGGGTGGAAATAAATGATAATCTTGCACTAGAAAGAATTGTTAGCTAACTGCTATACATCCTTACAAGCAGTGACTCTCTCTTTGTAAGGTATATCTGATATTATCATTCAGTTTCTTCAGCTTGTTGAGTTTTCAGAAGCCATGAGAAGTATGGTTGCTTTCATTTAGCTGTTGGCAAGGTTTTAAGAGAAGCAGCAGAAGCTAAAGTTGCTGCTCAAGCTGAGGCTACAGAATGGAAACACAAATATGAATTGGAAAGAGAAAAGAATTTGCAATTGGAACAAAAATAAGAACCAAAGTTGACAAATGTTTCAATTTTGATCTAAAAATGGGAAAATCAGAAAGCTCAAGGACCATTTTTTTATAATTTACCCTAAAACATATTATTATGTGCATTTTACTAGCATCTTATTTGGAACATCTGTAGTTTTTTGACTTACTATTTTCTTAGTAATTGAAGTATATATTCACAAAACCATTTTTTTCTTTCATTTTAGGTCCAACATTTGCTGAGAATCCTGGATACTTTGAGCAAAAAGTAGAAGGCTCAGGATCCATGACACACCTTCCAATTGAGCTTGAAAGTGGTGAAAAATCTCAAAGGTGTTGTGGAGAAAATACGATTTGCTCTCATGTAAGTTTTTGATCAATGTTCAAGTATTGATCCTGGTCCAATTTAAAAAGTCATACTTAATCTTCTTCTGATGCTTACTATAAGGGCATTTTAGTCATTTGTTGAGATAAACGAGGTATGTATGAAGTAAGTAGTAAGTGAAAAAAGTTGTTCCTTTTTTGTTCTGAATGAACTGTAAATGACCATTTTCCCCCTCTTTTCAGAGTTAGTGCTGAATAACCAGTTCCCTCAATTTCCTGTTAAGAGCTTATGTGGAACTATATAGCAACATTCTTTTTCTTCATCATTTCTATTTTTAATATATTAATAGCGTCTTTTCTGATTCAGGCATCTTTTAAACTAAAATGTTGTAGCAAAATTCAAAAAGATGATCAACATAAACATGACATTGTCTCCTTTGAGAAGGGAAATATAACCACAACAGAACGTAGCAGTAAACATGTATATTTTAATTTACTTATGAAAATATGTTTACATGTCTTGCATTTTACCTTATATTATATTAGTCTTTGTTTGTATTTTCATGAAGAATATGATGAGATGCATTATATTTTTAACATTTTATAATTCAGATTTCTTTGAAGTTGGAAACTCCTCCTCAGACTGTGCTTATCTTGACAAAACCAAATTCAACTTCAGTCAAAATCCTTTGTACAGAAATGGTCAGGTATTATGACTTCAATTGTCTTCTTAAAGAGTATTTTTGGCATATGGTTATTAGTCAATCACTTCTGTTAAAGGATATTTCTTTGAGCTTATGCATTACATTGTTGTATATTATTATTTACAATATTTCTTTGAGCTTCTAATATAGTTGGTTGAAGGAAAAGAGAAGTATGAATATATTTGTTGAACCACGAGTAAAAAATGAACTTCTAGAAGAATCTTCATACTTTTAACTTTGCACAATCATGGATAGATGGTGAGTTAATTTCATCTACCTTCAACATAGATGCATAAATTTCATGCTTAAGTATTGGGATTTGTTGGTTTATGTGAATCTAATGGTTGTATTATTCAAATTTGTAGGTCTTGTTGATGTGCATAGTGTCAAGCAAAGTAGCTCGGGATGTTGTGAAGGTGTAAATCTAATGGTTGCATTATTTGTTGATGACTTTCATCTCTTTCACATTTGATGTATTACATTTGTCTACTAGTGGAATGATTATTTGTATGACATTAACTTTTGTGCAATGGATTGTATTTTTTGTATATGGTATTTTATTTTCTATTATGAGACATGAAATGCAAATTTAATTTGAAAATTAGTAAATCTATAAATATTTTTATTAAAAAAAAATTTAAAATTATGATACGCAAAAATGTGTGTCATCTTCATTTATGACATAGCCTTTCTTGACAGCGGCTTTAATGATACGCAATGCGTGTCATAAATGCGCGTCGTAAATGCGCGTCGTCTATAGACGACGCGCAAAAGCGTGTCGTCTCTCGTTATGACAGGTCCTTCCTTGACACGCATTTACGCGTCGTCTGAGCGTTTTACGACACACATTGCGCGTCGTAGAAGGTTGTTTTTTCTAGTAGTGGGACTTAGACACCTTATCGAACAGTCTCCCACTTGGATAAGTCTAATAACTATATTTGCCTATATGACTTCAGGAACCAACCGGCAATCGTAGCTCTTAAAACTCTGTCGAACTATGAAGCGCCATTTCAGATAAGTGATCATATAATCATCTGTTCTCAAGATATCAGCCGGAAAAATACATGGAACAATGTCGTACTTATTTTCCAGCAGTTTGTTTCCCGATTTCCGATCTGTTTGACATAGAACTAAATTGAACACATCAATTAGGTTCTGACCGGGCCCGATACATAGATCAAAACAAAATAATCAAGGGGCCAGATATCGCTTCTAATCCTAGAAGGAACAGATAAACTTCGACTCATATGCTTGTTCTACTATTTGTTGAATTATACACAAATGTACGTTTTGTGACATCAAGTTACTGATGCGTTTTCGTACAATCAATACATAACCAACTCATAGGCAACAACTCATATCTCTAGGTTTGAAGACTTATATGATATAATCGTCTCACGATCACTCGAGATAAATTCCATGAACTGATACAAGTGAGCGTGGGTTTAATCCAATACCCAGAACTTATGAGCACTCATGAATGTTGTAGCAACTCTTTACTATGTCCAACACCTTATACATCTACAAGCCCAATTCATGACAGTCTTAATTCATACCTACTTCCGATGTATGACCGACTAAGGATAGTTTGAATAAAATAATTATTCTGGAAGTCAAAACATGCAAAGTTGAAACAATAGTAAATAATTGACAAAATATAGCAACACCTTACTCATAAATAAACAACAACTTTTATTCATCATCAAATGTCGATTACATATTACAAGTTTCAGAAATGACTATCTAATCTGTAAAACTAATATCGTCCCTCAGTCCGGTGCGCCTCGCATGATGCAAATGCCTAACCCTAGCCAGTCCCTTCGTGAAGGGATCTGCAGGGTTCTCTTCCGACGATACCCTCTTTGCCACGAGGAGTCCTTCTTCTATCTTGTGTCTTATGAAGTGGTATTTTCTGTCAATGTGTCTGGATCTGTCATGATCTCTCGGTTCCTTGGCTAAGGCAACCGCACTATTGCTGTCACAGAAAATCTTCATAGGCTCCTTTATAGCTGGTACAACTCCAAGGTCTCCGATGAAGTTCCTCAACCATATCGCCTCCTTTGCCGCTTCACTCGTTGCTATATACTCTGATTCACAAGTAGAATCAGCTACTGTCTCCTGCTTGGAACTTTTCCAGGTAATTGCCCCTCCATTAATGGTAAAGACCCAGCCCGACTGAGAGTGGAAATTATCTCTATCAGTTTGAAAGCTAGCGTGACTATACCCCACTACTCTCAAGTCATCACACCCACCAAGGGTAAGGACCCAGTCCTTAGTCCTTCGCAGGTACTTTAGAATGTTCTTTACCGCAGTCCAGTGAGCCTTTCTAGGATTCCCCTGATATCTGCTGACCATGCTTAAAGCTTATGCTGGATCGGTAAGTCACCTTTCTTGGAATTCTGCATGTTGAACCTTTTCAACACTTTATCCACATAGGTGCTTTGACTAAGTCCAATTAGTCATTTACTCCTTTCTCTCAATATCCTTATCCCTAGGATATAGGCAGCTTTCCCAAGGTCCTTCATAGAAAAACACTTCCCAAGCGAGGACTTAACCTCCTGCAAGGTTGGGATGTCATTTCCTATGAGGAGTATGTCATCCACATACAGTACCAAAAAGCTAACTATAATCCCACTAGCTCTAACATACACACATGACTCATCTTCGCTTCTCGAAAAACCAAACTCTTTGACTTTCTCATCAAAACAAAGATTCCAGCTGCGAGATGCTTGTTTTAACCCATAAATGGATTTCTCAAGCTTGCACACCCTATTAGGGTACTTTGCGTTGACAAAACCCTATGGCTGACTCATGTAAACATCCTCAGCCAACTTTCCATTCAGGAAAGCGGTTTTGACATCCATCTGCCATATTTCATAATCATGAAATGCAGCAATGGCTAGCATAACCCTGATAGACTTAATATTCGCTATTGGTGAGAAGGTATCATCATAATCAATACCCTGAGTTTGAGAGAAACCCTTCACAACCAGTCGCGCCTTATAAGTGTGTACCTTTCCATCCATGTCAGTCTTCTTCTTGAAGATCCACTTGCACCTGACTGTCTTAGGGCCCGATACATTGTCAACCAAGTTCCAAACTTGATTGTCATACATGGACTGAATCTCGCTGTCCATAGCCTCTTTCCCTTTAGCAGACTCGGGGCCTACCATGGCTTCCCTATAGCTGTTAGGTTCATCCAAATTTACCAATGTACTATCACTGATAAATGTATCACCTTCTGCAGTAATATGGAAACCATAGTAATGCTCAGGTGCATTCCTAACTCTAGTGGAACGCCTAAGAGGTACAGACTCGTCAGTTGGATCAACAGGACTTTCCTCCTCAGGTTGATTGCTAGGGTTTGAGGTTCCTTCACCACTTGACTCTTGAATTTCTTAGGTCAATTTGCCTCCCACTGTTTCCTTGGCTTATAAATTCTCTCTCGCGAAAGACCCCTCTCCTTTCCACAAAGACCACATTCTCACTGGGTCTATAGAAGAGGTAACCAAAGGATTTCTGTGGGTTGCCGATGAAAATACACCTCTCACTTCGAGGTTCGAGCTTGTCGTGAGTCTCACGCCTCACGAAAGCCTTGCAACCCTAAATCTTGATGTGGTCCAAATTGGGAACTTTCCCAGTCCACATCTCGTGAGATGTTTTGGCAACGTTTTTGGTAAGGACTAGATTAAGGATATGGGCGGCAGTCTCTAAGGCATACCCCCAGAATGAGATTGGTAGCGAAGCTCGACTCATCATGGAACGAACCATGTCCAACAAGGTCCGATTACGCCTCTCAGCCACACCATTAAGTTGTGGTGTTCTGGGAGGTGTCAATTGTGATCCTTAAGATAGTCAAGGAATTATGTACTAAGATACTCACCACCTCGATCGGATCGAAGCATCTTAATGTTCCTGCCCAGCTGATTCTCCACTTCCGGTTTAAACACTTTGAACTTTTCAAAGGTTTCTGACTTATGCTTGATTAAGTAGACATATCCATATCTACTATAGTCATCAGTAAAAGTCACATAGAAGCGGTTAGCATCCCTTGTGGCGGTTCTGAAGGGTCCACACACATCAGTATGTACAAGATCCAACAAACCTTCACCCCTAGCACAAGCACCAGTGAAGGGTGACTTTGTCATTTTTCCTAGTAAACAAGATTCACAACTATCATCTGACTTTAGGTCAAATGACTCCAAGACTCCATCCTTTTGGAGTTGGCCTATGCGTTTCTTGCTTACATGTCCAAGACGACAATGCCATAATGATGCTTTATCCAAACTAGTGGAAGATCAATACACAACACATTATTTCCTAGATTATCTACAACCGACACAATTTCACATACACCATCACAAGGTAATGCTTTAAAATAACGAACATTATTAAATAAAACATTAATACCACCACATTCATTATCAAACGAAAAGGTAAAACCTTGTTTGTACAAACCATGAAATGAAATAATATTTCTCGCCATTTCAGACGAGTAACAACATTTATTCAAATCTAAAGTTAACCCACTACTTAGCAACAAAGAATAAACTCCAATCTTGGTGACATGTGTAACTTTCCTATTCCCCATGATCAAGTTTATCTTCCCATGCTCCACATTCTCACTTCTTCTTAGTCCCTGCAAATCAGAACATATGTGAATACCACAACCTGTATCAAGGACCCAAGTGTTGAGTATTTGAGATATTGAAACTGAATTGGCATATTTGGTTATTTAGGGAAGCCTTTTTAGGGTTAATCATTTTATGATTCCCTACGATGTCTTTACAGTAGAAGTTCTTAATCAAGCTCTTCTAAGGCATTGGTTTTATATTAAGGCATAGATTTTATATTTATGGTATATATTTATTGTTCCCTATAAATAATCATTTGGTTAGCTTTTGGTGTAAGCTTTTTACCAGATTAGTGTTTTTCTCTGTACGTTCATGTGATAATCAATATATGAAAAACCTTTATCAGATTACTTGCATATTGTGGTGATTGATTCTGATTGTTCTTGATATTCCGCATTCGTCATCTCGGATTTATTCCCAACAAGTGGTATCAGAGCGGGTTCTTGTAGATCTCAACGATTTTTGCAAGAATCGATCGTGTTTATGGCGAAATTTTATCTTGAATCTCACCTTGTTCGTCAAGTTTTGTAAGTTTTCTGAAAAGAAAAAGTATACTACTTCGTTTTATTGCCAAATATTGTTCAAATCTGTTATCTTCTACCCATTCTATCATATAACTTGTTCTTAATTCGTATTTTGGTTGAAAAAGAAGAAGAATTTCGTGATTTGTCAAAGTATTTGTGTTCAGATCTGTTTTCTCTCACTAAAAACCCTTTCAGATCCATTTTTCTCTCTCTCTAGAATCTTATTAGATCTACTTTCTCTCTCTACAAGTTCTGTCATTTGTTAAAGATCTAATGGATAAAATGAATTTATTGTTTGACTCCATTTTAGAACTTGGATTAAAGGTTGCTAAACCAATTTATGGTGTTAACAAAGTGACCATGATTCAAATCAGTGGTCGATCTATGTTGAATGATATTCCTGAGTTGTATAATCTTCTTGTTGATAAGAAAATATCTAGATATTCATATGTTAATCACTGTGAGTTAAGAGAGAATGAGAGAATAGTAGAACAATTTCGTATTATATATGAACATTTAGATCGGAAACATAAACAAATGTTGAAGATGAAAAGAGTTGAAAAAGAAAAAGAAGAAGTTCATGTTGTTCTTCAAGTTTCTGAAGAAAAAGTGACTCCATATGTTCTTGTTGAGGGGGAGTCAAGTGTTTCAAGTTTTTCAGAAGCTTCACAATCCGAATTTAGCTGTTCTAGAGATGAATCTCAAAACAAATCTTTGGAAATCGTAAAAGTAAAGACATTTTGTTCTATTGGAACAACAACAGATGATTTATTGTGTTCTGATGATGTCTTTGAAGGATTGGTTCCCTACAGAAAGCCAATAATTCAAGATGTTCAGATTTATCAAACTCCTAAGGATTGTATTCAAAAGTCTTCAGATGTTCAAATCCAGAAAGAAGAAAAAGTTGTTCAGATCCGAAATTTGTTTCTGAAGCCTAGAAATAAGAAAAGGAAGAAGAAGAGAAAGAACAAGAGAAAAACAAAGAAGGTTTGGATGCCCAAGGTACAAGTGCCCAATGCTTGTGAAAAAGTTGAAAAAGTTGAAGTCAATAATGTTCAAAGAAAATTTCATTCAGGTGAATATGTTAAGAGTTGGAGAAAAGAGAAAATAGTGTTCGGTTGGTTTAATGAATTTTTTGGAAATTTTTGTTTTCCAACTAAGAAGCGGATATTATTTTCAGAGGATGATAGATATTCTTCAAATAAATGGGTTTGCAAGAAACGAACTTCAATGTTGAATCTTAAATGGGTAGCAAAAGTCTCATAAAAGTTTTGTCCTTTATTAAAAAAAATGGGGACAAAAGCTGGTGAAAAATTAGTCAAAGATATGATATTGTGTTGAAGAAATCAAATTTATTGATTTTTTAATTGTTGGAAATCACAAAAGGTGAAAAAGTTGAAAAGATGGGGTGAAAAAAAAATAATCATTTTCTGCAAAAAGAAGGCTGCCATTTGACACATTTCAGCAAAAACGGTGCAAGCTGTCAGTTCACTGCAATCAGGAGGGTCAGATTCGCATTTATGGAAATATTGGGGTTAGTTTCGCTGTTATGCTCGTTCCTTTGAAGCGGAGATGACAAACAACAAAGATGCGAAAGTCACAAGAACTCAGATGCGAGATTCCAAACTGCGAATCCCTACGAACGTTCGCAGGCATTCGTAGTCCTTGAAATCGATCGACGTTCGTGTTCATGGCACATTGATTCGCAGTTCCAAATTAAGATTTCAGTGTTTCGCTTCTTCAGGCTCGCGTGTCACACCCCCAAACCAGACGGCGGAAACGTACGGGGGTGGAGGACTTCATTTGTAGTATCACAACACATGCATCATAGTAATCAAAGTACAAACAACCATTGTATTTAAAAAGTATAAGTATTTACATGTGTTCAATCATTGTATATTGAAACCAAAATAGTTGTACAAAGGAAGAAGATGTGACTCAAAATAGCTCCATATTCTCAAAAAGCTCGGGGAGTACCTGTTTATTGTTTCCCTGAGAATACAAGTAATTTGAAAAGAGAGTATCAACATAAAGTTGAGTGAGTGCATATGTATTTATGTTTAAAAGGATGTTTCAGTATCTTGAATATGAAAACTGTTCCAGAAAATCCTATATTTTCTGCTGTATACGAAAAGTAGTTTTATTCCCATAAAACCGTTCTATTTGTAAACCAATGTTCTGTATTTGTATTTCTTTATGTAAAACTTGTAACTGAGAGTGTCCCTGGTTCCACCATCTGTTATTGAATACTGTAATGTACTATTGTAGCTTGTATTTTGTAAACTGGTACTTTGAAGATATACTTACGTTTAGTTGATTATACACTAACGTATTGTTCATATCTTTTTAATGAGTTATTATAACCATACTGAGACTAGATGGCCTGAAACAACGCTTTGTAGGCGTTTAAACTGTTGATAACAATTGTCACTCATTGGCGTGTATGTCTGACTGTAGCTTACAGCCTGAGTACGGGGTTGTCAATCCCAATATAGATCTACACACAACTTGTTTCGATCCCCTGACTGAAGACTCTGGTTATAATATCAGGACTTTAACTATGCTGTTTAAATGAATTAAACAACCTAAATTGAATGACTCATAAAAAACATATAAACGTTACATGTATAATAGTTATGAAAACCCAATCATCCTGAAATAATGATTGATTGTATATTCATGAATTAGTATTCTTAACATGTATTTGAAAATTGTAAACACTTAATTTGTTTCGAATCAAGCCTTTGTTTCTTGTAAAACGGTGTATTCTAGTATACTTGAATCATGTATTAATGTTCTATGTATCATAAATTATACCTATTATAATTTATATGTACTTTCTGAATTGATATTTAACTGTTTTTGAATGAAACCCCTTTTGCTCAACATGTTACAAAGGGTATTTAAACTGATGAAATAACTTTTATATTTATATACATATACAATTATATATAAGCAAAATTTAAACGACATTCGGACAAATAACCGGTACTATAAGCCCACATCCAAACAAGGAAAAGGACCGAGAATGAGTTATCAGTCCTAAGCCTTTTAAATCTTATTTATATAAATATATATATACAAATATGAATTTTGGGGAAAAATATAACTTTATAAAAGAGTTTAATGTTTTGAGTATTTTTGATGATTTAATGTCGTTTTATCATGATTTGAAATCACTTATTTGTAACACAAAGTTTTTGTGTTATACTTGTATTCCCCCCCCCCCCCTTAAAACAGTAAAAATTATTGAAATACGGGGGTATGAACTCACTTGATAGTTGGTGATTTGGACAGCGTTTCGTTTTCTGAAAAGGAGTTTATTAGAAGAAAAACCGGCTTTAATCGGGCAGAGTTTCGACAGGAGAAAGTTGTTTTTCTCGGGAATCTCAGGGCTTCGAGGCTTGCTTAGGGTTTTAGACTTGATACCGCGGCTTTAGGGGTTGTAGGAAATTTTAAAGTGGTGAAAGAAGTGAAAAAGGATGGAAAATGGTGTGAAATATGTGAAAAATCTGGAGGGTCTCGCATGCCTTATATAGGCCGAAGCCTCGGATCCGAAGCAAGGAGAAGGAGACGCGTGTCTCGGACAGGTGGCAAGGGGGAGGCTTCGCTTCGGACACCTGGTGAGGCGCGTCGGATCAGGAGTGGTCGCGACTTCGGTCGAATCTGAAGAGGGCACGGGTCCGAGCTCGGTGGCATGTTCTTGCGAAGGGTGTTGGATGGCCACTGGACCGTGACTTCGGTCCAATCAGAAGCTGACACGGGGCAGACACAAGGAAGCCTCGCATGCGAGGTGACGTGGCCGAATATGCACCATGCGATTTTTCCCGGTTTTCAACATTTTTCGATTTTCGTGCCCAAAACTTGAGAAATTCATAACTTTCGCATACGAGCTCCGTTTTCGACGTTCTTTATATGCACGCGTAGGTAGAATTATACTCTACGACTTTCGTTTAGACTTCGTCGGCTAATTTTGAATTTGTTTTCAATATTATTATTTTTAACAGACCGGGACAGGAAAATCCGTTAAAATTCATAACTTCTTCATCCGACGTCCGTTTTTGTCTGTGTTTTTACCGATGTACTACTATTGACGAGACCTTCAATTCTCGTTTAGGTTGTATCGGCTAAAAATCACTCGATCTTTATTTCGAGTTTTTAGCTGTATACTGTTATACTGAAACTTAGAAAAATCATAACTTCCTCATACGAAGTCAGATTTTGATGTTCTTTTTATGAAAGTTCTCGGTTTAACATATTCTACAACTTTCATTTAGATTGATATGGCTAAAAAGCCTTTTATTGAAAATTCACTTTTTAAACTGAACAGTGTTTTGTCGGTTTTGTCGCGGATCTTCGATTGGTGATAACTTCTTCGTTATAACTCGGATTTTAGTATTCTTTATATTTTTGGAAACCTTGTTACAATCTCTACCACTTTGTTCATACCAATCGAGATTGTTTAATACTTTATTTTTTAGGGTTAATTATGTAAATGTACACAGTATGCTAAAATTTCTTTTTATTATTTTAAAAAGAACTACAAATTGACCTACATTATTACATAGAATTGAAATAACGGTTTGTTACATCGCGTTCCCATCACAGTTACATCCTTCATTCGCAACGAACCTGAGACTCACATTTGGTTCATGATCGATTGATTCAACCTCTCGCAGTCACTGTTATGCAAACGAAATCAGGATGATTTATGCAATTATTCATGGTGGTCAATGCGAAAGTCAAAATTGAAACTGTGATGCAGCGAACCTATGTTCGGATTTGTTTTCCTGGGGATTCGCTTTGGGCGTATAATCGATCGGAGTCTGGAACCTTTGGATTCACTGATTCGCAGCGAACCTGAGATTCGCTTTAGGTCCATTGATTCGGAGCGAAAGGAACGAATTTGGATTCGCATTCACTGTCGGCGACAAAGGTTCGCATTTGAGGACATGTAATCGGGTTAACGGGGGTTCGCAATTGAATTTGAGACTCACTCAATTTTGAAATTGCATAAACGAAGGCATGCTTGTACTTGAATGTATAACCGATTGTATTCATTAGAATCTTATTGCAATCGCTTTGGAATCGAGAGTTAAAACAGAAATCGAACGTATCAGCCTTCAGCGATTTTGGATATTATTAACTCGGAATTTGGATGTCATCGGAACGCTGGGAAGTGATGATTCGATCGGCGATTATTTGATTTTGACTTTCAGAAGTCAAAGATGCGTCGTTCATTAAACGAGGAAGGTGATGGAAGTTTCAATTCTTGTCCCCAAAGTTTGCACAACTTGGCGGTTTTAACCCTCAATTCTCAATTCTTTCAATTTCCTGGGTTTTTACCATTTTTACCCCCTTCTTACCAAAATATTTTCATTTATTATCCTTTTCTTTGGTCTTATTCTTTTCAAACCCTTCTAAATAAATTTCTTCTTATTCTATTCTTTTGTCTAAACTTAAAAATCGAAAAATACAAAATTATTTTTTGTTATTTTTCCAGTTTTAGTTTTTGAGAATTGGGATTATTCTAAAGAGATTTATTTCATCAAATCTGACGGGTTTTGAAGATTGTTGGTGATTCTTCTTAACATTCCGGATTCTCTCCATGGCTTTTGTTGAAGATTCAAGGGGGAGTGATGATTATTCAAGGGGGAGTTCGTATTTGGAAGATTATTTCTTATTTCTCTCGCTTTGAAGACCCGATGTGCTGATGAGTATCACAATTTACGCGGAGAAATTCCAAGAAGATTGGAAATCGTGATCTTCATCAGTTTCAACATCTAGGGGGATATTGTTGAGTATTTGAGATATTGAAACTGAATTGGCATATTTGGTTATTTAGGGAAGCCTTTTTAGGGTTAATCATTTTATGATTTCCTACGATGTCTTTACAGTAGAAGTTCTTAATCGAGCTCTTCTAAGGCATTGGTTTTATATTAAGGCATAGATTTTATATTTATGGTATATATTTATTGTTCCCTATAAATAATCATTAGGTTAGCTTTTGGTGTAAGCTTTTTACCAGATTAGGGTTTTTCTATGTACATTCATGTGATAATCAATATATGAAAAACCTTTATCAGATTACTTGCATATTGTGGTGATTGATTCTGATTGTTCTTGATATTTCGCATTCGTCATCTCGAATTTATTCCCAACACCAATAATTAGAATATGATGAGTTATTAGACAATATAGTGTAAATACATGCATGGTTGGGTTTCACTTACCCATCCTTAACATCTTGCAATTACTTTGGACAGTTTCGCTTCCAGTGCGCCTTTTCATGGCAACAGAAACATTCAACCTCATTAGGGTTGGCAGAAGGAGTGACAGAACCTCTTTTGGTTCCACTTAAAGAGGAGCCACCAAGGGACTTTCCCTTGGTACCCTTCGAAGGGCTCTTCCTCTTCTTCCCTTTACCTTTCCCGATAGCCAGAACAGGGGCGGAGGCAGGAGTAGGAGTAGTAACAACCGATTTACCTTTAAGACCACTTTCTGCGGTCTTCAACAGTGCTTGAAGCTTGCTGAGTGTAACTTCCTCCTTGTTCATGTGGTAGGTCATTCGAAATTGATCATAACAAGAAGGTAAGGAGTGCAAAATGATATCAATCGCCAACTCCTTGGGGAAGTTCACATTCAACTTCATCAAACGGTCCACGAATCTTTGTATTTTCTGCATGTGGTCCGTGATGGGTTCACCATCCTTCATTCGGGTTGTTATCATGGAGGAGATTATTTCATATCGCTCTTGACGAGCACTCTGATGGTATCTTTCCATCATATCCTGGTGTATCTCAAAAGGATAAAAGTCCTCATAGGACTTTTGGAGCTCGGCTGACATAGTGGCCAACATGATACATTCCACTTTGGTAGCATCTCTCTCATGTGCCCTGAAGTCAGCGATCTCCTCGGGAGTAGCAGTAGACTCATCAAGATCCTTCAGCTCCTAATCCAGTCACTGAAATTAGTTCCATCAAAGATGATTCTACCACAAAGGTTGATGAGAGAGAAGGAGCCGGTAGGGTTTGAGCCAGAAGCAGCATTGTTGGAAGACATCTGAAAAAGAAGAAAGACAAGTTTAGATTAGATATATAGATAGTCCTTAATAAGACATCCAAATGTAGTATTAAGGCTAGGACCCAACACAATATTTTATAACTAAGAAGAGGGACGGCTAACGACCCGTTCGGCTAACGACCCTCCACCAGTCAAGGAAGCGGTGGGTGAGAGTGGACACCCATTAAGCTGCCATTTTATAGGCAACAACCTTATACCCCCTTATAGACCGACTTTGTGAATGAGGCCTACTAACGGTATAACAACTTGATCTTATACATATATATAAATATTAATAACTTATAATATTATAAAGTATAAGGGTTGAATTTTAACTTTTAAAATTGTAGGGTTGGAATTAAAGTATTTAATAAGTGTGTGAGACTTTACTAATTCCAAAACTTTAGGGCAAGTTTTGTAACTTTCAAAACTTTTCAACTTTCATAACTTATGAGTTATGAGCTTATTAAAATGAAGACTCTTCATTTTATGTAACCTATGTGTTCATTAATGTACTTTAAAAGAATGAATTTTGGTAATCCATAACTTGAGGACAAATTATGGATTCCATTAAAACACATAATGATCAAGAATTAACTAACAAACAATTTTGCAAATAATTCCTATGATCTTCTAAACTCATAAGTGTATGAATATTCATATCAACAATTTCAAGAATCATAAATAATACATACAAAACTTAAAATTTTGATAATAGCCATTGTAAATGGACTAGCATAACCATTACACCATCTAAAAGTCTAAAACAAGTTTTATAAGACCAAAACAGTTTATGGTAATGTTTCTAGTCATTTTCCAGCAGCAAAACTCGAAAATCTGCATCCAGGGCCTCTTACTCGTCGAGTGCAAGAACCTACTCGACGAGTAGGATGAATTAACACATGGACTCGTCGAGTCCACCCATGGGCTCGGAAAGTTCACTCAGCAGGATGCATAAAACTTGAGTTTTTTCAACAATTTGCATCAAGTATCAAGAAAACAAGCCTAGGCTCTGATACCACTGAAGGGTTTTGAGCATTCTAACACTCCTAAGGTGTACATGCAACCCTAGAAACCTTGGATCTATGTTTTCTCTAAGATACATGCAAATAATAAATTTCCAAGGTTTACATCCTAACTAGCATGACATGGGGAACATGAATCATAAAATGCTAGAAGAATTACATACCTTTCAGTAGTTGTTGATTCTTTGGAGTTTGAGAGCCTAGCACCAATAATGTGGACGCCTCAAATGGAAATCACAAATCCCCACAAACTTTGGAAAACTATGAGAGAGTATGTATGCACTCTAGAAATCGGCCACCTTGCTCACACACACACACACACTAGTGCCAAATCAAGTGCCAAGGACTCCTTTATATAGTGTGGAAGATTAGGGTTACATTCCATGTAAACCATAATACCCATGAATCTTCCTTTCCAAGGATCCATGGGTTAAAAGCTCCATGGACTATCCATGGACTCCCATGCAAGCCTAGTCCATTCCAAATGAGTATTAGCCCATACTATATAAATACAAGAGCCCATATTTAATTAGTAACCTTTTTTATCACCAAATTAATTCTAAATTAATTTAAGATCAATACTAATAAAATGATATGATTTCATATTAATATATTATAACTTATAATATATTAATAAATCATAACCATACAATTCTCAAAGGATTATCCATACAAATAGTTCGGGTGAAGTGCAACCCAAATGGACCATGCTGGGTCGGGTCAACTATATACCAAATAAAGTTATGGACTTAAACACCTTATCCAACAATTGATTGTGAGCAGCAGCTAGTGAGGGTTCGTACTCCTAGTGGGGGAGAGCTAGTGATTCAGGGCGAGAGGCCACAGCGCGGACCGATCTTATGTTCAACAGCGAGAGCGAGGCGCCATCTCCAGTTGGGTTGCGCAGAATACATCGCCTATGTCATGCATACCCGGGAGAAGGATAAGGCAACCGTTGATGATGTACCGGTAGTGCAAGAGTACCCGGACGTATTCCCGAAGGATTTACCTGGGGTACCTCTGGAGAGACAGGTTGAGTTTAGAATTGACCTGGTCCCTGGTGTGGCTCCGATAGCCAAGGCACCATATCAGTTGGCTCCTCCCGAGATGCAGGAGTTGTCTACGCAGTTGCAAGACCTGCTAGACAAGGGTTTCATCAGGCCGAGCAGTTCACCATGGGGAGCCCCGATCCTGTTCGTGAAAAAGAAGGACGGGTCACATCGTATGTACATAGACTACCGTGAGCTGAACAAGGTAACGATGAAGAACCGTTACCCACTTTCGAGGATAAATGAACTGTTTGATCAGCTTCAGGGAGCATCTTGGTTCTCTAAGATTGATCTACAGTCAGGGTATCACCAGATGCGAGTCAGAGATGATGATATACAGAAGATGACTTTTAGGACTCGCTATGGTCACTACGAGTTTGTGGTGATGCCATTTGGGCTCACCAATGCTCCAGCCGCGTTCATTGATCTCATGAACCGCGTATGCAGACCGATGTTGGATCGGTCTGTAATACTTTTCATTGATGACATCTTGGTTTACCCCAAGACTGAGGAGCAGCATGAGGAGCACCTGAGGGAAGTGCTAGAGACACTGAGGAGGGAGAGACTATATGCGAAGTTCTCCAAGTGTGAGTTCTGGTTGTGCGAGGTGCAGTTCCTTGGGCATCTCGTCAACCAGAAGGGCATTCTGGTCGATCCGGTCGAGATAGAGGCCGCGATGCAGTGGGAGATTCCGAGGTCTCTAACTGAGATTCGGAGTTTCCTAGGTATGGCAGGGTATTACAGGAGATTTATTCAGGACTTCTCCAAGATTGCAGTTCCGTTGACCCGACTGACTAAGAAGTCGGTAGTCTTTCGTTAGGGACCTGAGCAACAGACAGCCTTTGAGACGCTCAGGCAGCGATTGTGCGAGGCACCGATTCTCACTCTGCCAGAAGGAGTAGATGACTTCGTAGTCTACTGTGATGCTTCAATCACAGGCATGGGAGCAGTGTTGATGCAGCGGGGTCATGTGATAGCTTATGCCTCAAGACAGTTGAAGCCTCATGAGGCTAACTATCCGACGCATGATTTAGAGCTAGGGGCATTGGTGTTCGCCCTCAAGATTTGGTGGCATTACCTCTATGGGGTCCGATGTACCATTTACATGGATCACAAGAGTTTTAGGTACCTCATGGATCTGCCGAATCTGAACATGAGGCGGCATCGGTGGTTAGATGTGGTGAAGGACTATGATTGTGAGATCCTTTACCACCAGGGCAAGGCCAACGTAGTGGCCGATGCCCTGAGCCGCAAGTCAGTAGCAAAAACGATTTGAGACATCTATTTGAGGATGACAGTGATTACTACATTGCTGGAGCAGATCCGAAAGGCACAGGTCGAGGGCCTGAAGGAGGAGAGCCAGAAGTGTGAGCGGTTTGTAGGTCGGGTGGCCTCGTTTGATTATGACATCCGAGGGTTGCTGAACCTGCATGGGAGGGTCTGGGTACCGTACTGGGGCGGAGTACCACATGTATTAATGGATGAGGCCTACAAGTCCAGGTTCTCCATCCATCCGGGGGCGACGAAGATGTACAGAGATCTTCGACCCGATTACTGGTGGCCCTGCATGAAGCGGGACGTAGCTTGGTACGTGGAGAGATGCTTGACCTGCAGGAAGGTCAAGGCAGAGCACCAGAGACCGCATGACAAGATGCAGTCGTTAGACATTCCCGTGTGGAAATGGGAGGATATCACTATGGATTTTATCACTAAGCTTCCCAGGACCACACGTGGGGTTGATGCGATCTGGGTCATCGTGGATCGGTTGACCAAGAGCACCCATTTCATATTGATCCAGGAGAGCATATCGGCCGAGAAGTTAGCCGAGATTTATGTTCGATAGGCAGTGTCATGTCATGGAGTGCCTGTATCAGTAGTGTCAGACTGAGATGTCCGTTTCACGTCCATATTTTGGAAGCGGTTTCACGAGGAGATGGGTACTCGTCTCCACTTCAGCACCGCTTTCCACCCCCGGACGGACGGGCAGATCGAGAGGACGATTCAGACTCTCGAGGACATCTACGCGCATGCGTGTTAGATTTTGGTGGCAGTTGGGATACGTATCTTTCGTTAGCGGAATTTTCGTATAACAACAGTTACCATGCCAGCATAGACCGACCTCCCTTTGAGATGATCTATGGGAGGAAGTGTAGGACCCCAATCTGTTGGGGTGAGGTCGGTCAAAGAGTTATGGGGAGTACGGAAGTGGTACTCAAGACCACAGAGCGGATCCAGCAGGTTTGGAGCAGGCTCCAGACTGCTGAGAGTCGGCAAAAAAGCTACGCCGACAAGCGGTGTTCAGACTTGGAGTTCCAGGTGGGCGATATGGTCCTCCTGAAGGTGTCACCCTCGAAGGGTGTTATCAGGTTCCGGAAGCGGGGCAAGATGGGCCCCAGGCTCATATGTTCGTTTAGGGTGTTGGCCCGGGTGAGTCAGGTTGCTTACCGGTTAGATCTTCTAGCAGAGCTCAGCCAGATCCATAACACTTTCCATTTTTCTCAGTTGCGGAAGTGCTTAGTGGATGATTCAGCAGTGGTATCCCTTGAGGATATTCAGGTTGATGATAGTCTGGACTACATCGAGAGACCAATGGCGATTCTAGATCACAAGACGAAGGAGCTGAGGAACAAGAGGGTGGAGTTAGTGAAGGTGCAGCGGCAGCCCCACAAGGGTTCAGAGTAGACATGGGAACCCGATGAGGAGATGACGGAGCACTACCCGGAGTTATTTTCAGACGCAGTAGACTTCGAGGACAAAGTCTAAGACAAGTGGGGGAGAATTGTAATACCCCGTTCCTGGTATGCATTTAATTTATTAAAATATTCATTTTGTAAGAGCTACTCGACAAGTTGGTAGCCCTAACTCGTCGAGTAGGTGCCAACCTGGTCACGGGATTTAAATGGTCTACTCGATGAGTCTGAGCCTGGACTCGGCGAGTAGGTCCATCAGGAGGAAATCTTAATTTTTAGGGTTTGCACCCTATTTAAACATCATATCTGGCCTCCACCCCAGACTCCATCACCTCCAAACCCTATTATCGAAACCCTAATCCTCCATAAGTGATCTTGAGCTAGTTCTTGCCATTTTTTAGTGTTTTTGTGCATTGTGAAGCTTGTGGAAGAAGAAGAAGATAGCAGGTTCAAAGGGAAGAAGTACATCCAGGAGCTACACTTCATTTACTGCATTCTCTGGTAATCAAGCTTCCAACTTGATCATTCTTCTCTTAGATCTAGTTATCTCTATTTTATGGAAGTTTTGGGTCAAGAACCTTGGTCCTTGGGGTTGGGACGTCCCAAGTGACTTATATCTCAGATCTAGGATCTAAAAAGGGTTCCATGGCATAAAGGTGCAAATTTTATGACCATGGAAGCCCCATGCAAGAATATAAGCAAGTTTATGGTCTTTTCAGCCCTAAAAGACCATGCATGGAAGGAAAGTTCGGAGCTTTATGTGTCCAATAGATGCTAAAACCCTAGATTTGGGTTTGTATTCGTGGATTTGAGATTCTATGGCCTTTTGGAGAAGATTCATGTCTTATAGGAATTAGGGTTTTGTCTAAACCCTTTTAGAAGAGCTATGAACGGGTAAAGTTGGAAACTTTACCCTAAGGAAGGCCTTTCCAGTGGATAAACGACCTAAGGAACATATATCTGAATGGTAGGAGCTTAATCCATTAAGATGGCTCAATCAGACAGGGGAACTCGCCGAGTCCAGGGAAGGACTCGACGAGTTGAAGCGGGTTGTCCCGATTTTTATGATAGCAAGAACTCGACGAGTCTGTTAAGGGACTTGACGAGTTGACTCAATTGAATACGGGTTAAAGCATTCAGGGACTCGCCGAGTTGGGAGATAACTCGACGAGTTGGGTTGACTGGGAGTTGACTTTGACTTTGACCAGGGGTAAAATGGTCATTTTACCCTGAGAAAGGATTAACAGATTCTGATTAAGTGGTACTATGGAATTGATAGTCGGAGAGTCACCGGATCAGCAGACAGGGATTCCTCGCTCGAGTTTTCAGCAGTCATTCTTGCGAGGTGAGTTTCCTTCAGTAGGAACGGGTCTACGACACCAAGTCCGGCCCGTATAAGTGATATGTAGTAGCTTAGAGTGGGCAGGGCCTGATGCTTATATATAGTAGCTAAGTGTAGGCTAGGCCCGAATCTCATAGTAGTTTAGAGTGGGCGGGGCCTACTGCTTATAGTATTACTTGAGTATAGATATGTGATTGTTTGGTAGATATACTTGTTGTCTATGTGATACTTGTATGCATGTTAGTAGCGGAGTGTGGGAGGGGCCCGAATCTCCTAGACAACAGAATGTGGGCGGGGTCCGAATCTCCTAGATCGCGGAGTGTGGGCGGGGCCCGAATCTCCTAGACAGCGGTGTGTGGGCGGGGCCCGAATCTCCTAGACAGCGGAGTGTATGCGGGGCACGAATCTCCTAGACAGCGGAGTGTGGGCAGGGCCCGAATCTCCTAGACAGAGGAGTGTGGGCGGGGCCCGAATCTCCATGAGAGTGGGCGGGGCCCGAATCTCCATGAGAGTGGGCGGGGCCTGTATCTCCTAGTTGCATGATATTTTTATGGTATGTGGTAGTTTGGGGAACTCACTAAGCTTCGTGCTTACAATTTTCAATTTTTGTTTCAGGTACTTCCACTAGCAAGGGGAAGGGCTCGGGATGATCGCATGACACGCACCACAGTTTCAGCCTGGGATTGTTTAGACTCTGATATCTTCATATGGTTTTGATACAGTATTTTGACACGATGTTTTGAGATACACGATTATGGTTTTCCTTATGATGATGGATGACGTATGGTTTTATTATAAATGATTTTAAAAAGAAATTTTTGGCCTGTATTTTTAGGATGTTTTAGTGTGTGATCCCTCGAGTTATGATGAATATTCTGATGTTTGTTATGGTGTATTTTTCATAATGGTGACGCTACGCACTAGGCCAGAAAAGAGGCGTGTTGTGCATTAGGGGTGATGTGTCTCCTCCGGTCGTTTGCCACGTGTCGTCGCGTCATCGCTTCTAGAACATGCCACATGTCCTCTTTAGGTGGTGCCACATGTCATGCCCATGTTGCGCCATGTCACCTTGTCTCTTGTAAGAGGCGGTCTCCTGACATGCAACATGGCGCACTCCGGTGCTACCACATTACCCTCAATGGGTATTTTTGCGAATCTTCGAACTGCCATAACTTTCTCATACAGGCTCCATTTTCGACGTTCCTTATATCCCCAGAATCCAATCGACGAGCTCTACAACTTTCCTTTAGGTCTCAACATCTAATTCTTACTCTAACTAAAATTCATATTTGGAACGATTTAGACTGTTAAAGTCCTTGCGAAATTCATAACTCCTTCATACGAACTTTATTCTCGACTGTCTTTATATCGACGAGTTCATATTCACAAGATCATCAATTATCGTTTAGATTGTTTCAACTAACAATCAACCGATTTGAATTTCGATATCTGTGTCCGCACTGATGTGCTAAAACTTCAAAAAATCATAATTTGCTCATATGAAGTCAGATTTGGACGTTATCTATATAGACGATTGTAACATCCCCCTCTGGCACGTATCACAATATTGTCCGCTTTAGGCTCCCAGCACAAAAACTTTCCAGGGGGTCACCCATCCCTGAATTGCTCTCGGCCGGACACGCTTAACTGCAAAGTTCTTATGGGATATGTTGCCCTCACAACTTTAAAACGCGTTGTGTCAAGGAAGGTATCCGCACCCCTTATAAGGAAATGTTTCGTTCTCCTTCCCAGCTGATGTGGGATCAGGTGCAACTAACCTGCCCGCCTTCACCCCCCTATTATAGGTTTTGACGTCCTCGTCGAACACATCGACCCGTGCCCTGTCTTTGATATCTAAAATTCATTTTTTACGACGCACATAGCCGTGTCGGTTTAATTGCGAAACTTCGAAGAATCATAAATTCTTCTGTAACACCCAGTTCCCGGTACGTATTTTTATTACAAGTTTTTGCATATTTACACAGGGACTCGACGATTTGGAGGCCCAACTCGTCGAGTAGGTGCGAGTGATTGGACGCGGGTGGAAGTATCTACTCGCCGAGTCGGAAGCCCCGACTCGACGAGTAGACCTGTCTGGATGAAACCCTAAATTTGAGGGTTTGCACCCTATTTAAACACTTCAACTGGCCTCCACTCCAGCCTCCATCACCCTCAGACCCCATTCTCGAAACCCTAATCAATTGTGAGTGTTCTTGAGCTATTTTGGTGCCATTTTTGTGATTAGAAGCTTGGAGAAGGAAGGAAACGCTTGGAGGTTCAAGACGAAGGCAGTAGATCCAGAGTCTTGGTTGCATTTCCAGCTTGTTTGAGGTAAAAAGCTTCAACCTTGACTTCCCATTTGTTATATCTTCTTTAGGGCTTACATCTTGTCATTTTTGGGGCATTTCTAAGTCACATTCGGGTGTAGAGTGTATAGTAGAGTGATGACTTCAGATCTTAAACCTTGGAGGGTTCTCATGGCATAAAGGTGCCAACTTTATGGCCATGAGAGCCCCATGCATCTTGTAGACTTCATTTTTGGGTCTTTTGAGGTTGAATACCCATGCATGGACGTAAAGTTCGTGACAGTACGTGTTATATCGACCCTAGGAGGTCAGATATATGTTCTAGATGCATTGAGCCCGACTGAAATCGACTTGGTAGACTTGGACTTTGGGGGACTCGGCGAGTCGCTCATAGGACTCGGCGAGTCGGGTTATGGTTCCCTAACCTTTTCTCTTTCTGATCGATCTGGTTGAGTATAAAAGAGGACTCAACAAAATGGATTTGAATATGGACTTGAAGATCGAAGAACTCGACGAGTTCAAGGATGAATTCAGCGAGTTCAAGGCCATGTCCCAATGAACATGAAGAAGAACTCGACGAGTCAAGGAAAGACTCGGCGAGTCAAGGACTTATGTTCCACCTTGTATGAAGAAGGACTCGACGAGTTCAAGGACGAACTCGGCGAGTCATTGACTAAATGTCCTGATTCCGTATGAAGAAGAACTCGACGAGTTCTTGAAAGACTCGACGAGTAGGAGTGAAGTTCCAGGATGTTAGTGTTGGATTAGATGTCTAAGCCCATAACTATTATTGGTATGTACTCGACCCGAGAGTAGCATGGTCCATTTGGGTTGCATAACATCAGGACAATTTGTTAGGATGGACTTTTGAGAAGAGGCTATATATGATTTATTAATATATTATAAGTTCTAATATATTAATATGAAATCATATGATTTAATTAGTATTGATCAAGAATTAGTTTGGAATTAATTTAGTGATCAAAAGAGACTAATTAAATCTATGGGGACTAATTATGGTAATTGGTTATATTTATATGTGTTGGGCTTATGATCCATATTGGACTAAGTTTATGTATGGATACATAAAGAGTTGGGCCGAATGAACCATTGATCATAAAACCCATGGGTATGGATTTGGGTTATACCCATGACTCTTGGAATCCTACATATAAATATAAGCTCCATAACCTAAAAATGCCATACTTCTAGTTCTTGGAGTTCATGGAGGTGTTTTTGGGGCATGGAAATTCTCTCTTAAGAGTCACCTTTGTCCTAGGTGAGTTGTGATTCCATTTGAGGTGCAACACTTGGGGCACTAAGTTCTTAAAGGCCAAAGTCTTTCTAGCAACATCAACAACATCAAGAGGTATGTCTAAAACTTGTCTTATTATACACATGTTATTTGTATGCTAGTTGTAGGCTTAAAGCTTTGGAAACCATATGCATATATAATTAGAGAAAACATAGATCCAAAGCTTTTAGGGCTGTATGTGCATCATAGGATGTTGTAGTATACAAAACCCAACAGTTAGTGGATTATGGAACTCGACGAGTTGGTGGACCAACTCGGCGAGTTGAGTCAACCAGATGTTGACTTTGACTAAAAGTTGACTTTGACCAGGGTGTTGACCTTGACTTTGACTTGACCCTTGAAAGGGTTAAGAGTATGAAATGGTAATTAAGGAAGGTTGTTGTGTGTAGGAGTTTGAGAGGAGTTGATCCCAACATCGAGGACAGTTCGGACACTTCACGTCATTGAGGTGAGTTACCTTCCAGTAGAGGTGGGTCTAAGGCCACAATGTCGGCCCACTAGTAGCAGTTTTTTGTTAGACGATTGTCTTTGTGATAATTATCTAGTATGCCACTATCTGATATGCTTTATGTGCTAGGATGCTATGATATATGTGTTAGTAGTAGTAGGGGTGAAATAGTCCCCGGTTACCGGTTGAAAGATACCGAAGGGGTAGACAGTGCCCATGCATGCCTAGCAGTGTGTTCCTGATATGTTATTATATGGTAGTGGTAGGGGTGAAATAGTCCTGTTGAAAGATACCGAAGGGGAGGTCAGCTCCCTATTACCGGTTGAAAGATACCGAAGGGGATGTCAGCTCCCGGTTACCGGTTGAAAGATACCGAAGGGGAGGTCAGCTCCCGACTACCGGTTGAAAGATACCGAAGGGAAGTCCAGCTTCCGGTTATGCCAGTCAGATACCGGTTGAAAGATACCGAGGATAGACAATATATGTTTATGGTATGTTGTATGATGGGGGAACTCACTAAGCTTCGTGCTTACAGTTTTCAATTTTGTTTCATGTACCTCTTCAGCGAAGGGGAAGGAGCCGGCACGGTAGCAACGCATCGCACACATATGATTTCCGCATTTTGAAATCTATGGGATTGTACTCTGACATTATTACTATTTTGATGATATGGTTGAGACATATGACTATGGTTTTATGAATTGATATGATTCGATGATGTTTTTCAGTAAACAATTTTATAAATTACTTCATTAAAAACAATATTTTTGGTCGTGAAAATTGGGATGTTACATCTTCATACGAATTCAGTTTTCAAAGTTCTTTATATGTAAGGAATCCTTGTTACATCTACTATAACTTTGGTTAAAATTATTTATCCTAATTAATCTTCTATCAAAATATCCCCCTCTGACACGTATCATAATATTTGATGAGTCTAGTTCTAGTTTATTAATATAAATTATATGACCAAATCCATTGCAATAAATTAAGCCATGTAAGATACTCGAATCGTCGAGCTCCTAAATGTTCTTATGATCATGATTCTCACGTGGTTGTTTCCATACGTTGGAATCATAAACTAGTAAAGATTGATCTTTATAAAGCTGCGAGAAAGGGGTGATTTAATCAGGGCATGTAGAATGTTGAAGGAGCTTGAGTCGCAGGTGGTAGGAGAAGAATATGGAGGGAAGGCTGTGGAGTTTTTCGGTTTGGGTGGTATAGATAACAAAGAGGCTAGAAGAAAGAGAAAGTGCATGGAGAATAAGGGGTGAGCTGGGGGTAGATTGAGGTATTTTCTTTTTTCTATTATTGAAAATCTTAAATAGGTAAAAGAAAAAAAAGTAAAAATGAGAAAGGGTAAAGTGGTCTTTTTATATGGACCAGATATGTACAATGTAATTTCTTTAAACCACAAAGATTTCATTTTGTCGATTTTTCAAAACTTAAACAAAAATATGAATTTAATCAAACCACATGGACTAAATCATTAATTTACTCTATTAACAATAATACAAGTCACAAGAAAGATATAAATATAGTTATAAAATATGAAAAGATTAAAAAAAAAAAAAAAAAAAAAAAAGCGAGAGCAAGATACGGAGAGAGAGAACGGTAGGGACGTCAGGATGGTGAATAGTAATATTGTCTCGTGGGTTGGGACCACCACGTGAAGGTTCCGCTCCCTTGGATACTCGTCTTTTGTTTTTTCAAACAAAAATCGTCTTTTTTAAATTTAAGCGTAATTTCTCATCATTTGACCAATTGAATTTACTGGTCTGAGTTAATCTATTTATATACATTTAAAACAAACAAAAGTATCATTCATTAAATATTCATCTAATGTAAGTCATACATAAAAACTACGTACCTAACACAAATATTTCCCCTATACACGATTTATTTGCTAACGAAATTTTGTGAATTAAATTTAGGTATTTTTGTGTTAGATTTTACAAAACCTAAACATTTCACATTGTGTTTAATGTTTTATTATTTATCTTCAAAAGCACTTAAAGAAATGTAAAACAAAGTTTCTTGATGATATTCTGAATATAAATATTCCATACAAGAAATATTTATTAAAGTAAGAAAAAAGGGTAGTAAAAGTCTTGATTTGGATGGATGGAGTTGATAGACCGGATGGCATTTAATTTTAAACAGGATAACCGATCTAGACACTTCCTTTGAAATTTTGGTTTGGTTAGGACAAACAGATACGAAGCACGAGTTATATAGTTTGTTCTTTTTATGCATCTATGTATTTACTTCAAAAAATGGCCTTTTTTAATATTATGCATCTATGTTAAGTCAAAAACGATATGTATTATAATACGATCGGTTTTGTAATAAGATCAAATTTTAGATTTTAGGATTGTAAAATCGGATAACAATCTTATTCATTCTATTATTTTTATGTTAATTTGGGTTTAAGTATTTAAAAATGTAAACTCCAAAGTTTTTACTAACATTATAAAATTAATCACATATTAGTTTATTGATACAACCCATAGTTTTATAAATTTGTCCTTTTTATTTGAAATGGAACTTCAAAATTTGTCCATTGAGCTCAAAAATTGAACATCAAATGTCATAAGAAGTACATGTAGTCTCACATGCTATATTGTTATTTATTTACTCCATAATTTAATGATTGTTGACAAATATAAATATTTTTCTGCATCATTTTTGTTTTCGTTGCATCTCGTAGAGGTAACAAAGTTTTTAGAGAAAAATAATAGATTAAAAATGAAAGAAATGATATCAATGCGTCATTTGTCATATATTATATGTTAAATTTAAGTTTGTTCCAAACTTTATATAACTTGCAATCAATGTTCTAAATAACGTAAGGCGTGACTTGACGGCAATGTCAAGCCTCAAGCTTTTCCGAGCCTTGGCGAGTCATGGCGTTTGTAAGGCGTGACTTAAGGCGGAAATATTCTATATTATTAATATTTTTATATGTATTTTCAACTATTATTCATTTTTATACAGATATATGAGTTAATGCGGCGTTTTAGCAAAGCTTGGCGGCAAGTGCAAACCTTGGAGCCGTGGCGCGCCATGGCGGAGCCATGGCGAGCTTTTTAGAACCTTGCTTGCAATAGATAAATAAAAATTTCTTTTAAGTTTTAAACTTATTAACATTTTCAATTCCATAAGATCTTTCGATCCTGATCTGATTTTACGACCTTGGTCGTGCAAATTAAAAAACAATTCTAGGTTGTGTAGGTGTTTGAATATTTCCATTTAACATTCATTCTCTTAATTAAGGTGTAAATAGAATAGAATACAATACATGCGGTAAGTAAGTAAGACTATATAATATAAAATACAACATAAATAACATGCACTAATACACCCTTGTAGTTTGAGTTGGAAATTGTTGTTGAATGCAAGAACTGTCTCTAAAATTTATAAGGAGAGATGAAGGCTGGTGTCAACATACTATAAGCTGGAAGGGACATGAAGAACATGAAGCAGTCTAGTTGTAACTTTATCGCACACAAAGCGTATGTTGTAACATCCTGATTCCCAAGTATCATAATTTTCATTAAAAATGCAATTTTTTCCTTGGAACTCGTCGAGTTGATGGCCTCAACTCGACGTGTTGAAAGTTTTTGGGCCGCAGATCTTTTTGGACCAACTCGACGAGTTGGAGAGGAAAACTCGACGAGTTGGTGGCTGAATATGAAACCCTAATTTTTAGGGTGTTGCGCCCTATTTAAAAGCCTTAAGTCCCATTGTTGGCCATCCTAATCGCCTCCTCTGTCCAGAAACCCTAGAATTTGTGCATCTTATCCCAAGTTGAGTGTGTGAGCTTATTAGTTGCTTCTTTTGGTCTCATTTTTGAAAGAGCTTAAAGTTGGTGGCGCCTAGCTTGAAGGGGGAAGATATAGATCCATAATCTCCTTAAGTTTAGCTACTCTTTTGAGGTAAAAAGTCGAAAACTTGCTTATCTATTGCTTAGATCTCTTTCTTGGAAATTTATTGTCATATTTGGCTCATTTTTTGGTGTGTTCATGGGTTGAGTATTTCATGAAGTTATCACTTCAGATCTGGACGTCTTATGGTCTCATTGGACTTAAAGTTGCACGCTTTATCAAGTTCTAGGCCTCTTTCATGCTTTAGGTCCCCTATTAAGCCTTTCTTGAGTCTTGGAGCCTCCTTGTGTCATGCATGGACATAAAGTTAGCAACTTTACGTGGGTTTCCAACCATTGGGTGTCAGATCTACATTTTAAAGCATTAGATTCGTCAAGAAGGGGCTGAATGTGTTAAAATACTAAGGAAAAGATTTTCAAAATGATTTTCAAACGGTTTTCAAAATACTAAAAGAGGATGTGATGTCTACGATCAGCCGGAGCCAGTAAGTAGACCCCAAAGTACCATACTATTATTTGATATTGTGATATATTAGAACAGCATGCTAGTAATAGGCTAGGGATCTTCAGGAATTGCATGATACAATTGCTTGATTATATGATACCTGATAGCCTAGGGCCTTTCTTTTATGGAATTAACATCATTTGTAGTTGCTTAGTGTATGCATCATGGTTATATATAACTAAGATCTTATAGCCTGAGAATATTTGGTTTGGCCTTATTTCCTGTTCTTGTTTGATGAAGGGGCTTAGGGTAGGATCAGATATTCGAATGTCTATTGGGTCCAGTGTTATGTATGGCTAGCATACACAAGTGCTGCAGGGTTGGTGGAAGTTACATGGATGAGTTGTGTGGGGTCAGCCGGCCAGTCGTGAGATGTTTAGCCTTTCCTCT
Source organism: Lactuca virosa (assembly GCF_052849685.1). Lineage (NCBI taxonomy): Eukaryota > Viridiplantae > Streptophyta > Magnoliopsida > Asterales > Asteraceae > Lactuca > Lactuca virosa. Next base: position 433,627,270 of record NC_136430.1, read on the forward strand.
AGGGAGTGAGGATCAAGTGTTCGTCTATGCTTATGAGTTTTGTTAGTGTATTGTGATGATCCTTGAGACAAACACGGGTAGGTGTGGAAGGTAGTATTGGCCCGTACTACTGAAAGAACAGGACATGTGTGCGTAGCGAAGAAGTCACAATCCCTAGGGATTAGTTAGGAGTTGGTTCCCCGATATGATATGTGGATTATCTGATATCTTTCTGGTGTATTTTCAATATGGTGACTACAGGACGATTTGAGATCGGATCCGGGTCGGGATCGGGAGCTGGCAGTCAGGATGGGCCAGCATTTTCAGAGGACCGCGTCAGTGAGATCATCCGTAAGGAGGTGGGTTCCATTGTCCGGGGTCAGATTCTGGAGATGTTCGGGTCTATCAAAACCGCGATGATGGAGTTCTTTGATGATCATTATGCAGCCATTGCTGAGACGACTGTTACTGCAGCCTCCGCAGCCGTGACGGCTGTAGGTGTTGGGACATGGCGGGTCTTTCAGTATCGGGACTTCGATAATACGAAGTCCCCGACTTTTGATGGAGCTTAGAACCCGATTGTGGCCATGAGGTGGTTATATGATGTGGAGGTGTGTTTCTTCACGTGTTCATTCCCAGCTGACCAGAAGGTCAGGTACGCTCTGAACCTTCTGAGGTCCGGAGCGAAGGATTGGTGGTGACTTGTTAGGGGATCATACTCTGATGAGCAGAGGGTTGTGGTATCTTGGGATCAGTTTAGAGATATGTTTCGTACTTGCTACATTCCTCGGGTCGAGCGGGAGAGGTTGGCTCAGGAGTTTTTAGTCTTGCGGCAGGGATCGGTGTCGGTGACGGAGATCACCCGGATGTTTACTGAGAGGGTGATGTTTTGCCCTGAGCTTGCTTCAGAGCAGGATCAGATGACTCGTTATCTGAGCATGCTCAAGACGGACATCAGACAGTTTGTTTCTACTCAGCGGTGTGATACCTTCATGGAGTTACAGGAGGCTTCCAGGCGGCGTGAGCTTGAGATAGAGTTTCAGTTGAGAGAGCAGAGGTGGGGCCCGGTACAGTCGCAGCCGGCGCCGAAGCGGTTCAAAGACGCCGATTCTAGGTCTGGAGGTCAGTGAGGCCGCACATGTAGGAAGTGTGGGAAGGTTCATGTCAGAGCTTCTCGATCTGGGGGTGTATGCCACAAGTGTGGCAAAGAGGGGCATTATGCGGGGGACTGCCGCCAGTCCGCCCCGATTCAGGGTATGAGGATTTGCTATCATTGTGATCAGGTTGCCCATGTGAAGGTTAATTGTCTGTTGCTCGCCGCCAATGTTTTAAAAAACGGTTTGAACCGGCCGGTCGAACCGGTTGGACCGGGAACCAGTGGAGGGAGCGTTCAACTATCATCGGTTTTACATTGATTTCTGAATCGGATTGAACCGACCGATTTTTAGAAAAAACTGGTTGAACCGGTTAAAATAAACCGGTTGAACAGGTTAAATCGAATAAAAACACATGAAAAAGCACAATTTACATTATAAACTTTGGTGATTTTTTCCATATCTATTTAGTTTTCTCTAAATAAAAACATAAGATAAATGTTATAAAATTTTTGATGTGTTTTTATTCATTTAAAACTATATTTCGTTACGGTATTATACTTTATTTTCTTTTTGACGTATATGGCTTGATGTAAATCACTATAACTTATGGTTATATGTTATTTTAATTTATTTGGATTCATCTACAACTTTTTTTATGTGTATTTTTAATGTTTGAATTTGTAAACATCAAATTTATGATTTATATATGTATGTATGTATAGGAAAATAGGAAAAAACATGAAAACTATAGAAACCGGTTGACCCGGCGGTCGAACCGGTTAAACCGGGAACCGGTCACCATACCAGTTCAATTAAAAAACCGGTTTTTAAAACATTGCTCTCCGTCAAGCCGGCGCAGGCTCCCGCACCAGCTACATTGAGGATCACTGGCGGGAGTCAGGGCAGGGCGGAGCCCCAGAAGGCTCGAGGTCGTGCTTTTCAGCTCACTACCGAGGAGGCTAGAGCAACACCAGATGTTGTGACTGGTATGTTTCTATCTCTTATCTTATTGATTATGATTTTTTTATGCTCATATGTTTGTACCTCTGTTAGGACGTTCTTAGTGAACTCCTTGTCTGGTTTTGTATTGTTTAACTCAGGTGCGAGTCGGTCTTTTGTATCTCAGACCTTTAGTAGGGAGTTTGCTTTGCCCATAGGAGAGTCGGAGTGTCTGTTGCGAGTTTCTATCGCCAACGAACACGAGATTTCTACTACTTCGGTTTATATGGGTTGCGTTCTGGAGATCTTCGGGGTATCCTTTCCGATTGAGTTGATCCCTATTCCTATGGGGGATGTTTGCGTGATTGTAGGTATAGACTGGATGAGTCGTTTTGGTGCTACGATCGACTGTGAGGGTCAGCGTGTGGTGGTTCGAACCCAAAGTGCGGGAGAGCTGGTGATTTATGGAGAGCGCACCAGGATGGGTTCAGGATTTTGCTCGACAGCCAGGGCTCGGCATTATATTCAGCACGAGCGTGCAGGTTATTTGCCGTATGTGGTGGATATGCAAGGTAAGGATCAAGTTTCAGTTTCAGATGTTCCGGTCGTCAGAGAGCTCGATGATGTGCTCCCAGAGGAGTTACCCGGTGTGCCTCCTGAGAGGCAGGTCGAGTTCAGGATCGACCTTGTGTCAGGTGCGACTCCTATTGCCAAGGCGCCGTACTGATTGGCACCGCCTGAGATGCAGAAGCTATCATCTCAGCTGCAGGAGCTGCTAGGCAAGCAGTTCATCCATCCGAGCAGTTCTCCGTGGGGCGCCGATTCTTTTTGTCAAAAATAAGGATGGTTCGCATTGGATGTGCATCGATTATAGGGAGCTGAACAACTTAACGGTGAAGAACCGTTATCCCCATCTACGGATTGATGATCTCTTTGATCAGTTGCAGGGAGTGTCTTGGTTCTCCAAGATTAACCTAAGGTCTGGGTACCATCAGGTCAGGGTGAGGGAGGAGGACGTAGAGAAAACCGCGTTCCGGACTCGTTATGGGCATTACGAGTTCGTGATGATGCCATTCGGGCTCACCAATACGCCTGCGATATTTATGGATTTGATGAATCGGGTGTGCAGGCGGATGCTCGATCACTCAGTTATCATGTTCATTTATGATATATTTTATTCCAAGACCAGATAGCAGCATGAAGAGCACCTTTGCTAGCTTCTGGGGGTTTTGAGGCGAGAACGGCTTTATTTTAAGTTCTCAAAGTGTGAGTTTTGGTTGCGATAGGTTCAGTTCCTTGGACACATCGTTAACCAGGATGGGATTTTGGTCGATCCGGCCAAAATCGAGGTGGTGATGCAGTGGGAGGTTCCGAAGTCTCCCTCGGATATCAGGAGTTTTCTGAGTTTGACAGGGTACTACCGAAGATTCATTCAGGATTTCTCCAAGATTGCAGTACCCCTCACTCGTCTGACGAGGAATGGGGTGGATTTCCGGTGGGGCCCTGAGTAGCAGTCAACATTTGAGACCCTTCGACAGAGAATTGGAAGATTGAGAGGATCAGGGGTGAGATCACCAGATTTTTGCCTGATAGTCATAGTTTGTTGACCTGTTGCAGTCGAGTGTGGGTTCCTGTGACTGGTGGGGTCAGACAGATTGTGTTGGAAGAGGCTCATAAGTCTCGCTTTTCTATCTATCCGGGGGCCACCAAGATGTATCGGGATCTGAGGTTGAGTTATTGGTGGCCGTGCATGAAGAGGGAGATCGCCTGGTACATCGAGAGGTGCTTGACCTGCAGGATGGTCAAGGCCGAGCATCAGAGGCCGCATGGCAAGCTGCAACCTCTGGAGGTTCCCATGTGGAAATGGGAGCAGATTTCGATGGATTTCATCACCAAGTTACTGAAGACGGCGAAGGGTTTTGATGCTATTTGGGTCATCGTGGATCGATTGACTAAGAGTGCCCACTTTTTGGCAATTCGGGAGAGCTCGTTGGCAGAGAAGTTGGCCGATGTGTATATTCGCGAGATCGTTGCTCGCCATGGGGTTCCGGTCTCTATTGTTTCAGACCGTGATGTTCGGTTCACCTCCCATTTCTGGAAGAAGTTCCATGAAGAACTGGGCACGAGGCTGCATTTCAGCACAACTTATCATCCACAGACCGACAGCCAGAGCGAGCGGACCATTCAGACTCTCGAGGATATGTTACGAGCATGCGTTATTGATTTTGGTGGGAGCTGGGACTCCTACAACATCAGTTTTCACTCCAGTATTGGTGCTCCGCCTTTTGAGCTATTGTATGGACAGAGGTGTCGTACCCCAGTCTGTTAGGACGAGGTTGGTCACAGGGTCATGGGTCGGACCGAGGTGGTTCTGCAGACTACAGAGATGATTCAGCAGATTAGGCAGTGATTGCAGACTGCTTAGAGTCGGCAGAAAAGCTATGCCGACCGACGTTGGTTTGAATTGGAGTTTCAGGTCGGCGACATGGTGTTGCTGAAGGTCTGAGTTGGGGTTCTCACTTGAACGGTTTCAAGCTTAATAAAAATGTTTAGTCCAATTTGTGAGGTTTTACTTAAAATTATTGGGGATGACACTGGTTCGATAAATGGAGATGCATATTGAGCATATGAGACTATTACTACATTTGAATTCATTTTTGTTCTACATCTTAAGAAAGAAATAATGGAGATCACATATTTACTTTGCCAAGCTTTACAAAGACAGTCTCAAGATATACTGGATGCATTGAGGCTAGTTGCATCCACCAAATTGCTATTACAAAAAATGAAAGATGAAAGATGGGATAGTTTTCTCGCTCATGTTAAGTCATTTTGTCTTGAACGCAACATTGATATCCCTGATTTGTCTTCTTCTTACTTTAGTAGAGGGGCTCGAGCGCGTAATGAGCATAGCGATCATACACTTGAACATCATTATCGAGTATATATTTTCATCGAAGCAATTAACAGTCAGTTAATGGAATTAGATCATCGGTTCAATGATAGCTCGATGGAGTTACTCCATCTTTCAACAACTTTAGATCCTAAAAATTCTAATGAGCCTTTTCGAAGTGGTGATGTATGTCAATTAGTAGAAATTTTTTATCTTGAAGATTTAAATGAAACCGAGAAAAATCTTTTGAAGATGCAACTCCAACATTACGAGGTGGACATCGTTCAACGTGAAGATTATAAACAATTGATATCTATTTCAGAATTGTGTCAATGGTTGATAAAGACTAGAAGAGCAACCAATTTTTATCTTATTTATCGAGTAGTTAGTCTTATACTCACTCTTTCGCTTTTCACTGCTACAACAGAGAGATCATTTTTAGCAATGAGTCTTGTTAAAATAAGACTACAAAATAAAATGGAAGATGAATTTTTGAACGACTCGTTGGTTTTGTACTTCGAAATGGAGCTTGCAGAAAAGATTACTTTAGGGACGATTGTGCAAGACTTTAAAGACGTAAAAGATCGACGAATTCCACTTTAATGAGCGATGTTGGAATATTTTATATTAATTTTTTTGTTTGATTTTATTATATTTAATGACGTTGAATCGAATAAACTATTTTAGTGCTTCTTTTAAAATTTTAGTTTCCTCCCCCCTCCCTACAACTTTTCGTGTTTTGCCCCTGACCACATCCAAGCGAATAGTCAACCTTAATTGAACGCCATGTTCGAAGATGAACCGGTGAAGGCGTCCAAAAGGTTGTTCCCAAATCGAACTGAATTTCACGAGCCACATGGCCTAAAAACGCTTTTTTACAACAAATCAACATAAATTTTATTAGGTTATCCGTTATACCCACTACTAACCACTATAATGGTGGGTGTCACATCATCACCACATTTAACCACTAAACCTATGAGATACCCACCACTATATCCCTCTTATTTTTTTATTTTCAAATTAAAAAATACATATATATTATTGTAGAGAGAGGTAGAAAGAGTTAGAGAGAGAAAAATAATTTAATTGGATTTGGTGTTCCGTAGTATACGTAACAATTCACCACTACCCACCACTAAGCATCGGGAAGATGTTCGTGGTTAGTGGTCGTTGTCGCATCAACCATGAAACCCTTTGTAAAGGGTATACCTAAGGTCTTAGATTATATAGGATATAAAATCGTTGTAACAAAATTTATTTAGACCTTTTTTTTAAACGGCACCTTGTATATACCAAAAACTTGTGCGACGCATTCATTTCACAACTAGGCTTTCATGTGAAAATGGAAGTTAAACCATGCAAAAATAGCCCTCAACATATTAAAAAGGAACTGTGGATCCTACAAGAATAATAAGACTCTCTTGAGTCTTGCCCTTGGCGAGAAGGAGGAGCCTTCATTCATATTACTTTTCTATATTACGTCCCATCATCTATATCTCTCTCTCTCTCTCTCTCTCTCTCTCTCTCTCCACCACCCTTCTTCCACAATCAATCAATCAATCAATCCAACCCAAAAACAGAAATTTTGAATCTTCCCAACTATGGATTTGGCATCAGGATCCGGTTCACACGACCCTGGAGAACCTCCAGGTCCATCGCAGCCTGGTGGTGCAGTTGAGTCAACTACCGGAAGATCAAGGTTACAAGCCACGGCAACACAATCACTCAGCAGATACGAGTCGCAGAAGCGCCGTGACTGGAACACGTTCTTGCAGTATTTAAAGAACCACAAACCACCGTTGACGCTAGCGAGGTGCAGCGGCGCCCACGTGATCGAGTTCCTCAAGTACCTCGACCAGTTCGGAAAAACGAAGGTTCACGTGACTGGATGTCCTTACTTTGGCTACCCAAACCCACCGGCGCCGTGTGCTTGTCCACTGAAACAAGCTTGGGGGAGCCTCGACGCGCTCATCGGCCGACTCAGGGCGGCGTACGAGGAGAACGGCGGTCAACCAGAGTCAAACCCGTTTGGTGCTAGAGCAGTGAGGATATATTTGAGGGAGGTGAAAGATAGTCAAGCCAAGGCTAGAGGTATTCCATATGAGAAGAAGAAGAGAAAAAGAGCTGGTGGCAGTACGCCGAGCACCACCGCAAAGGCAGCAAATACGTCGATGGATGATGGTGCAGGTGGTGGTGGTGGGGATGGTGGCATTATTTCTAGTAGTGATTCTGCTCCTGTCACTTCTACATTATAGTATTATTAAAAAGTAAGTTTTTATATTATTGAGAAATTATTTGTAAACAATTTTAGAATTATTACTTCAAATTAATATTAATTTATAAGAACCAAAACATTACCATTATTAAATATATATGGTTTAATTCCTCATTTTCCCTTATAAAACATAATCATTGTTAATTATTAATTGATGTTTTGGAATTAAGACAATTGTAGTTTATTACTTTTACTCGTCTTTTTAACATTATGTTTGGGCTTTTTTAACTCTTGTTTTTCAAGAAGCATAAAATATAACTTTTTTTTTTCAAATCTGAAACCTTTGAAAAATGTTTATTTAACTTTACTTCGTGATATCAACTTCTTTGGTTTTTTACTCCACTAGATTTATTCAAGGTACCTCCTTCATGTAGTTAGCCTTCCTCTTCCAGAATCGAACTTTGAGTTGTTCGTTGCTACAAAATGTTAATGTTTGGGGGTTTCACTAAATCAAAAAATGGCTGAATATGTGATGATTGTCTGGTTGGATTATATGATGTAAAGATAAGGTCCAAGAGTAAATAACTTGTCCAATAAGATTAAAGACCATTTTACCTATAAATTTCAACAAACAGTTTTCATAATAATAAACAATCTTAACATTATTCATGGAAAATAAAATGAAAAGTTGGTATATATATATATATATATATATATATATATATATATATATATATATATATTAAGTTGTATTTTTTGGTATATATAAAGTTATTGTGTCTAGCTAGTAAGACATAAAGAAACAATCATATAAATACTGAGATCAAGTGACTAATTTGTTAGACTCGTTAATTTTTAAATAAAAAAGTAACAACCCTTTAGTTTGGCTCACGAAGATGGTTATTTAGTTTTTTCTGTTAATGAGTATTTTTTTATACAATTTCATTTTATTTTTCTTTTGTGCGATGCTTCTATTTTTTAGCATTCACATATTTGTTTTTAACAAAACATTATCTCAATACGGTCAACATGGTCGACCATTTTTTAATAGATAGTACAATAGATAGAACAAACAAAAAGAGTGAAGTAATTGGTACACTTGTCTAGAAATAACTTTCGTGATGTAATAACAAAAATCTTTTACTAGCATTATCGATGGGTCCCCGATTTTATTGTGGGTATGAGATTCAACGAAAAATCTTAATGTAATTTTAAGGGAATTTAAAAATGGACAAAACTTTATCTCTGATTAAATAAATAATTTTTCATCGGCATCAAACTATATATCAACACAATAAACTTCTATAATAAGCTCATTGTTGTATTAATTAGAATTAAATAAACATGGTAAACACAAAATTATTCCAAGGATTTGTTTTTACTTGGGCAAATATCTAGTTTGGGGAGGAACAATCATCTTCACAATTGATATTGTATTCTTGTAGGATACATGTAATATCAATGTGATTGAGATTGGTTGTCATTTTAAGCAATATATTTTACATACATATCAACATACTTTAATTTCATAAATTGTAGGTGATGTATATTTTATTAATAATATGCAAAATAGCAATATACTTTATAGTTTACATGTTAGTCCTTTTATTTAAGAAGCCACCCCAAAATTGAATTGTGTGGAGTCGAACTTGAATCGACTTTATTATGGACTGTTTTATACCAAGTGATCACCATTATGTCATCTTAATTTTGTCTTACGTGTTTACAATTTTAAAATTTTAGTTATTGTATTCTATCATAAGTTGTAGTGATCACACCGAACTAGTCATATAAATACCCCAATTGCTTTTTTTATGTTCAAAAAAATGCTAAAAAGATATATAGCACAACACATTTTAGAACAATTTACCTTTAAAACAATACATTTTATACATGATAGCATTTTATGAATAAACTTTCAAAACCATTTCAAATATTTTCTGAAAAAAAAAATCTAACTAAACAATTAAGGTTCAATTATTCATTGAACAATAAGAACGTGAAAAACATATTCTTTGACACAGCTTTGAAGGTTTTTGTGTGGAAAACATTTTCTTTGCCACCGATTTTGACCCTACATTTCGGAAATAATTATTACAACATATTAATGAAACAATTAAATATAATAAATAGATTTATGAATATCACATATTTATCTTAAAATCCGTTATCAACTTGACTCGTTGTCTCGTTCTCTAAAATACCTGTTGATAAAAAGTAGTGCTGGAAGGGATAAAAATATATATAGATGGCATACATGTTTCATATAATTTTGGTATATAGTTCATACTTTTAAATCAAACAATTACGTATTTTATCTTTAAAGTCACTGTGGGGAAGTACATAAATATTAACCACTTTTGGTATAATTTTTAGTTTTAGACATTTTAATTTGATAACACACTTTAATTTTTTTAGGCAATCAATTACCAAATATAGCAACATGCAACCTATTTTAAGCAGATCGCCTAAAACAGAAGCAAGTAGTTGTGCGTGGAAATAAATTGTTAAACTAGAACTGAACAAAAATAAGTTATAACTTTTAGTTTTTTTGATAATTATTCAAGTGTTGGAATATATATATATATATATATATATATATATATATATATATATATATATATATATATATATATATATATATATATATATAATATTCTATTAATGTACGTTGTTTACTTCGTTGTATTTTTTTTACATGTCTAATTATTAATCAACGATTTCTCTTTCTGTTTAGGTAATTTAGTTGAAACAAATTCATTCTCTAAAGTAATATTATTAACATTTTGTTTAAATATGAAATACTAAATAATTTTAAATGTATTAAAAAATTAACAAAATACAATAATAGTAAACAGTTTATCAAATATATGAGATAAAAAATTAAAACAAAATTTACAAAATTTAAATTGTATATTTTAATATTTTGCATAAAACCGAATGGCTGAGTAATTTGTTCAAAAATTAAACATTCTTTTACCAAATAATTTAAATATAAAATTTATTTCAAATTACATCGATTATCTATATATAAAAATAGTTATTTACTAAGATGATTACAGGAGCTGATCTAGCCTGTTGATTGCTCTTTATAGTGAATTATGCGGGTTCGAACCCCCTTTAAAGCCTATTATTTTTATTACCGGACATTTGAAAAAATGCTAATTAAACAGTTGCAAAAAATGATTCAAACTCACACAATCTATCATAGAAACATAAAACATTAACCGGAGGTTAGCATCAATTTGTTACTAAATTCTCATGAACATTGTTTTATAGTGGAGGTTATTTGTTCCAACAGCTCACGAATTTTAGCCAAAAACTAGCAAATACATCCAAATTTGAGAAACAATCACGAGCATAATATTTTTTTTGCAAGTAAAACCGAAAAAAACACGAGTAAACTTAAACACTGGAAACTTTTAGCCCTATTAAGATAAATATGCTAGAAAACAAAAATAAAAGAAGAAATGGTTAAACTAGGTTATCTGTTGAGTAAATTACACGAATGGTCCTTATGGTTTGAGGTAATTTGCGTGTTTGGCCCCTAACTTATTTTTTTAACTCGAAAGGTCCCTACTGTTTGTTTTTGTTACGCACTTGGTCCCTACTGTTTGTTTTTGTTACGCGCTTGGACTCTGTCTTACATAAAAAGACTATTATTTAAATAAGAAAAAATGATGTGGTAGGTAAGGTGAGGTGAGGGGGTGGGATGAGGGTGTGTTTATTTAAATAAATTAAAAAATCAATGGAAAATTAGTCTTTTTAGGTAAGACAGGGACCAAGCGCGTAACAAAAACAAACATTAAGGACCTTTCGAGTTAAAAAAATAAGTTAGGGACCAAATGCGCAAATTATCCTAAACTATAGGGACCATTTGTGTAATTTACTCTTATCTGCTTAAATCCCAAACAAAGAGAGTAATTACTGTTTCGGACTTTTGGTTCCTGTTCTAAATTTGGAAATTTGACACCAATGATCCTCAAGGTTGGAAAATAGATCAGCATTTGTCCATCATCATGTTACTATCCATAAACTTTCATTAAATGCATGTAAAATGGCAATTATACCCATTTTTGTCTTTTTTGATTTTTGATATTACTATAAACCTCTTGAGCAATTGTGTAAAAATATTGAATTTATGCCCTACTAAAACCATCACCTCCGCATCGACTTCATTACTCTATGTCTCTTCCTTTTCTATGGACCAATTTAAGACCTTCAACGTCGACACCAGAACTATGGCCGACCACACCCTCCATCATGGATCTCCTCTCATCCATGTCTACCTCCGACCTCTCTTTCATCCACCAAAACCATTAGCGGCAATGGCAGAGTTGGCTTCCACCATCGTCATCTCTGTGCCATCAAAACCTCCACGCTCATTGTCACCACACATGTTCACCATCATCTTTACGCCACAATCTAGCTCCTTCTATCCTCGCCTTCTATATATTGTCAGTTGTCACAAACTCACATAAATCATCACTTCCCTTGTTCACCATCATCTTCAAGCCGCCTTCAAGTTCTTACCATATGGATTTGATTTGATTTCAGGTAATTTTTGGCAATTTAATCATGTTTAGGAATTTAATTTCATCAAGTTTAGGTAATTCCATCATGTTTGCTTTTGAATCGGGTTTGACTAGGTTTGGTTTTGAATTAGCGATTCATTTTTTGGCAATTTAACAATGGTTCCATGATTATGCAAATTAGATATTGGGTTTGATTAGGTGTGGTTTTAAATAGATTAATTTTGATTCTAGTTTGGTTTTGATTTTGATTGAAGGTTTATGATTGATTTTGAATAGTGGTTTATGGTATATAGTAGTGGTGATGGTGGTGGTTTATTGTGATGGTGATGGTGGTGGTTTATTGTGATGGTGATGGTGGTATACACTATATAGTGGTCGTGGTGGTACAAAATGAAAATTATGATGGTGGTATAATAATTCCAAAAACAAGAAAAGACAACGTAAAAATGACAAAAACATGGACATTTTAGTGACTTATAAGTACTTAACATAATATTAATACGGTTCCGAGTATAGGGATCAAAACTAAAAGATTTGCCAACCATGAGGATAAATGGTGTCAAGTTTTCAAAACTATGACCAAACCTGCTGCCGAAAAATGTTTTCAAAAGAGATAATATCCAAAGATGACATTTTTCTAATTTATTACTATTTATTATTTTATTATTGACCATTCAAGACAATTAAAACCAAGGGTCTAAATAACGTAAATCGTGACTTGGCGGCAATATCAAGCCTCAAGCTTTTCCGAGCTTTGGCGAGCCACGTCATTTTTGTAAGGCGTGACTTAAGGCGACAATTTTGTATATAATTAATATTTTTATATGTATTTTCAACTATTATTCTTTTTATACACATATATGAGTTAAGACGACGTTTTGGTAAAGCTTGGCGGCAGATACAAGCCTTGGAGTCATGGCGCGCCAAGACGGAGCCATGACGAGCTTTTTAGAACCTTTATTAAAACATATATTTATTTACTATTATTTAATTATATATTTAACCCATCATTCTTTAATCATAGTTTATTTTATCATTTAATTATATTTTAGTTTAAAATATGTTTTATTTAGTCACTAATAAAATTTCATTTATGAAATATAAATTATAACAATTATATAACCTTTTTAATTTATTTATAACTATGATGTATTAATTTTTTTTCGTAATTTATGTTTATAAAATAAAGACCCAACATACTTGTATTTATATTTTTATTTTTTATGTGGCATTTAATATTTTACATCAAAAGATGACGTATGTTTAAAAAATGATTAATTAAGTGAAAGAGGTTTTATATAAAATATAGATAGATAGGGATAAATGAGTTGCATTTAAAAAATAATGAAGATGTTATTGAAAATGTTATATAATTATAAAGTTAACATTAGTGTTAACGCATAAGAAGTGAACATCTAGCAATCCGAACCAATCAAGATCCGAAGTAAACATGTGTCTGAGATGTGAAGAGTTCCGAAGCTAAATTGAATCCGAGATAAAGATATTCAGAAGTCACAGTTTGTACAAACATTTAATGTTTTTTTGTCTTTTGTTGATGTAACAGTTCTTAGGACAAAATCGTATGAATCTTTTAAGTGTCAGATTGTCAAACATGTTGGGAATATTAGGGTTTGTGGTGGAGATCTGGATACCGACTTGGATCGTGATATCACTTTCCGAACGGATATTTCTACCATATGCCTGAGTTACAAGAAATTCAGCCTAGGATAATCCAAGTGGACACAAATCGTAAGCCAAAATGCTAGAGGATTCTGTGAAAGTATGATGAAAAATGAGAGCTTAAGATCGTAACCCTCTTCTGAAAAGAAGAGTCGTTTATATAATAAACGATATTAGGGTTTTATCAGGTTGGGTCGTCATTAGTTGCTTTGGAAGCAAGTAATATTAATCCGGATTTAATGAGGATTTAGGGTTACCAAAACTAATGAGTTCCGTTAGTTTTACCATAAACACCCTCAATAAATTGAATTTTTCCACTATGTTCCCATATGTAAAATTCGGTGAGGTTTTGGGGCGCTGCCCCAAATCCCGCGGGACCCCAGCCAGGGGCTCTGCCCCTTGGACCCCGCTAGGGGCGCTGCCCCTAGACCCCGTCAAAGGGGCGATGCCCCTTTGGAAACCCCGGACCCGGGGGCGCTGCCCCCGGACCCCCGACTAGTCGTCGAACTGGCTTCTAATTCGATCTTATACATGCGTGCACTCCGCACAACCCCGTACATATAATAGAATACAAATTTTGAAGCCTCTTAGCTCACATGTTAGTTCCAGTTACTTAAAATGACATGGTGACACTAAAATCACCAACAAAACATTTAGTTGTAACCAGTCCTTACAATGTGTTATCGGTTTGTATCATGTTCCTCCTTTATTATTTAAGGAGTGAATGTTTCATGAATTATACAAAAAGAATAGTAAGCAATCAATCTATTCTCTTCACATCAATATCTCTTGCAAATCAAACTTCTTTTGTTTACATTCTACTTGTTCTAAATTATCTTTATTTTGACTATACTCAATATTACTTTATTTATTACTTGAATACTTTGTTGATTATTAATCTTGAAGTTTTGACTAGTTTACCAGACTTGACTGGACCAACTTATTAGAAGCAGACATTGATCTTAAAAATTAACTCAATGTTTGAGTTTTCATACTTTGTTCGCGCATTAACTCAAGGTTATATAATTATAAGTTAACATTAGTAATATGACGAGATGACAATAATTTTGAATGATAGTAAATATTCTTATATTTGAACCTAAAATATCTACTTAAGAAGGCATACACCTTTAGCCATCTCGATTAAAGCATATACATCTTAACCATAATTTAAAATATTGAGTTTTAAAGTCTTGGTCATGTTTTTCTAAAAAATTAAAAAAAAAATAATAATAATAATAATAATAATAATAATAATAAAAGCGCTCGTGAAATATGTACATAGAGCTCGCGAATTTGGGTGTACTGTATCATTAACTTGCGGCTATAATTAGCAATTTGTTTTCTTTTAGATCAGATAAAATAACTCACGAATTCGTAAGCTTTTGTTTATGATGTAGTGGTCATTAATTGACAAATAAATAAATAAATAAAACACATTGATATATAATTCCAAATATGATATTTTAGTGGCCGACTCTTATATAAAAATGTAATTTTAATAAAACAAGCAAAATATATACTATTATTTTATTATTTAAAATATATATATATGTAAATAATGAATGAGTTATAATGATTATATGATTAGGCATGGAGCATTGAAGCATGGACCACATATACAAGAGGTTGGTTTGACCCTTTGATGGTCCCGTGGAATTTTCGGGGCTCGGGTCAGTCAGATCATATACATATTTACCACACGTGGGGCTCTGCCTGTCTAGTAAGACAATACCTGACCGACTGAACTTTCATTCTCAGGTGCCTCTGCCTCTCCTTTTCCACACGTTCCCTTCCTCCCTCCTCTCTTTCATTGACATTAAAAAGGATGAAATGCAATATTTTTCCATATATCATTTGAAGAACTATGGATATGATTCTTATTCATCTCTTTGGAACAATTAAAGTATACTATTTTGAAAGAAATAAAAATAAGCTTATGGTTTTTAAAATAATTGACATTAACTTAAAGTAGTTAGCATGAACTAAAACCATTAATACAATTTGAAATACAGTTTAAAATAAAACTCATTGGTTTGATATTTATATAAAACTACAAATTAAAGGATCTTCTTTATTAAAAATTAGTTGGATTATTTTATATTTTCTTACTTTAAATCAACGTCTCAACTTTTTTAATATATATATATATATATATAATGATCATATTATTGTGTTACTATTATAATTCTTACTAGTATTTACATTTCTATTCCTCCATGTTAGTTTAAGAATGTTTGTATAATAATTATACAAATATATATATTCTGTAAAAAAAAATATATATTTTTTAAATACCTAAAATTAAAATGATATTTTTTAAGAATGCATCCTGTCAAAAATATGTAATTTTATTCTTTAAAAAAACTCTAGAATAAAACTAAAATTAATATAACATTCTTGAACTAACCTGGAGGAATAGACGTGCAAATATGACATTCTAATAAGAATTGCAATAATAACACAATAACATATATATATATATATATATATATATATATATATATATATATATATATATATATATAAAAGATTAGTTTTTGACATCCAATAAAAACATAGACATGTGTCTTTTTAGAGTAAATTAGACGAATGGTCCTTATTGTTTGAAATAGTGATCATTGGTCCCTAACATTGTTTTTATTAATTTCATTTGTTTCGGTCATTAATGATTCAAGAATTTTTCGATGCTTCTAGACTTCTAGTTTCTAACATTCGAATCAAATTGTTGATTTAAATTTTTTCGTTAATTCAACCCAAACATATAATTCATTTTTACTGTTGATAGTAAACATTTAATGAGACCACTGTTTTGATTCCTTACTGTTCATCAATCATATTCTTTTTAACTCATAATAAGCACTTAAAAGCCACGACTACTCTACTTTTCATATTAAAAAAAACAATTATATATCTTCTATTTTCTCAAACAAGAACCCTATAATAAGTCACAGCCGACAATTGCCTTCTTGCCACCACCGCCGGCGAAACCCTTCTTGTCCACAAATGAAACCAGCGATGAAGCAACGTTGATGTAACGTTCCATTTTTCACAACCTAACATTTTTCATTTTTATTTAGGTAAAACTTTCCAATTTATAAATCCATTATTAAGAAAAACTGTTTATTCCAAATTACATTTCTTAAAATCAGAGTATTATATAAAACGCGGAATCCTCAATGTTGCTCATGAGTGTGTATTGTCCCGCCTTTGCCTTCCCATAGTCACTGATGATACCTGAAACAATAAACAACTGGATAAGCATAGCGATTAGTTAGTTTTCCCCAAAACACCACACATAACCAAACAAATAAACGAGCAACGGGCCCAATCAGTTATCGGACTGGAATGCCCAACTATATCGGGCTTATTGGCCTTACCGCCTCGACCCAACCGCTCATCCTGAGCCTCTGTGCCTACGGCTTACAGCCGGCCCGCACCAAGTATCTTGGCCTACAACACAAAGCAGGACCGCCTCAACCCAAACCAAACATAACATGTCGACATGTAAACAATTAAGGATCAAGTAGGCACATAATACAGGCAACATCAATCATACATCTCACTACGGCCTACCAGTCCTCGCACAACATACAGTCCCGCTACCAACTAAACTCCATGAAATGTGTAACCATAAGTAACCAGATGTGAGATAGCCACCCGAACAGATGATCCTACTCTAGAGCCACAACCAAACAAGGAACATGCAAGAAAGCCTAGATCAAGAGTTCTCAGGCTATCCCTAAGGGCACTCCATATATGATAACTAGCAAGCACATATAACATACAATTCTACAGATTACTATAGCAAAGCAACATGCTCGATACCAGGATACAGATCTAACAAATCAATACAACATAGCAGCATACTCGATACCAGGATACATATCTAACAAATCACTACAACATAACAGCATACTCGATACCAGGATACAGATCTAACAGATCACTACAACATAATAGCATACTAAATATCAATAATCCAATGAATGCATGGACGTATATACTCAGATGTGAGATAGCCACCCGGATAGGTGATCCTACTCTAGAACCACAACCAAACAGGGAACATGTAAAAGATCCTAGATCAAGATTCCTTAGTCTATCCTACATGACTATATACAGTCTCTAAGGCATCCCTCTACTAATAGATAACCTAAGTTAGTGGGCCGACATTGGTGCCTTTGACCACGGGTATAGTGAGGCGAAACCCACCTCGATATGGGTGTAGGTAACCACCGTACTAACGAAGAACTCTACTAGCTTCCACTCACTTCCAATCACCTATAGAAGGATACTTGAGTCAATACCCGATCACAGGTCATAGTCACATGCAACAGTGACTACCTCACATGAAATGACGATTAGGGTTCTACATAAAATGACGATTAGGGTTAAGTAAGGGCACTTAACCCATTAAGGACTTAACCACCTAAGGGTAGATCTGATTAAGGTTTGGCCTCGTCATTCTCATGTATAATAATAATCCAAGCAATAGCCCAAATACGCGCCCCGATCATTGTCCAAAATAGGGCTTCCCGATTCTAGGGTTTCCACATCAAATGATAACTAGGGTTAATGTTCCACACTTAACCCCTTAAGGACTTAATTTATTAAGTCCAATACTGCATTAAGCTAATCGTAGGGCATTATTGAGTATACTTGAAGTCCAATTAACGATTCAACACGGGTCCCAACAAAACTCCAAAACTAGGGTTTTCTTGACATTAAGGTTTTCTAAATCCTAATTAGGGTTTCCAACCCAAACACGTGTCACTCAGTCTACGGTTAGATGCTTAGGTAATATAATGTTTAATAAGTCGGACACCACCCACCGCCACCTCAGGCAGTGGTGGTCGGCGGCAACAACCACCTACTCGCAGCGATGGTGGCGGTTTCGAGTTAGAATCCGACCAAACAACTCCGACTACAACAACCACGCAGAAAACACACATACACACAATATTACAAGCACACAGCCACCTCACACGGTGGCTGTGGTGACAAAAATGGAAGCAAGGCGGCAGCCACCATGGTTGGTTGCCATGGTGGTTCTCTTCGTTTTTCCGGCCAACAAAACACACACACATGCCTCTCCAACTTGCCACAGTAGCAACACACACCCACACTCGCAAAACACGAACACAGCCACCCTCGTGTTGGCATGCGGCAGTCGAAGAATGACCGCAAGAAGGGATAGTCGTACAGAGCGGCGGTGGGACGCGATGAATCAACAGAAGAAGCAAAGAGGGTGGGAGGGGGTTGCACCTTTACCGGAGATAGGCAACATCGGCCATGAGCTCAGTTCTTTCAACCTCCCTCCTGTCACGACGTCAGTCTCGTTGATCCTCGTCTTCGTCGGCAGCAGCGGCGGCGGTGGTTGCTCGGTGGTTCACGACGGCGAAAAAGGAGATAGCGGCGGCTGGAGATTGGAGGTATAAGGGTGGCGGCTGGAGAATATATTAGGGTTAGGGTTTGGGTTTGTTTAAATGAGAGGCCAAGGGAGGAGGGGGGTGTGACAGGTTTTAGTCCTGCCTCCAACTTTCAAACTTAAATCCATTTTTTTCACTTTTAGCCCCTACCACCATAACATTTTCAGATTAAGTCCAATATTACCAAACAGCCCCCAACTTCCACAATTCTATTCATAACTAGTCTGAAAGTTACACTTTAACCCCCCGATTTCCAGAACTTATAACATTCAACTCCTTGCGCTAATACTCTGACAAATGATTACGGATTTAGGGCTAACATAAAAATATAAAAATACATCTCAGAGTTTTAGGGTTTATTTATTAATTTATTTATTTACTTATTTTATTTTATTTTAAACGGGATGTTACAATTGAAACCACAAAGATTCTCCGCTAAAACCGACGCCTTCATGTGGGTCAGATCATTCCATATAAGAGTCCAAATGTAAAATTGAAGCCTCCAATAGTGAAATTCGTACTCCAAATCACTAGAATAGGAAACCCAAGCATCAACAACGTGAAATCGAAGAGGCAACGTCTTTTTCCAAGGGTCGCCTTCTTTCCCACCAATGTGAAATCGATGTTCGTAATATTCAAGTGCATTTGTAAATCGCATTTTGTTTAATGTTCAACGATTCCTTCAATGATCATGCTCTTTTTTTCTTCTTTCTTTTTTCTTCTTCCTTCTCTTTTTGATTTTTGTTTTGGTTTTTTATATTTGTTCCTGATTTCGGACTTTGTTTTTAATGTTTGTTTCATCAATTAGGTACGAAGATGAAATTTGGGTTTTACTTAAGACGATGTTTGCGTTTTTTTGAAGAAAAAGACATTTTTTTTGAAGAAAAATACGGCTTTGTTGAAGACGATTTCTGGGTTGTTTTGAAGATCGGATCTGGGTCTTTTTTAAGACGATTTCTGTGATTTTTTAAAGATGATTTCAGGGTTTTTGAAGTCATCGAGTTTTCATTTTGATTATCAAGTCATCGAGTTTTCATTTTGATTATCAAGTCATCGAGTTTTCATTTTGTAAGTCCCAAAACACTTAGATCGATATGATATCAATCAAAATTATCTAAAGAATGCGGAATATAAATCATATAGTGATTCAAGAACACACAAATAACTCTTAATGCACACGATTTATTAGATGAAATCGTCTGGTACACAAAGACCTTCTTAACAGCCGAATACAATAAAAGATCAACAACTAGAACTCCTAAACGGCTAAAAAGATATATATATATATATATATATATATATATATATATATATATATATATATATATATATATATATATATATATAAACCTAGTAAAATTCCTTAACAGGCCCAAGCCCAAGCTGACCGAAATCACTATGTGATTTCGGTCCCCATAACCGAAAACACCATAAGCCCACTAACATAAGTATACCTAAGCCCAAGTATAATAATAAACTATAAGCCCATCATAAACCATTTAAATATGACCCAACAATCTCCCCCTTGGTTTATTGCTGGCTATTGCTGGTTGACTTTACGGCTTCTCCACAAGATGAACATCAGAATCAGCCAATGCTCCTGCCCACAACCTCTTATTAATGATTGTCGCTATCATACCGGTGAAAGCCTTTGTAGCAGCTTCAAACATTTCATTTTCCACCATAATCTGATGTTGGGATAAAGTATGAATGTCATGCTCGCCAAATTTCAGAAAATCCCTAGGATCAAGAAGACGAATTTCATCTTTTTCATCTTCATTACGACAGTAGCTGTAGCCTCATCATATACCCAATATAGTAAATCATTCAAAGAGCCAGAAGATAAACGCTGAGTGATAGGGATCCTTTTAGCTTTATTTGTAGGCGGCCACATAACATTCACCATAGTCTTGTTGGTGTGGGGATCAATGACACCCTTGGCCTTTTTAACGAACGATGACGTTGTTTTCAAGCCTTCAATGTTCTGCTTCACTTTGTCTTCCAGGAAATTATTAAACGCCCATGCCATGGGTTCATTTGTTGGATTGTGGAACGGTGCATGGACCACCTCTGCAAGATCAACTTTTTTCCAAGACACAAAGTCAATCTTCTTCTCATAGTACTCAATGTTTCCGCTCTTTCGCTTTACAATCCACATCTTCTTATTAGCTTCATATCCCCACATACGAATTCCAGAATGATCACCATATCTGTTAGCAAATTTTCTCTTTCCAATTTCTTTGATAAACATCTTTGGGTGATCACCAGCTGCATTCTGATCAGAGTTTTTCATCAGAAGCATTTTGTCTTTCTTTAGCTTATCAACTTTTCTCTGCTTCTCCCTTCTTTCTTCAGCTGTGACAGGGCCAGAAAACAGAAATTGATCAAGGTTAGAATCTGGGGCAGGACGAACCATGACTTTTTCAGATGTCTCTGAAGCATTTCCATCATCAGAACCTGAAGTCTTGAACTCATCACCAAATTTTCCAATTAATTTGTCTTTGAGATAAAAATAGAAAGCTGTCAGCCCGCCAAGATTGTCTTGAAGGTCTGAGGTCTGCTTACTCTTTTGAGAATTTTCCTTTTCAAGCTCAGAAACTCTCACATCCAAATTGCCAATCAGAAAGACTTTCTCAATGGACTCTTGCTTCAAAATTACGATCTCTTACAAAGGGACTGACTGGGCTGGCTCAACAATTGGGCTTAGATCATCTTGATCATTTCGATTAACTTGGGCTGGTTTAACGTTTGAAGTTGGCTGTTGTACTGGTTCAGTAATAAGCACTCCCCGCCTTGGATCTCTACGCCTTCGCTTTCTTGGCATCAGGGAGGCATTTGAATCGTATTTATCACTCCCAGATGGAGACTCAGTAGTAACAGAAACTGCTTGGGGAGGCTTCCTCGTAGTTGATTGTGATTGTTCAATAAGGGCTTCCATCTGTTCGGGCGTTGGATCGTTTGGTTGCTTGAAAATGTTGATTTTTTTCTCTGTCTCAGCTAGAGAAATCACAGCCTCATTGACCGGCTCCTTCGATGGTTCAAACATACGAAAATGCTCATCATCATCATCATCATTAACATCATCATCATCATCAGAAACCTCAAACGAAAAACTGAGATTTGATTTTGATGGCGCCACATGTTTCTCGGCCACCATAGCAATTGGAAAACCAGCAGTGCTTCTGTTCCCTTGAAAACAACATTTGATGCTTTCGTACTTGTTTCATGAGTCCAAAGGTGTTTGGACCCAGAGATTTGACATCTAGAGTATCGGGGGTCCTTTCCAGCTCGGGATGCATGACATCAAAGATCATTTTTAAAAATGGAGGATACATTAAGAAAATATCATTCTTTTTCCCAGAAAGGTTTCTCTTCATTTCGTCAAAAACAAATTTTGATAAATTATACTCCCAGTCCATTGTTAGTGCCACAAAGGCTGACGTTGCTGTTTGGCTTATTTCGTCCGACCTGCCTTTTCTTCCAGAGATGCAGCTAACAAAAGTATGAGCCAAAAATCTCCAGTAAGGGGGAAGTAGCTTCTTGACTGTTGGAGGAAAAATTCCTTTGTAATTCATTTTCTTTAAAACTTCTATGATCTTGGCAGCAGGGAGTTCTGTTGGGAAAGCAGGCTGATCTCCGAACTGAAGCACTTCCCGAATGACTTGCTCTGTTATAACAATCTGCTTGCCATTTACAGAGGATTCAATAGCACCAGCACCATCCGCTCCTGCACAGTTGAACGAGGCATTCCTCCAGAAATCATTAATCAGGTCCTTGCGTATGATTGGATTGATACGTAGAGCGTGGGAAATTCTGCAATTGTTCAAACCCACGATCATGGATTTGAATTCATTGTGTGCGGCAGGTGGATCCAGGAGATATCCAACGATATTGTGAGAATCAACAAACTTCAACTGATCCGCCATTTATCTGCACCAAACGAGCCTTGTGAGAACAATAAATAATTAAAATTAAAATTTTATTTTTTCAAAAATTCAAATTTTGGTCAAAAATGTTGATTTTGGTTAAAAGCATATGATCTCGGTTGGAACATAGCGATTTCGGTCAAAGCATAGCAATTTCGGTCAAAGAATGCCGTTTTCGGTCAGATTAAACTGTTTCGGTCGGATCCGGGTCAAATTCGATCGATTTCGGTCAGACCCGGGTCAAACCGAAAACCCGACGTTTTAAATTTTGAAACCCTCGACAAATTCTCCGGAGAACCACCGTTCATTCACCGGAAAACCTTTGAAAACCTGCAAAAAATTCCAAGAAAAGGCATAAAACTTAAAGCATATTACTCGGAATCCATATACCTAGTAAAAATTTCAAAGAATCAATGAAAAATAGATAAATTGGATCGAGAAAGAGGATGAAGCAAATGAATAGTGAACAGTGAGGGATTTTGCTTAGGGTTTTGAGAGAAAAAGGTTGATTTCAGCGGTGGTAATGAGAATGAAACAAAAAAAACTTATTAACCCCTAAAATGGGTTCTCGGCCCTTGGCCCACCGAATTCAATGGGCCCCAAAAGAGAATCCAATAAACAATTCGTTTCTTAGATTAAAAAAAATGAAATAAAATTAAAATTAAAAATTTTAAAATGATTGCAAATTAAATGCCAAATAAAAATAATATAAAAATAAAAATTTTAGAAACAAAAAATAAAATAAAATAAACAAACACATTTTAACAACTAAATTTAAAATCTTTGGGATCAAAAGTTGTCAAGCAATTTAATATCGTTTATCTGCACACACCTGCATTGATAACTCTGGTCAATCACCAATATTGTGGTCCACTTAAATTCAGCAGCAAGATCTACAGTCAACCTTTAGTCTTGAACGAATTCAATTTTAAGCGCACTAGAACGTGTTCCCCGCTTCACGACATACCCTAGCAATCAAGGAATTCCAAAGAGCTCTTTACTTTAGGTGAGTGTTCAATTATTTGAGAGAGAAGTTAGATATAGAGATGCATATGTTGTATCCCATGTCGGATTTCTTCCAATAACACAGAGGGACAACATATGACTAACATAGATAGAGGGGTATAGAGATAGAAAGATGCATATGTTGTGTCCCAGGTCGGATCTCTTCCAATCACGCAGAGGGGACAACATATGACTGACATAGATAGATAGAGAGATGCATAAATAGAGATGCATAGAAATAGAGATGCATATGTTGCATCCCACGTCGGATCTCTTCCAATCACGCAAAGGGGGCAACATATGACTGACATAGAGGATAAGAAAGAAAAACAATTTCATACAGACCTACTTTATCAGAACCCCTCAGTCACCCTATCAGCACCAGAATTAATGACATAAGTTCGTACGTCGAAGAAGTGTTGAGCCACAGTTCTAGATGATAAGTAACTTTAACGTATCTCGCAGACTCCCTTGTTTATCTCACTGGTCAATCTATCCAAGCGTCGTATGGTCAGTCCAAATGTAACTATCTAAGTCCAGATAAGTTAACACTGTCAAGTCTTTTCATTTTCAACAGTGTCTAGTCCTTTCATTTTGAATCCTTCGTGCCTACCAGCACATTGAACACAGAGTCTAAACAATTCAGCTTCAGTGCATTACACGTATTTCATATTTCCCTTTAACACTAAACTTCATATCACTTCCCAAGAACACTTACGAAAGAAGACATATTTTTTGAATTATTTGATTTTATAATTTTTTTTTGTATTTTTGATTTTATAATTTTTTTTGTATTTTTGATTTCTCCCCCTAAATTTTTTGTATTTCATATTTCTCCTGTCATCTGCCTGGAACAACCACTATCAACATACCAAGGTCCGATGATATTCCTCCACAGCTGTTCCTACACAATGTGCGAGATTAGTTAGATTTGGAAACCCAGTCCATATCTAACACTGGGTTGACCATTTCCATCTACACATGAAACTTCTTGCCATACCATATCCTTTGAATCAAATAATGTACATGACGAATTTAAAGGACGGTGAGGTGATTGGGCCGCATGACTTTTGGGCACCCATCTGTAATCAGCTTTAAGATATTTATTACTGACACAAACAGGGGCTTCGACATTTGGTTTTGAAGAATTTTTTTCCTTTGTGTTTGATCTTTTGGGTATCCATATATGGTTTGAAAACTCAAACATTGAGTGAATGCTTGAGATCAATGTCTGCTTGCTAATGGGTGTTCAAGTCTAGACTGGAAAGACCAGTCAAGTCTTAGATAATCAGTTCAACAAATGATCAAGACATTAATTGAGAGCAGGTAGTCAATGATGAAGGTAAAGTTAATAAATGAAGAACAAGAAGAACGTTTTAAATATGATAAGACTAAATGCCAAAAGTGAGTGAAAGATCTGTTTTTGACTTGTATTGAAAGCTCCTATTTAAAGGAGTGAATGTTACAGCGAATTAACCCAGGTGTTTACATAAGACCGGACAAAAGACATAAGTCTGACATTCTGATTGTCCTAAAACAACTTTAGACTAAGTCCTATGAAGCGTTACATCAAATACAAGCCAAAAAGTAATAAATGCACAAAAGACAAAATGACTTCATTCCGGACAAGTATTATTCCGGAGATGAAAGTTTGATCTGGATCAGCATACATTCCGGACATCAGGATCAGCTCCGGAATGTGTTCCTCTTCAAAATACTCCTCCTCTTCTTCTCTTCATCTCCGGACAGGTTCCGGATCACTTTTCCCTTCGGAACCAACACACTTTGGAATATGTACTTAGGATTGCTAGAGGTTCACTTTCAGGTTCCAACAATCTCCCCCTAAGTTAACTTAGCAATCCAGCAGGCTTAGTTCATTTCTTCCTTGATGAAGGTGTATGCTCTGAACAACCATTATCGCACCGCAATGTACCAAGCCAGTTGACTTACAAACTTTGCCTTTAACCTGTTCCGGAGCATCAGACTTGGACGCCCGGGATATGAACTTCTTCAGAGCTTTGGTCGGTACTAGGTGTTTATCAAGGACTCGGAAGAAGTCCTTCTTGTTTGTTCTTCTAGTGGTGTAGACAAACCCTAGAACCGGTTCTTCAATCGGACCATCTGCAAGAATTTCAGCTTCCGGAAGAACAAAGTCGATATTGGCAACGAATTGTTCGGTTCCGTAGAGGTGTGCAAGTTCGTAATCACATCGGCAGAATTCAGCAACATAATCTTTGAGAAAGCTGAGAATTGCGTGGTAAGCACCCATACTGATGTCATACTTTTGATTTTCTCTGAAGTAAGCAGCTAGGGTAAGGATGTCGTTCGGATTCATTGAAGGAAAATCCGCATCACTAACGGTCCGGGGAGTTGGCTTGTTCCGGAGGAGATAGAAACGGAATAGAGGACAGTTCAGCTCAAATTTTACTAAATTTTTTCTTCCAAAGCCTTGAACTTTGGTGACCCTCTTCCTTGTCCATACTTCCTTGAAGGGTTGAGCATTCTTTGCATAAAAGGTTTTGAGCCTTTCACGCTCTGTCCGGACGATCACTTCCGGATTATCGGTTGGGTGGAGCGGAGCAAACTTCGTGTAGAATTTGATGTAAGGAGAGAGAGGAAGATCCAGTTGATCAGTGTCATTTGTGGGAAGGTCATAGTAAAGTGTTAGGATGATTTCCTGTGCTTGAAGGATGCCTTCACGACAAAGAGGAGAGATGCCACGCATCGGATCGAGATTGTCTTTTAAGGCTTGAATCCGGATGTTGTCCTCTAGTGCCTTATAAATTTCCTCCTGAGACCATCCATATTTTTGTTTGAGAGGAGGTCCGGAGTGGAAGGCTTGTTGTTCGGAAGTCATTGGTTTCTTCCCTTTGTCTCTTTGAAGCGCATCAATGACCATCTTCATGTTTTCATCAATGATGAATTCCGGAGTGGGAGTTGGAAGCGGTTCTTCCGGAATTTCATCTGGGGTCCCGAGAGAAGAGCCCTTGTCGATTGGGGCTATTTTTGGTTCCGGAATGGGAGTGGGAGACAGCACAGAAGGAGTGGCTCGGAAAGCTTGAGCTGTAAGAAATGATTTTGCCTTAGCCATTTTGACGGCCATATCAAAAGCTTCCGGAAGAGAGGATGGCCAAGAAACTGCGGACCAGATCCTCTTTTGTTCTTCAGTTAATTCCTTCGGGGTGGTCAGCTTTGGAGCTTGAAGACCAAGAACTCCTTTGGGAGCTTCATCCGGAATATATACTTCATCATCTTCATCACCTTCACTTTCTTCAGTGATTCCCAAGATTCCGGAGACGATTTGAACGTCTTCATCTTCGGAATCCAGGTCCTCATCCTTGAGTGTGAATTCTGAGGCTGGTTTCCATCTTCTGCTTGGGCCTTCTCCCCCTCTTGCATCGGTGAATCTTGAGACCGATGCAAGCGTCAAGTCTTCCTTGATATCATCAAGTTTGGAGAAAACCTTCTGAAGACCTGTGGAGAGTTGAAGATTGAGAGTGTCATAGGCTTCGGCAGTGGGAGCTTGTTCGGAGAGATGCTTGAATGTGCTGCTGAGGATGGCAATCATCTCATCAAACTTCCTGTTCGGAACATCAACAATGTTACAAGTTGAGCGCAAGAGTTTGATGAGGACTTGTTGAATAATGAGGTTCATCTCATCCTTCTTCCGGATCTCCTTCTCCAGTCGTTGAATTTGTTTCTCATGACGAACATGGGTCTGCTTGATTAGGTCGTTGGTGGCAGACACCAGATCGTCATGAACCTTGAGCATTGAGGAGATGGTGTTGAGATAATTTTCCACCAAAGCATCATACTTGGAGTCAATTTCCTCAACTGTGTGCTTCAGTAGGATGGAGATCAACTGATCAAGGTGGGCGTCTCTTTCTGCAACTGATAGTCCGGACTGTTGGGTGAGAGACTGGAGAATGGCATCAAGTTTCGAATCAAGTCCGGAGACTTTTTGATCCAATTTAGAGTTTAGCTCTGTTACGGATGCCTCTACAGATGACACTTTTTCCATAGTGTCCGAGACATTGTTGCGGATTTCCAGAAGGGCGAAAGGGTTAACGTGGTCACCACCTGAGGATTCTGTATCAGAATCAGAGTGTTGCGGAGGAGGTTGGTGTACGTTCGGATTTGAGGAGGGACCCGGTTTGGTTGCATCATCATCTTCTTGAAGGTTTGAGTTGGAACCGTCGTCCGGAGTGGTAGTGGAAGAGGATCCGAAGTCATAAGCAGACTTGGATACGGATGCTTTGGATTGGTAGTGAACGGAAGTCATGAGATGTGCATCTGGAATGGTTGTTTCCTCTTCTTCCTGTTGGGTTTTGAGCATTCTAACACTTCCTAAGTGTACATACAACCCTAATAAACCTTGGATCTATGTTTGTCTAAGGTACATGCAAAATATTAATTTCCAAGGTTTATAACCTATCTAGCATGGCATGGGGTACTTTTAAACATAAAAGGACTAGATGAATTACATACCTTTTGTTGATTGTTGATTCCTTGGAGTTTGAGAGCCAAGCACCAATAATGTGAATGCCTCAAATGGAAATCACAAATCACCACAAACTTGGAAAATGTATGAGTGAGTATACTAACACTTAGAAATCGGCCACCACTATTACACACACACTAGGGTGTTATTTCATGCAACATGAGCTTGTTTATATAGTGTGCATGGTTAGGGTGAAATCCTAATAACCCATGTCCTTTCCTTTCCAAGTATCCATGGGTTAAAAGCTCCATGGATCATCCACGGACTTCCACATAAGCTTAGCCCATTAACAAATGAGTATTAGCCCACACCATATAAATATAATAGCCCATGATTTAATTAGTCTTCCTTTTAATCACTAAATTAATTCATAATTAATTCAAGATTAAAACTAATTAAATAACATGACTTTATATTAATATATTATAACTTATAATATATTAATAAATCGTAAGTATACAATTCTCATAAAATTATCCATAAACAGTTTGGGTGAAGTGCAACCCAAATGGACCATGCCGGGTCGGGTCAAGTATATACCAAATAAGTTATGGACTTAGACACCTTATCCAACAGTCTCCCACTTGGATAAGTCTAATAACTGTATTTGCGTATGTTACTTCAGGAACCAACCAGCAATCGTAGCTCTCGAAAACTCTGTTGAACTATGAAGCGCCATTTTAGATAAGTGATCATATAATCCTCTGTTCTCATGATATCAGCCGGACAAATACATGGAACAACGTCGTACTTATTGTCCAGCAGTTTGTTTCTCGATTTCCGATTTGTTTGACAAAGAACTAAATTGAACACATCAATTAGGTTCTGACCGGGCCCGGTACATAGGTCAAAACAAAATCATCGAGGGGCCCAGATATCGCTTCTAATCCTCCAAGGACTAGAAGGAACAGATAAACTTCGACTCATATACTTGTTTCTACTACTTGTTGAATTATACATAAAGGCACGTTTTATAACATCAAGTTACTGATGCGTTTACGTGCAATCAATGCACAACCAACTCATAGGTAACAACTCATATCTCTAGGTTTGAAGACTTATATGATATTACCGTCTCACGATCACTCGAGATAAATTCCATGAAGTGATACAAGTGAGCGTGGGTTAATTCCAATACTCATAACATATGAGTACTCATGAATGTTGTAGCAACCATTGCTATGTCTAAACACGTTTAGCCATCTACAAACTCGATTCATGACAGTCTTAATTCATACCTACTTCCAACATATGAACGACTGTGGAGTGTTTAAATAACTTAGTCATTCGGAAAGAATAACCTAGCTATTCTGGAAGTCAAAACATGCAAAGTGAAACATAATAATAATCGAATCCAATATGGTCTCAGAACCCTTTTGAATATAAATAAAACCACCTTTTATTTATCACCATATTGATTACACATTATTCATTGTATAATGTTTCAAATAATCAACTTAATACTTGAACAAAAACAACAGTCGTCCCATGCTCCTAGCATGTACACTTTGTTTTTCTAAACAATAGTTATGCCATACTCCAAGTATGCACACTATGTTTGTCTATGATCTTTACTTTGTGAAATAGATCAATTGAACATGATTCCAATGATGCTCATTTCACAATCCCAAATCCTTATTGTAAATGTAAGAATTCCTAATTCCTACCATTTACCAAAAAAAAACTGTTAGATTTTAAACTTATATGCACTGATCCTCTCGTAATGGTTATGCACAAGGTCACCAAAACCTTGTCATCAGTCATTACAGAGGATTCCAAAGGAGATCAACTCTATGGAAACGAACTCTCATATTCAAAGTACATTGCTTTGAACATCCTTCTTGCATAAAAGTTTCTAACTTTCTCATAGATTCTTAATATCCAACTCCCAATATGGAAAATTTCCATATTCCTATTTTGATTATCATATCTGAACAAGAGCTACCTCTTTTCAGAATATATCCATATGGTCCTTCCAAAATTTAACACTATACTTCCAACTGTCCCTGAGCAACCAATCTTTGGTGAGCCTTAGATAGTCCTCGACAATTGCTTAATCATTTTAGTCTTATCCAATTCTAGACTTTTCCCTTCTTAATGCTCTGAGCATTTGGAAAATTTAGAAAGGATGAATATTATAGCACATGTGACCGATCCTATACCCGAAGCATATGGGACACGATTCACGATGTCTCACATAAAGACCTGATACTGGATCAGTCTTTTGCTACAATATTTTTTTTATTTTCCATGTTTTCAAAAATCGACTATGAAGAGGGATGTCGTGATCATAATCGAATTTGAGAACGCAATATATATAGAATTTCCTTATGTTGAACCATTCCAACATAAAATTCATATATATATATCCTTGACTAAAGATGATTAAAACTCAATCTAAGCTTTTAGAATTGAAATGAAGTATAATTTCCTCTCCCTTAATTATAGCAAAACAACTTTTTCAACCCCTACAACTTTACGAATTGAAACTTTTGTTTTTCTATAATTAACATTGCTAACTTGCAACACTAAACATAATAATCATGCTCCCACTAACATGATGATTATCAGCATAACACTTATGCTCCCACTAGCTCTGACATATTTCCATAAATCAGCTGGACTTCTGAAATTTAGATTCGTACACCCTTTCTTAGATAGCTCACATGTGTGTCTAAACAATTTCTAGAACTATGAAAAGGGATGCCGTAATCATAGTCTTAATTGTTTAGACCTTTGCCATTTCTCACAAGTCCAAGTTAGTGTGCCGGTTAACCACACACGCTCCACTAACGACTTTGAGAATGCAAACATCACAATTGCTATCTACTTAAAATCTTCTTAGTGAAAGCATTTCCTCACCATCATTTTCATGAATCGGAGAGAAACCTTATGACACTTAGATTTTATGGTGTATGAGTTCCTATCCATGTGAATTTGTCAAAACCATAATCACAAGACAAGGTTAGTAACAAATTCAGCCTTACATGGATTGAACTTGTTGAATCTTAATTTCTTGTCATCTGGTAGCACAAGGCCCACCAATGCTTCCAAGTTGTTATGCACACAGTTTAGAACTAACAGAACTCATATGCATAGTAAACTTAATAGGAACAGACACAGAAACAAGAATTATGTCAACTTAATAGGTTGCAAACCTTAAGTCGTGTGTTAGTGATAAAACTCAGGTTTTACTCTTGATTAAATCTTGAAATCCTTTCAGGATCTTTAAGACTCCCACTGTCCTCTTGACATATAAGTTTCCCTAGTCAAGAACCATTCCTTGACAAAACAAATATTCAAGGGATAGTACGGATTCTTATCAAGACTAACACTTCATACAATTGGTCTTAATTGGTCTTTGTCTCATTCAAGACATCACAACTTACCAATTTCAAATGTACAAGAGTAGAAAACATTTTACACTACATTTGATAAGTGTTTTAAACCTTACTTTATGTCACTCAATGTTACAATCTTGGAGTATGACTCTAAGAGTTGTTTTGGAACGAAGTATGACTCATTCTCTTGATTTTAACCATTCCAACAATTCATGACCCCTCTTCTTAGTCATAACAATGCACTAAGATGTCCTTAGAGTATGAATTTGTGATATGGTTTCATAATCATTAAGATTATCATAAAAACATGATACTAAATTACTCTCCCATCTTTTCAGATTTGAGAAACTTTTATCTGTCTGCCAAATTTGATTCTTCTCATCCGTTCTGCCATACATTGAAACTTTTCTAATGTTACAGAATTATACTTAGCTTATAAGTATAACCATATTTACTAATCTTTAGTAAATCATGACAAATTGATCTTTGTGGTGGACCTTGACCAGCACACTCCCAGTGTACCTAATTCCTTAGTCCTTCAATTGACTCACATATGCATGTGATCAATGAATTAGTCTCAATTTTACAAAGATGAAAATTCTCATTCATCATACAATACAGCTTGTATGATTCCAAGTTTCTGTCCAACTGAAGCTTCGGTGATGAGAACCTTTCCTCATTTGGTAAATTCAGACACTACCACAAATGAGAGAATCAAACTCATATTTCCAATATTGCTAGAAACATACAAACATCAATTTTCCATAAATGCCATTGTAAGGGGATATAATATAAAATAAACTAAACAAAACTTTTATTTCTTTATAAAATGCGGAAAAATATTCCTTACAATGCAACTTTAAATGAAAACTATGCTATTACATATTTCTTAGCAATCTATCATAACTTTTAAGTAGTGGCTCAAAAATCTGATCCTCGAACCATGCGATAGAAATCCATCTTCGTGATCAGATTCAACACACTCTTCTTTTAACCTTCCTTTTGCTCGATCTTGCTAAACATCAAGATGCAACCTAGTCACATCATGTAATAAGAATCAACAATTAGGAACTTTAACAAAGTTAGATAGTGGACTTACCTGAAGTCGAGTCAAACATTTTGTCTCTACTTGCTTTCAAATATTTCAGGTATTCAGGGCAGCTTCGCTTCCAATGTCCCTTCTCATGAAAATAAAAACATATAGACTCTTTGGGAATGGTACACGAGACAATCATAGACTTATCCTTTCCCTTTACCTTTTGGCCAACCGGGTTGACCAAGGCCGATCCCCTTCCATTGGGACGAGAAAGCTTTTCTGGACTTCCAATGTTACCGTTGTCCATGTCCATGGAAGTTTGAGAAATAGATTTTCCATCAATGCTTGCTTGACCATTGCGCCAAATCATTGCTGATTCAGCAGCAACAAGCAAATAAGAAAGATCTAATAGGGTTATGTCAGGATCTGTCATATGGTAGTCTTTAATAAACTCACCATACGACTCAGGAAGTGACTGAAGAACCCAGTCAACAGCGAACTTCCTTGAAATAACAGCACCCAACATTCTCAACCTGTCTATGTGTGACTTCATTCCTAAGACATGAGTGCACACAGGTCTTCCATCTTTATGTTTCATTTCTAGTAGAGCTTGAGTGATCTTGAACCTTTCAAGTCTTTGGGCTTGTGGGTCAGGAAGAATAAATGGAGGAGGTGGGGGGAGTGAAGCATGATGTTGAGGGACATCATCTTCAAGAGGAAAGCTTGTTTTAAGCGATTTGGGAAGATCATAGTTGTCTGAACCAGACATCTACAATGGGAGAAAATCAAGTTAGTTGATTCAAGTCCTTAATATAACACCCAATATGAAATATTAAGGCTAGGACCCAACACAATATTTTATAACTTGGAAGAGGGATGCCGTAATCCAAACTATAAAATATTTGAAGGTAGGTGAAATGACGATTTACCAATTTCCACCATAAAAAACGAAATAATTTATTAGGTTTTAATTGGATTTGAAACTCCTAGATCTTTTGAGATTCATTGAACTTTTCAATGGCATGTTTCAATCTCGATTGTGCCCTTCAGGTTTTGTGACTGGGATGCCGAGGATCACAAAACAAGGTGTGAATAACCATGCAAACTCACTTGGTACCCTTAATATTATCACCTAATCGATGTGCCGGTTAACCACACACGCTCCACCGATCTATGATAAACATTAAGTCACCCTTCGTGATCCTTACTAGTCCAAGTTAGTGTGCCGGTTAACCACACACGCTCCACCAACGACTTGGTAAGGTACAAAGTGTGAATTTCATGGGTTAGCACGATATTCACATTTTCCTAAAGTAACTAAGATTGGGAATTTATAAAAGGTTTAATTACTTTATAATATTCATTATACTTTTAATGAGAATTTAAAGTCATTGTCCTACCCGTTCGGCTAACGACCCTCCACCGATCAAGGAAGCGGTGGGTGAGAATGGACACCCATTAAGTTGTCATTTTATAGGCAACAACCTTATACCCCCCTTATAGACCGGCTTCGTGAATGAGGCCTACTAACGGTAAAACGACTTGATCTTATACATATATATAATAATTAACCATTAATGTTATAAATAGTATAATGGTTGAATTTTAACTTTTAAAACTCTAAGGGTTGGAATTAAAGTATATTAAAGTGTATGTAACTTTACAAATTCCAAAAATTTGAGGGCAAGTTTTGTAACTATCCAAAACTTTTCATTTCATAACTTATGAATTAAAGGTTCATAAAAATGAAGACTCTTCATTTTATGTAACTTATGTGTTTTAAGTGTGTGTTTAAAAGAAGTGACCTTTGGATATCCATAACTTGAGGACAAATTATGGACTCCATTAAAACACACAAATGATCAAGAATTAATCCTAAACAATTCAGCAAATAATTCCTATCATCTTCTAAATTCATAAGAACATGAACATGATCCTCAAAGTTTCAAGAATTATATGAACACATACAAAGCATGAAATTTTGATATAAGCTATTGTAAATGGATTAGAACTACCATTACACCAACTAAAACAAGTTTTAAAACACCAAAACAGTTTAGGGTAATGTTTCCAATCCATTTCCAGCAGCAAAAGTCGAAAATCTGCATTCTGAGGCTCCGACTCGCCGAGTGCACAAACCTACTCGGCGAGTAGGATGAGTTTACACATGAACTCGGCGAGTTCATCAGTCAGACAGCAAAAAATCGACTTTTTATCACTATTTTGCATCAAGTATCAAACAAACAAGCCTAGGCTCTGATACCACTGTTGGGTTTTGAGCATTCTAACACTTCCTAAGTGTACATGCAACCCTAATAAACCTTGGATCTATGTTTGTCTAAGGTACATGCAAAATATTAATTTCCAAGGTTTATAACCTATCTAGCATGGCATGGGGTACTTTTAAACATAAAAGGACTAGATGAATTACATACCTTTTGTTGATTGTTGATTCCTTGGAGTTTGAGAGCCAAGCATCAATAATGTGAATGCCTCAAATGGAAATCACAAATCACCACAAACTTGGAAAATGTATGAGTGAGTATACTAACACTTAGAAATCGGCCACCACTATTACACACACACTAGGGTGTTATTTCATGCAACATGAGCTTGTTTATATAGTGTGCATGGTTAGGGTGAAACCCTAATAACCCATGTCTTTTCCTTTCCAAGGATCCATGGGTTAAAAGCTCCATGGATCATCCATGGACTTCCACATAAGCTTAGCCCATTAACAAATGAGTATTAGCCCACACCATATAAATATAATAGCCCATGATTTAATTAGTCTTCCTTTTAATCACTAAATTAATTCATAATTAATTCAAGATTAAAACTAATTAAATAACATGACTTTATATTAATATATTATAACTTATAATATATTAATAAATCGTAAGTATACAATTCTCATAAAATTATCCATAAACAGTTTGGGTGAAGTGCAACCCAAATGGACCATGCCGGGTCGGGTCAAGTATATACCAAATAAGTTATGGACTTAGACACCTTATCCAACAGTCTCCCACTTGGATAAGTCTAATAACTGTATTTGCGTATGTTACTTCAGGAACCAACCAGCAATCGTAGCTCTCGAAAACTCTGTTGAACTATGAAGCGCCATTTTAGATAAGTGATCATATAATCCTCTGTTCTCATGATATCAGCCGGACAAATACATGGAACAACGTCGTACTTATTGTCCAGCAGTTTGTTTCTCGATTTCCGATTTGTTTGACAAAGAACTAAATTGAACACATCAATTAGGTTCTGACCGGGCCCGGTACATAGGTCAAAACAAAATCATCGAGGGGCCCAGATATCGCTTCTAATCCTCCAAGGACTAGAAGGAACAGATAAACTTCGACTCATATACTTGTTTCTACTACTTGTTGAATTATACACAAAGGCACGTTTTATAACATCAAGTTACTGATGCGTTTACGTGCAATCAATGCACAACCAACTCATAGGTAACAACTCATATCTCTAGGTTTGAAGACTTATATGATATTACCGTCTCACGATCACCCGAGATAAATTCCATGAAGTGATACAAGTGAGCGTGGGTTAATTCCAATACTCATAACTTATGAGTACTCATGAATGTTGTAGCAACCATTGCTATGTCTAAACACGTTTAGCCATCTACAAACTCGATTCATGACAGTCTTAATTCATACCTACTTCCAACATATGAACGACTGTGGAGTGTTTAAATAACTTAGTCATTCGGAAAGAATAACCTAGCTATTCTGGAAGTCAAAACATGCAAAGTGAAACACAATAATAATCGAATCCAATATGGTCTCAGAACCCTTTTGAATATAAATAAAACCACCTTTTATTTATCACCATATTGATTACACATTATTCATTGTATAATGTTTCAAATAATCAACTTAATACTTGAACAAAAACAACAGTCGTCCCATGCTCCTAGCATATACACTTTCTTTTTCTAAACAATAGTTATGTCATACTCCGAGTATGCACACTATGTTTGTCTATGATCTTTACTTTGTGAAATAGATCAATTGAACATGATTCCAATGATGCTCATTTCACAATCCCAAATCCTTATTGTAAATGTAAGAATTCCTAATTCCTACCATTTACCAAAAAAAAACTGTTAGATTTTAAACTTATATGCACTGATCCTCTCGTAATGGTTATGCACAAGGTCACCAAAACCTTGTCATCAGTCATTACAGAGGATTCCAAAGGAGATCAACTCTATGGAAACGAACTCTCATATTCAAAGTACATTGCTTTGAACATCCTTCTTGCATAAAAGTTTCTAACTTTCTCATAGATTCTTAATATCCAACTCCCAATATGGAAAATTTCCATATTCCTATTTTGATTATCATATCTGAACAAGAGCTACCTCTTTTCAGAATATATCCATATGGTCCTTCCAAAATTTAACATTATACTTCCAACTGTCCCTGAGCAACCAATCTTTGGTGAGCCTTAGATAGTCCTCGACAATTGCTTAATCATTTTAGTCTTATCCAATTCTAGACTTTTCCCTTCTTAATGCTCTGAGCATTTGGAAAATTTAGAAAGGATGAATATTATAGCACATGTGACCGATCCTATACCCGAAGCATATGGGACACGATTCACGATGTCTCACATAAAGACCTGATACTGGATCAGTCTTTTGCTACAATATTTTTTTTATTTTCCATGTTTTCAAAAATCGACTATGAAGAGGGATGTCGTGATCATAATCGAATTTGAGAACGCAATATATATAGAATTTCCTTATGTTGAACCATTCCAACATAAAATTCATATATATATATCCTTGACTAAAGATGATTAAAACTCAATCTAAGCTTTTAGAATTGAAATGAAGTATAATTTCCTCTCCCTTAATTATAGCAAAACAACTTTTTCAACCCCTACAACTTTACGAATTGAAACTTTTGTTTTTCTATAATTAACATTGCTAACTTGCAACACTAAACATAATAATCATGCTCCCACTAACATGATGATTATCAGCATAACACTTATGCTCCCACTAGCTCTGACATATTTCCATAAATCAGCTGGACTTCTGAAATTTAGATTCGTACACCCTTTCTTAGATAGCTCACATGTGTGTCTAAACAATTTCCAGAACTATGAAAAGGGATGCCGTAATCATAGTCTTAATTGTTTAGACCTTTGCCATTTCTCACAAGTCCAAGTTAGTGTGCCGGTTAACCACACACGCTCCACTAACGACTTTGAGAATGCAAACATCACAATTGCTATCTACTTAAAATCTTCTTAGTGAAAGCATTTCCTCACCATCATTTTCATGAATCAGAGAGAAACCTTATGACACTTAGATTTTATGGTGTATGAGTTCCTATCCATGTGAATTTGTCAAAACCATAATCACAAGACAAGGTTAGTAACAAATTCAACCTTACATGGATTGAACTTGTTCAATCTTAATTTCTTGTCATCTGGTAGCACAAGGCCCACCAATGCTTCCAAGCTGTTATGCACACAGTTTAGAACTAACAGAACTCATATGCATAGTAAACTTAATAGGAACAGACACAGAAACAAGAATTATGTCAACTTAATAGGTTGCAAACCTTAAGTCGTGTGTTAGTGATAAAACTCAAGTTTTACTCTTGATTAAATCTTGAAATCCTTTCAGGATCTTTAAGACTCCCACTGTCCTCTTGACATATAAGTTTCCCTAGTCAAGAACCATTCCTTGTGATGATGAAACATTGAGGGGGTATCTCAGATGAGTGGGTAGGAGGGGTGTGCGGACGGCCAGAATCTGCCGGAATGTCATGGGTGCCCTCCTGTTGAGAGGGGGCACTGACTTTGGTTTTCTTTTTGGCCTTAGGTTTGGTAGGAGAAGCCTTTCGTTTGGCTGGTTTCTTGATTTTGGGTCCGGACTTAGCAGGATCGGCCTCTTCCGGAGTAGGCTCAACAGAGACCGGGGCAGGTTGTGTTGGGTCGAACACAACCGAAGTCTCAAGATGTTGTTTTAAATAGGGAGATTCAGAAGGAATGATGGCCAACATGTTGTCTGGAAGACGTCTGACCGGACCAAAAGATGATTGGTCCGGAATTCTATATGCCTTAACTATTTTAAAAGAAACACATACCTCCGGAGGAATGGTGCTAACCGGAATTGGTACTTTGAGCTCCTTGAAAATTTGTTGAATCGTCAGAGCCCAAAATCTAGGGCTTGAAATTTCGTTCGGCTTCCTCTTGATGGCGAACTTGCAGAAGTCTTGCCACAAGACTTCAGGAAGATCTACAACAGTGTTGCGTCCGGAGTAAATGTTGAAGACTACATTCAGCAAATCCTTGCTCAAAGTATCAGTACCTCCATGCGTGCCAGATAACCCACGGATGATGAGATGCATAAGAACGGTCCAGAGCCCAGAAACAGCGGTTTTCTTGAAATCCTTCGCCTTGAAGTCTTGCGTGTAGTCAATGAAGTTTAGAAACGTCTGAAACTCTTCAGCCGTTGGTTCAAAAACTTCGAAACCAGTAGGATTTGGTGTGACACCAATCGCCTTGAGAAAGGTCGATTTGTAGACAGGAATGGTGCGAGCACCAACAATGGTGGTTGACAGAACTCCATCTTCAAGTTTGATGCTTGTGAATGCGCGACGAAGATGAGTGAGTGGGAGTGGAGGATCAGGGGTTTTGGTAAGTGGAATGGAGAGAGGATGATTAGCAATGAACTCAATCATTATTCTGATCGATTCATTGTAGTCTAGAGGATTTAGGGAGAACAGTTGGGTTGTATCCCTAAGAAAGGGTTCTTGATCGGCAGAAGAGGATGAGCCCTTTGATCCTTTTGATGATTTCTTCGTGGCGATTGATTTCTTAGGAGTTGATGCAATTTGAGTTGGGTTCTTTGAAGACTCCATTGTTGAGGAATGAAGAAAGATTGATGAACACGAAGAACAGTGAGAGAGTTTTTGCAGGTTTGAAAGTTGAGAGAGCGTAAAGAGGTAAAAGGGAATTTGAAAGAGTATTTATAGGTAGAGAAAGATGGGTCGGGTTGAAAAAGGTAATGATGAGGGTCCGAGATTAATCGGGTCGCGTTTAATGTTTGGGAATGAGATTTGAAAGGTGAGGTGAAAGGGCAAGGCAAATTGGGGCTAAAAATGGAGAATTCAACCGTCAATTCGATTTCTAGTTTAATAGGCGTGCAATCGTGTCATGCAAATCGAGGATGATCGGATAAGGATCTTCCTGAAAAGTAACCGTTGAGAAAACCGTTTCGCCTTATTACCTTTTGGTATTCCGGAAGAGTTGTTCCGGACAGTGTATGATCTGGAGGGTAAAAGTTGTGTTCCAGAACATATATGTTTGAAAAAGGGGTCCGGAGCAAATTTTGAGAATTCCGGAGCATTTTTGAAAATTCTGGAGCACTTTTGAAATTCCGGAGCACTTTTGAAAATTCCGGAGCACATTTGAAATTCCGGAGCAAATTTTGAAAATTCGAAGAAACTTTCAGAAAAAGATTTAGGAAACATTTCGGAACAAAGATTGAGAAAACTTCCGGAGAGGTTTTTGAGAGAAATTTCGAAGTACAAAGAGAATTACCTTTCCGGAGTGGATTTCCGGAATTCCATTATGAAGTGAGTTCCGAAATAAAGATTCGGATGATGGTTGAACTTGATAATCGTGATGAATAAGATGAACTGTACAGCTTAAAACTCAAGGGATAGTCAGAAATAAAGACAAGTAAAATGATCCTATGTATTTAGAGAGAAGATAGTTCCGAAGCAAAAAAAATAAGATCGGAGCAAATTTTCTTCTGAATACTTCTATCAAAGAGAACATGTCTCATGAAGGAATTGAGGATCATGCATCATCATACCCATTTTGTTCAGAAAACCATTAAATTTGGTTTCGTCTAATGCCTTAGTAAAGACATCAGCAATCTCATCGTCAGATGGAACAAAAATAAGTTCAATGTTACCATTTAGAACATGATCTTTAATAAAATGGTACCTGATGTCAATGTGCTTCGTCATGGAGTGCTGAATTGGATTGTGAGAGATTGCAATGGCACTTTAAGAGTCACAGTAGATGGGAATGCGTTGAAATCGGTAACCATAATCCAAGAGTTGAGATTTCATCCAAAGAACTTGAGAGGTACAGCTGGCAGCAACAATGTATTCAGCTTCGGCTGTAGAGAGAGCAATGCAGTTCTGTTTCTTGGATGACCAGCTGACTAATCGAACACATAGGAATTGACATCCTCCTGATGTACTTTTTCTATCGAGTTGAAGACCACCATAGTTCGAATCAGAGTAAGCTTGCAGAAGGAAACTTTCATTTGCTGGATACCAGATTCCGAGACTCTTTGTACCTTTGAGGTATCGGAATATTTGTTTCACAACCAAAAGATGAGACATCTTCAGATTGACTTGAAATCTGGCACATAAACATGTTGAGAACATAATGTCCGGGTGAATTGCAGTGAGATAGAGTAAGGATGCAATCATTCCACGATACTTCTTTTCATCAACGGAAACACCCGAAGGGTCGGCAAAGATCTTGTGTCCGAAGCCCATAGGTACCTTGGCGGAGGCACAGGTGTCCATTGAGTATTTCTTGAGAAGTTCAGAAATGTACTTCTGTTGGTGAATGAAGATACTTTTGTTAGTCTGTTTGACTTGAAGGCCAAGAAAGAAGTTTAATTCTCGATTCATGCTCATTTGGAATCGACTGATCATAAGTTTGGCAAAATCAGCAACCATAGATGAATTCGTAGATCCAAAAATGATGTCGTCCACATAAATTTGTACCAGCATGAGGTGCTTTCCATTTGATCTTCGGAATAGAGTGGGATCAAGAATCCCTCTTTGAAAAGCTGAACGTTTGAGAAAATCGGTGAGAGTCTCGTACCAAGCCCGAGGAGCTTGCTTGAGTCCGTAGAGAGCCTTTCGGAGTTTATAACAGTAGTTTGGAAAGGAAAGGTTAATAAATCTGGGGGGCTGTTGAAGGTATACTTCAGTGTCAAGTTCACCATTAAGAAAGACACTCTTAACATCCATTTGGTAAACTTTGAAGCCTTTATGAGCAGCATAAGCAAGAAAGATTCTGATAGCTTCAAGTCGTGCAACAGGAGCAAATGTCTCGTCGTAGTCAAGGCCTTCAATTTGAGTAAAACCTTTAGCTACCAATCTTGCCTTATTTCGTATGATAACTCCTGCATCGTCTAGCTTGTTGCGAAATACCCATCTTGTTCCGACAATGGGGTGATGTTGAGGAGGGGGCACGAGAGTCCAGACTTCATTTCGGTCAAATTCTGCCAGTTCTTCTTGCATGGCTGTAATTCAATCAGCATGCTCTAATGCTTCCTTGATGGATTTGGGTTCAACCATGGATAGGAATGCTGAAAAATGACATTCATTTTGGATGTTGGTAGTTGAGCGAGTTTGTACACCAACATTCGGATTACCGATCACTTGGTTCGGAGGATGATCCTTTGTCCAAACATGTAATCGAGGGAGTTCTTGTGCAGCCGAAGATCCTACATCAACAGTGGAATTGATTTTCTCCCCCTGAATGATTTGAATATTGGGATGATGCTCCCCCCGAACTTCTGAACCAGAGAGGTTAACATCATCATCAGAAGGGAACTCAAAGAAGTTTTCATTTTCATCAATGTTAAGAGGATTAGAGTCAACGAAATCAGCAGCTGCATCTTGGAAGAAATCCACATTTGATTCAAGAGAGGGATTTGCATTATTCTCCCCCTCAACCTGAGAAGTTTGAAACGATTCGGAATCAAATGGAGGAAGGCTTGGAAGTGGACCGGAGAGGTTCTGAGAAACTGGAGCTTCCGAAGGAGGGATTGGAATTAGAGATGGTCTTGATCGAGATTACGAATCAAGAGCGTTTTCGGAAGGACCAAAGAGAGTTTCAAAGTCAACCTCAAGAATGGTTTGAGGGTTCGGACATCCTGGCGGAGGAGCATCAGACTCCATGATGTGAGTGGGGCCAGAATTCCAGACGAAGTTGTCATCAAATGTAATATCAAAACTTTCTTCCAGAACACGAGTTCTCCGGTTGAGAACTCTGTAAGCCTTTGATTTGGAAGAGTACCCAAGGAAGATGGCTTCATCAGCTTTAGGTTGAAATTTGGTAAGCTGATCACGGTTGTTTTTGATGAAGCATCTAAATCCGAAGACATGCAAAAATGAGATTGTTGGCTTCCGACCATTCATTGCTTCGTATGGTGGAGACGTCGATTGATGATACTTCGATTTTGAGTGAAGCAAGCAGTGGATACAGCTTCAGCCCAAAGATAGAGTGGTAAATTTGCATAGTTCAGCATGGATCGAGCGGCTTCAACGAGTGTTCTATTGCGTCTTTCAACTACACCGTTTTGTTGTGGAGTGTAGGGACCTGAGAAGTTGTGATCGATTCCTTTTTCTGTGAGAAATTTCTCAATGGTGGAATTAACAAATTCCAAACCATTATCACTTCGGATTCTCCTGACCGGGAGTTTGATAAGAACTTCTATTCCTTTGATAAAATTGATGAGCTCAGAGGCTGTTTTGGATTTCAGCCTTAGGAAGAAGACCCAGGTGAACCTTGTAAAGTCATCAACAATCACAAGAATGTATTTCTTATGATGAAGAATTTCTACAGTGGATGGTCCACAAAGATCAATGTGTAGAACTTCCAATGGTTCTGAGATGGACTTTTCTATGATGACAGGATGACCCTTCTTTGATTGCTTACCACACTCACACGCATCACATAAATGATCATTTTTAAACTTGAGAAGAGGTAAACCTCTTACCATTTCGCCTGAT
Source organism: Lactuca virosa (assembly GCF_052849685.1). NCBI lineage: Eukaryota > Viridiplantae > Streptophyta > Magnoliopsida > Asterales > Asteraceae > Lactuca > Lactuca virosa. The sequence goes on from NC_136430.1 coordinate 433,670,675, forward strand.
ACAAGATCATTCATGTACCGAAAGTTCAGATGGGCGAGCCTTCGGTGCCATAACCAACTGACGTCAGGAACAACTTTGGAGAGAAGGCAGAGTTGCGGTTTGCCAATAATCATGTTGATGTCAAGCGGGTACATGTTCTTGTTGCGAAGTGACTTTATCAAACATTCTTTTCGGTCTTCAGTCATCACATAACTATACTTCTTGCAAAATTCCACATGACGACTTGAGTCAGTGAGCTGAACAACACTTATCAAGTTATGTTTCAAATCAGCTACATAAGAAACATGTGAAATAGAGAAGTTTCCATTGGTAAGAGTTCCATAAC